>NC_054486.1:40025505-40356005 GCF_017639515.1 Carcharodon carcharias | reverse complement strand
TCCTCTCTCCTTACTGTCCAAGGGCCCAAACACTCCTTTCAAGTGAAACAGCATTTCACTTGCACTTCCCTGAACTTAGTCTACTGCATTCGTTGCTCCCAATGCGGTTTCCTCTACTTTGGAGAGACAAAATGCAGACTGGGCAACCACTTTGCAGAACACCTTTGGTCTGTCCACAAGCATTACCCAGACCTCCCTGTCACTTGCCATTTTAACACTCCACTCTGCTCTCTTGCCCACATGTTTGTCTTTGGCTTACTGCATTGTTCCAGTGAAGCCCAACGCAAACTGGAGGAACAGCACCTCATCTTCCGACTAGGCACTTTACAGCCTTCCGGACTCAATATTGAGTTCAACAATTTTAGATCTTGAACTCTCTCCTCCATCCCCACCCCCTTTCCGTTTCTTCCCCCTCCTTTTTGTTTTTTCCAATAATTTATATAGATTTTTCTTTTCCCACCTATTTCCATTATTTTTAAATGTATTTCCACCCATCGTTTATCTATACCTTTTTATGCCCTTTTGTCTTATTTCACCCCAACCCCACTAGAGCTATCTGTACCTTGCATGTCCTGCTCTCCACTCTTAATTAGCACATTCCTTTAGATAATATCACCACCTTCAACACCTCTTTGTTCTTTTGTCTGTGACATCTTTTGGTTATCTCCTCCTATCACTGGCTGCTTGTCCCAACAACTAACCCCCCTTCTCCCCGCCCCCTTAAACCAGCTTATATTTCACCTCTTTCCTATTTTTACTTAGTTCTTTTGAAGGGTCATGAGGACGCGAAATGTCAACTGTGCTCTTCTCCGCCGATGCTGCCAGACCTGCTGAGTTTTTCCAGCTATTTCTGTTTCTGTTTCTGTTTTGGATTTCCAGCATCCGCAGTTTTTTGTTTTTATAACAGGCAAGGCAGATGAGCTTGGAGCTTGGATTAGTACTTGGGACTATGATGTTATTGCTATTACAGAGACTTGGTTGAAAGATGGCCAGGATTGGCAGATAAACATTCCAGGATTTAGATGTTTCAGGCAGGATAGAGAGGGATGTAGAAGAGGTGGGGGAGTTGCACTGCTGGTTAAGGGGAATATCACAGCTGTAAGACAGGAGGACACCTCGGTGGGCTCATGCAGCAAGGCAATATGGGTAGAGCTCCGGAATAGGAAGGTCACAATGTTGGGGGTTTACTATAGGCCTCCCAATTGCCAGCGTGAGATTGAGGAACAGTTATGTATGCAGATTTTGGAAAGATGTAAAAGCAATAGGGTTGTTGTGGCGAGTGATTTTAACTTTCCCAATATTGACTTGGAATCACTTGATGCTAGGGGTTTGGATGGTGCAGAATTTGTAAGGTGCATCCAGGAGGGCTTCCTGAGACAGTATGTAGATAGTCCAACTAGGGAAGGGGCAATACTGGACCTGGGATTAGGGAATGAACCCGGCCAGGTGGTCGAAGTTTCAATAAGGGAGCATTTTGGGAAAAGTGACCATAATTCAGTAAGTTTCAAGGTACTGTTGGATAAAGATAACAGGAGTCCTCGGGTTAAGGTGCTTGATTGGGAGAAGGCTAATTATAACAATATTAAGCAGGAACTGAGGAATGTAGACTGGAGGCGGATGTTTGAGGGCAAATCAACAATTGACATGTGGGGGGCTTTCAAACGTCAGTTGATAAGAATTCAGGACCGGCATGTTCCTGCTAGGATGAAGGATAAGCATGGCAAGTTTCAGGAACCTTGGATAACGTAGGATATTGTGAGATTAGTCAAAAAGAAAAGGGAAGCATTCGTAAGGGCTAGAAGGCTGGGAACAGATGAAGCCCATGGAGAATATAAAGAAAGTAGGAAGAAACTTACGCAAGGAGTCAGAAGGGCTAAAAGAGGTCATGAAAAGTCACTGGCAACCAGGATTAAGGAAAATCCCAAGGCCTTTTATACATATGTAAAAAGCAAGAGGGTAGCCAGGGAGAGGGTAGCTCCACTCAGGGACAGAGGTGGGAATCTGTGTATGGAGCCAGAAGAAATGGGAGAGATACTAAATGAGTACTTCTCATCCATATTCACCAAAGAGAAGGACTTGGCGGTCGATTTGTCTAGGGAAGAGTGTGTAGATAGCCTGGATCATGTTGAGATCAAAAAAGAGGTGTTAGGCGTCTTGAGGAATATTAAGGTGGATAAGTCTCCCGGGCCAAATGGGATCTACCCAAGAGTACTGAGGGAGGCAAGGGAGGAGATTGCTGGGGCCTTGACAGAAATCTTTGTATCCTCACTGGCTACGGGTGAGGTCCCAGAGGACTGGAGAATGGCCAGCGTTGTTCCATTGTTTAAGAAGGGTAGCAAGGATAATCCAGGAAATTATAGGCCAGTGAGCCTTACGTCAGTGGTAGGGAAATTATAGGAGAAGATTCTTTGTGACAGGATTTACTCCCATTTGGAAGCAAATAGGCGTATTAGTGAGAGGCAGCATAGTTTTGTGAAGGCGAGGTCGTGTCTCACTAACTTGATCGAGTTTTTTGAGGAAGTGACAAAGATGATCGATGATGGAAGGGAAGTGGATGTTATATACATGGATTTCAGTAAGGCCTTTGACAAGGTCCCTCATGGCAGACTGGTACAGAAGGTAAAGTCACACGGGATCAGAGATGAGCTGGCAAGATGGATACAGAATTGGCTTTGTCATAGAAGTCAGAGGGTAGAAATGGAAGGCTGCTTTTCTGAATGGAGAGTTGTGACTAGTGGAGTGCCGCAGGGATCAGTGTTGGGACCATTGGCAGGGGTATTGAGTATAAAAGCTGGGAAGTCATGCTGTGGCTGTATAGAACCTTGGTTAGGCCACACTTGGAATATTGCGTGCAATTGTGGTCGCCACATTACCAGAAGGAGGCATTGGAGAGGGAGCAGAGGAGGTTTACCAGGATGCTGCCTGGTCTGGAGGTTATTAGCTATGAGGAGAGGTTGGAGAAACTCGGATTGTTCTCACTAAAGCGACGGAGATTGAGGGGTGACTTGATAGAAGTTTACAAAATTATGAGTGGCATGGACAGTGTAGATAGTTAGAAGCTTTTTCCCAGGAAGAGTCAATTACTAGGGGACATAGATTTAAGGTGAGAGGAGAAAACTTTAGAGGAGATGTGCAGGGCAAGTTTTTTACGTAGAGGGTAGTGAGTGTCTGGAATTCGCTGCCAGAGGAGATGGTGGAAGCAGGTACAATAGTGGTGTTTAAGAGGCAGCTTGATAAATACATGAATAGGATGGGAAAAGAGGGATACGGACCCCGGAAGTGCAAAATGTTTTAGTTGACAGGCAATATGATCGGTGCAGGCTTGGAGGGCCAAAGGGCCTGTTCCTGTGCTGTACTTTTCTTTGTTCTTTGTTCTTTGTTTAAAGGAAGATGGTTGTGGTTGTTGCAGGAGTTCCTCAGGGTAGAGTCCTCGACCCAACCATCTTCAGCTACTTCATCAATGACCTTCCATCATAATGTTAAAAATGGAGATGTTCGCTGATGATTGCATAATGTTCAGCACTTTTCATGACTCCTCAGATACTGAAGCAGTCCATGTCCAAATGCAGCAAGACATGGACAATATCCAGGCTTGGGCTGACAAGTGGCAAGTAACACTCATGCCACACAAGTGCCAGGCAATGACCATTTCCAACAAGAGAGAATCCAACCATTGCCCCTTGAGGTTCAATGGCATTACCATCACTGAATCCCCCATTATCAACATCCTGGGGGTTAGCATTGACCAGAAACCGAACTGGACTAGCCATATAAATACTGTGGCTACAAGAGTAGGTCAGGGGCTAGGAATCCTGTGACAGGTAACTCACTTCCTGACTCTCCAAAGCCTGTCCACCATCTACAAGGCACAAGTCAGGAGTGTGATGGAATACTCCCTACTTGCCTGGATGAGTGCCGCTTCCACAACACTCAAGAAGCTTGACACTCTCCAGGACAAAGCAGCCCGCTTGATTGGCACCACATCCACAAACATTCACTCCCTCTGCCACTGACGCAGCAGTGTGTACCATCTACAAGATGCACTGTAAGAATTCACCAAGGTTCCTCTGACAGCACCTTCGAAACCCACGACCACTAGCATCTAGAAGGACAAAGGCAACAGACATATGGGAACACCACCATCTGGAAGTTCCTCTCCAAGTCACTCACCATCCTGACTTGGGAATATATCGCTGTTCCTTCACTGTTGCTGCGTCAAAATCATTTCCCAGCACCAGATCCAGCAATGCCTCCTTTCTAGTTGAGCCGAGAACATTCTGATCAAGGAAGTTTTCTTGATCACATTTCAGAAATTCCTCACCCTCCTTACTCTTTACTCTAACATTATTCCATTGCGAATCCGGGTAATTAAAGTCCCCGAATATCACCACTCTTTTGTTCTTGCAGATCTCTGTGATTTCCTTGCAGATTTGTTCCTCTATCTCTCACTATTTGGAGGCCTATTAGCATGATAGTACTCTTATTAGTATAATCATACCCTTTTTGCTTCTCAACTTTAGCCAAATGGATTCTGCTCTTACCCCCTTAAGGACATCCCCTTTTTTCGACATGAAAATATCATCCCTAACCAGAACTGCCAGCTTACCTCCAGTTTTTCCTCCAATCTTTTCTAAACGCTTTATATCCTTGTATATTAACTGGCCAGTTCGCACGACTTTTACAAGGAGTGTTATGGTACATGATAAAGGTGTTAGTTCTCAATTAAGGATTCTGCTCAGATGACTTGCTATAGTTTCCATCCCACTTGGCCTGCAGCATAACAGGCAGAATGAACAGAGGCCACAGAGGAGGCCACAAGCTGCTTGAAGGAGTAGGAGAAGGAGAAGGGTTCTTAGTGGTTCTACTATGTGAAGTTCCTTCAGAGGGTGCCAAGGAGATTTATCAGAATGATTCCAGGAATGAGGGAACTTAGCTGCAAGGTTAGGTTGGAGAAGCTGAGATTGTTGGTACAAAAGAATGGGGAGGGAAATGGTGCACCTCCACATCCCTCCAGGTGCTCCTTCCCCTCAAGGAGTCAGGCTGGGGCCCTCAGGCACCTGAGGGGAGGAAGAGTGACACTGGACACCCCTGGGTCATCCACTGAGGAATCTCAGAGGCTGTCCTTTCCCTCTGAGACCCCTTTGCCTGTGACCCCCTCAACCTCATCCTCTGTCACCACAGAGGAAGCAGCCGACCAGCGAGTGATTCTGGAGGGAGAAGTTTGTGTGGCAGGGCCTTTCGGAGCCTTGTGCAAGTACTCTCAAATGCATGTGGATCCCTTCACCTCAATGTCCTGAGCATTTTGAATGCTGCCTGCTGGGGTTTGCCTTCAGTTGTTCATCTGAGCTGACCTGCATCTCTGCCCACCCAATGATCACCATGCCTCTTTAGATAGCACCTTCCAAACCCACAACTGTTACTATCTAGGACAAAGGCAGCAAGACAGATGAAAACACCACCACCTGCTGGTTCACCTCCTAACCACACACCATCCTGACTCGGAAATATATTGTTGTCCTTACATTGTTTGTTGGGTCAAAATCCTGGAACTCACTCCCTAACAGCACTGTGGGTGTACCTACATCATGTTGATTGCAGCAGTTCTTGACAGCAACTCACCACCACCTTCTTAAGAGCAAATAGGGATGGGCAACAAATGCTGGCCTAGACAGCGATACCCGCATCCCTTGAGTGAATAAAAAAACTATTCACTCCCACACTCTTATATTGAGGTGCATGGGCGAATTGAGAGGAATTGCAACACTGGTCCAAGAAAGAGGGCACTTGTTCAAGGGGGTACCCGCTACAACTTGTCATCCTCCTGGTGGAAACTGGTGGCTATCAGGGCCTCGCGCATGCCTGCCTTGTCTAGCCCGTGCTATAGCCTCTTTCCATGTAGCCTCAGCTTCCTTCAACTCATCACCCTCATTGCCTTTGAGGTCCTCCTCATCAGAGAAAGGGTGCAGCTCGTCCATGTTGGCATCTGGCAAGTCCTCCTGGCTTTGCAGTGCTAGGTTGTGCAGCAAGATGATCCGTGAGACCCTGTGGGGGCTATACTGGAGTGCTCTATCAGATCTGTCCAGGCATCAGAATCACATCTGGTGTGCTCCATCAATGCTCGGCAAGCGGCATGAGCCTCATTATACCATCTCTCTGCAGGAATCTGAGGCTGCTGAACAGTCATCATCAACCACTTCCTGTGCGGCTACCCTTTGTCACCGAGGAACCAGTCTTGGATCCTGTGTGGTCCCTCAAAGATGCCTAGGGGTCTGCGAGCTACTCAAGGTGTATGAGTTGTGAACTCTTGGTCCTCCTGGTGGAAACTGGTGGCTATCATGGCCTCGCGCATGCCTGCCTTGTCTAGCTCATGCTATTGCCTATTTCCCTGTAGCCTCAGCTTCCTCCAACTCACCCTCATTGCCAAGGGCTTCCTGGGTGTCTGGCACAAACTTGCATGATCAAAATCTGGAGGAGGCCCTGCCAGTTGTTCCTGCAAAGGCCATTTTGTCTTGAGGGTATTGGTCCTCCCTTTTGTGATCCAGGCGCCTCTGTCACAATCTTCTGCTTCTTCGCTCCTGCCTGTAAGCAATAATGCAAGCAGAGATAAATTGAGCCTCCATCTTCCTGATGGTCTCTCCTCTGCAGCATCAATGGGAAAAAGACAAGTGTCAGAATTAGTCTCCAAAGTCCCTCTGTCTGTCAATGACTCATCAGTGAAAGTGGGTACAAGGGCTTTTATTCTCATGCCAGAGAGTGCTCACCCCTAAAAATGATGGTCAATGCGGGGTGCGCATCAAGACCCCTCCCCCCAACATGACCGTCTGCTATGACATTGCTTTGGCCAGGCGCTTGGATGTACTGCTTTCAGGCCAGGTGCTGGGGGACTCATTCGCTGCACTCCAATATTACACTCTTGGGAATAAACATGAGGGTAAATGTTCATTTAGGAAATTAAGATTATTTGAGGGGGGCCTGAAGCTTCTCTTCAGTGAACGATCCAGTGCCAACTTTCTAACAGGCTTCTGGAGCTTGTCCATTTTCAAATTGCTCTGGAGTTCACTATTACTCTGAGTAATTTCCACGCTGCAAACAAGGGGTTAAAACAAGGGGTGGAATCATCTGGTCCTGTTGGCGGAGGACATCATGGCGGGCACAATATGACGAGAAGACAAAAAATCAGTTTCAACCAGTTTGCGAACGTCTGCTACAACAGGCCATGTTTCCAGCTGCTGCATGTTGGGAACCTAATTTCAAAACTTTAGCATCTCATTTTAAGCCCTGATCGCCAGAATCATCCCCCTCATCAAATTTACTGCCCACGTTGGTGTCTCTTCAGCATGACGTGCTTCATGATTACCTTTAAAAGGCATACACTTGGTGACCTGAACTTCCAGGGGAACTTGGAGGTGAGTGCACACAACCTTGTGCAGTGCTCATGAACATCGCCCGTAGGACATCAAGGTTGAGAGGGAGATGGCACAGGCAAGTTGCTTTCTCCTGGCTGGCTTTCAGTGTGATGCCAGGGCAAAGGCTCCAGTGTGGGTCAGGCTGGGGGGTGGTGGAGGCATGGCAGCACAGACTGAAGGAATAATAATTGTTTTAATATCCTTTCCCTGGTGATTGTAATTATTTTAAGTCCCTCCCTCACTTTCACCTTCTGATTCACAATTTCTGGGAGTTATTTGTATCCTCTACAGCAAAGATAGGCTCAAAATGTCTGTCCAACACTTTCACCATTTCCTTATTCCTTTATTAATTCCCCAATCTCACTCTCTAGAGGACCAATGCTCACTTTTCAAGTACTCTTGCTATCTGATTTTATATTTCTCTAGTAATCTATTATCTTCCTCCATAGTAATCTTTTAGTAATTCTTTGCTATTCTTTATATTCTGTCCAATCTTTGTGGAATTATACACCCTTTCTTTCAATTTGATACTATCGTTAACTTCCTTAGTTAGTCATGGATGGCAAGTCCTTCCCTTAGAGTCTTCTTTCTAACTGGAAAGGTATCTTTTCTGAGTATTTGAAATTTCTCCTTAAATGTCTGCCACTGCACCTCTATTGAGCTATCCCTTATCTCTACCCAAACTGATTCTGCTTCTTGATCTCTAGAACTAAGGTCATCTCTCAGTATTGTACCAATGTCATCCTTGATTAACAGAGCTACCCCTCCACATTATCCTAGCTTCATGTTCTTCCCAAATGTCATACACCCTTGAATATTCAGGTCCCAGTCTTTATCATCCCCTAGCCATATTTCTGTAATGGCTATTAGATCATACATACTTATTTCTATTTGTGTTGTCAATTAATCAGTTTTATTATGAATGCTATGTGTATTCAGATACAGGGTCTTTAGTTTTGCCTTTTTACTATTTTTGTAAGCTCCAGCCTTATCTGCTGTTGCACTCCTCCCTTCCTGCCAGTCTCTGATCATCACTTCCCTTATTCCTTTCTTGCCTTGACTTCTCTATTTAATTTACCACATCTTCCCAAACTTGATCCCTCGCCCCCACTATTTAGTTTAAAACTCTTTCTACCGCCTGTTATACACTTGCCAGAACATTTGTCCCAGCACGGTTCAGGTGTAGACGGCCACAATGCTACAACTCCCACTTTCCCCAGTACTGGTGCCAGTGTCCCATGAATTGAATTCCATTTCTCCCACATCAATCTTTGAACCACACATTTAACACTCTCTCTGATTTACCCTATGCCAATTTGTTCATGGCTTAGGTGGTAATCCAGAGATTATCTGAGTTTCTGCTTTCTAATTTAGCCCCTAGCTGATCATGCTCCCTCAGCAGAACCTCTTGTCTAATTCTATCTATGTCATTGGTACCCACATGGACCACAACCATTGGATCCTCCCCCTCCCATTGCAAGTTCTTCTCCAGACCAGAGCAAACATCCTGAATCCTGACACCAGCCATCTGGACGACTCCTCTGGGCTGCAAAGAACTGTGTCTATCCCCTTGGCTATACTGTCCCCAACTACCACCACATTCCTATTAACTCCCTGACTTAAATGGTTTCCTGTGGCATGGTCAGTTTGCTCATCCACCCTGCAGTCACCACTTTCATCCATACAGGCTGCAAGAACCCTGAACCTGTTGGATAATTGCAAAAGGCTGAGGCACCTCCACTTTTACCTTTTGGATTGCCACACCTGCCTCACTCACAGTCACAGCCTCCTGTCCCTGGCCACTGAGCAAATCGAAAGTCCCTATCCTAAGGGGTGTGACTGCCTCCTGGTACAAAATGTTCAGATAACTTTCCCCCTTTCTGATGCATCTCAGTGCCTGAGCTCAGCTTCCAGCTCAATGACTCTGAGTCAAATCTCCTCAAGCCACAGATACTTACTACATACATGTTTTCCCTGATCACACTGGCATCCAGGATATCCCACATTCTGCAGCTGCAGCACATCACCTGTCCTGCCATCTTTATTATGCGTTAATTTATTTTTCTTAATTAATCTACAATTAATAAGCACTGCTACTCCCAATAACCTTCAATACTGCTAGTAAACATTACTGTAACGAAATAAAACCTTACAATTACTAATAAATTCCATGAGTTTTTAAGATAAACGAGCAAAATATTCACCAATCACTTATCTTGGACTGCATTAAAAGCATTAACTACTGATGACCTAGTAGCTGAATGAAGTCAAGCAGGTAGATGTAAATGTAAAGACCAAAAGCAAGAAAACCTAAGATTATACAAATCCTAGCTAATCACTTGGAAATAGAATCAGAGACAGAATAACTAAATGTAGAACCAGAAATTGACTGAGTAGCATTAGCTGGAAACGTAAGGAAATTGACATACAGAAAATGGAATTAGAGTTCCAAAGAAAAGAAAGAGAGAGGGAAAGGGAAATGCAAAAGGAAAGCGAAATGCAAATACAAAGGGAAAAAGGGGATAGAGTAATGTAGTAGGCGAGGTGGATTAGGCAGTCTGTGCTGGAAAGGGAAAAACTGAAACTGGAGGTGCTCATAACAATTCTGATTCTGATTCAGAGCAAAGCTTTGATTTTTTGAAACACTTATGGTTAATACAAAAATAAGCTTGAAAGAGAAGGAGAATGCGGTAGAAAGGACAGGCCAGTCAGAAACTTTAAAAGGAAGAAGTCAGGAGCAGATAATAGAAGGGACTTGCCCAAACTGCTTCCATTGTGGCAATTTTCCAATCTTCATTGTCTTCAGTGAATCAAGAGAGAATCTTTCAGGCCTGCAACCTTTCAACTATTATCTTGAGGACTGACAAAGAAGTGACCTTTTTTGGACACTTTAAGTAATTAAGTGCATGTTACAGATTTAGAAATCATCTTTTTATCTGTTTGTGTCTTGTGTGTATGAGCAATGGGTGTTTGTTGCAGTTACATTTCAGCTATTGTGAAAATAAATGTCACAGTATCGTAAAATTGTCACAGTGCAGAAGGAGGCTATTTGGCCCTTGGGTTAATCATGGCTTTCCGAATGAGAATTTCACCTAGTGCTATTCCTCTGCCTTCTCCCAGCAACCATGAAGATTGTTTCTTTTCAAATAATCATCTAATTTCCACTTGAATGCTTCAAATGATGAGAGTGACTGCCCTTGATGTCAAGGCAGCATTTGACCAAGTGTGGCATCAAGAAGCCCAAACAAAACTGGAGTCAGTGGGAATCAGGGGGAAATCCTTTGCTGGTTGGAGTCATACCTAGCGCCTAGGTTGTGGCTGTTGAAGGTCAATCATCTCAGTTTCAGGACATCACTGCAGGGGCTCCTCAGGCTAACATCTTCACCATCTTCAGTTGCTTCATCAATGGCTTTCCTTCCATCATAAGGTTAGAAGTGGGGATGTTCACTGATGTTTGCACAATGTTTAGCACCATCACGACTCCCTCCTCAGATATTATTTAATTAGTCCATGTCCAAATGCAGCAAGACCTGGACAATATCCAGGCTTAGGCTGATAAGTGGTAAGTAACATTCCTGCCACACATATGCCAGGCAATGACCATCACCAATGAGAGACAATCTAACATCACCCCTTGACATTTAATGGCATTACCATCGCTGAATCCCCACTATCAACATCCTGGGGGTTACCATTGACCAGAAACTGAACTGGACTAGCCATATAAATACAGTGACTATAAGAGCAAGTCAGAGGCTAGGAATCCTGCAACGAGTAACTCACCTCCTGACTCCCCAAAGCCTGTCCACCATTTACAAGTCAGGAGTGAAATACTTTCCACTTGCCTGGATGCGTGCAGCTCCAACAGCATTCAAAAAGCTTGATGCCATCCTGGATAAAGTAGCCTGCTTGATTGGCACCCCATTCACAAACATTCACTCCGTCCACCACTGTCGCACAGTGGCAGCAGCATGCATCATTTACAAGATGCACTGCAGAAACTCATCAAGCCTCCTTCGAAAGCATCTTCCAAACATATGACTGCTACCATCTAGAAGGACAAGGGCTGCAGACTCATGAGAACACCACCACCTGAAAGTTCCCCTCCAAGCCACTCATGATCCTAACTTGGAAATATTTCGCTGTTCCTTCACTGTCGCTCGGTCAAAATCCTGGAGCTCCCTCTCTAACAGCACTGTGGGTGTACCTATACCACATGGACTACAGCAGTTCAAGAAGGCAGCTCATCACCACCTTCTAAAGGGCAATTGGGGATGGGCAAGAAATGCTGGCCTAGCCAGTGACCCCATATCCGATGAATGAACAGAAAAAGTTCTCAGGCAGTGCACTCCAGACCCTAACCACTCGCTGTGTGAAAAAGTTTCTCATAACACTTTTGCTTTGTTTTGCCAATTGCTCTCTTATTCTCAATATTTTCCCGAGTGGGAACAGTTTCTCCCCATGTCCAGACCCTTCATGATTTTGAACACCTTCATCAAATCTCCTCTCAGTCTTCTTTTCTTCAAGAAAATAATCTCAACTTCGGCAATCTTACTTCATAACTGATGTACCTCATCCGTGCAGCCATTCCTGTAAACCTCTTCTGCAATCTCGCCAATGCCTTCACATACTTCCTAAAATGCGGCGCCCAAAATTGTATGCGATACTTCAGCTGAGGCCTAATTAGTTTTATTTACGTTCAACATAACCTCCTTGTACTTATAATCTATGCACCTATTAATAAGGCCCAGGATATTGTATGCTTTATTAACTGCTCTCTCAACCTGTCCTGCCACCTTTAATGATTTATGCACATATACACCCAGATCCCTCTGCTCCTGCACCACCTTTTTTTATACACTGTCTTTCCATGTTCTTTCTACCAAAATGCATCAACTCATATTCCTTCATATTGAACTTCATCTGCCACCTATCTGCCCACTCCAATTTATGTCCTTTTGAAGCTCTACACTGTTCTCCTCACAGTTTATGATGCTTCCAAGTTTTGTTTCATCTGCAAATTTTAAAATTATTCCCCGTACACCAAGGTCTAGATCATTAATATATATCAGGAAAAGCAAGAGTCCCAATACTGACCCCTGAAGAACTCCAGTACAAACCTTTCTCTTGCCTGAAAAGCATCCATTAACCATTACTCTCTGTTTCCTGTCACTCAGCCAATTTTGTATCCATGTTGCTACTGTCCCTTTTATTCCATGAGCTATATGTTTATCCTTTCTTTTGATTTAAACTTACAGGAAAGCCCGTTTTGTGTCTTTTCTTAAAAGTTACAACACTTAAGGGATTAAAACACTTCTTCTGAAAAGTTCATCTTGTTCGTCAGTTGAGAAGTGGGAGAAAGGAGGGTATTACCCCACATCTCTCCCCTGTCCATAACAATATATAAAAATGTAGATGCTTTCTTTGCATTTTATTCCTAGATTTTAGATTTTTGTGGCATCTCATTTTTCCCTGCCAATTTTCTGCCATTCTTTCTCCCCAGGTGCTCTCTAATACCCAGACTGAGGCTATATTTTATGTAGGAGCATAAAGAGAGTGGTGACAGGCTATTCACCTATGGAAACCACACCTAGGAATCATCCAGCTCACAACTACGCATGTGCACTTCCTGCAATGTGCCTGGATTGTGAATTTGGCCAGTTTCAGGAACTCCCTACAGCATTCTCTTCTCTAATTTAGGAATCTGAGCTAAATTAAAATGCCAGAGCACACAATTGACAGAGTTTAGTCAACCCAGCACTGACTAAACTCTGCATTTCTGCTTGTACCAATACTTCAGTAAATTTAACTGTTTGGTGCAAGCATTTTGTGCTTACCAGCAAAAAAGAATCAGCTGCAGGCTAGACACAGATATTAGTAAATTCTACATTTTCTCTTTACGTTCTTTGTCTTTCAAATATATCAACTGAAATACTGGAACAGGATAAATTATGAGAGAATCGCATTACAGTCCCAAATGGATGGCCGACATGTTTTACAGATCAACTATGGACAAGTGTATCTCTTTAAAACACAACTGTAAGTAAATCCACTCTAATGAAACAAACAAATTCAAGATCCAAACAACTTCTATTTTAAACAAAAGGGATGGTGTAGTGGTAATGTCACTGGACTAGTAAGCCAGAGGCACAGGCTCATACTCTGAAGATTCATGGCAGCGGGTGAAATTTAAATTCAGATTTAAAAAAGCCAGTAATGGTGACCATGAAACTATTGTCATAAAAACCCACCTCGTTCACTGATTTCCTTCAGTTTCCTTGCCCTTGTTTGACTTGATGCTGTGAATCTTCATGGGGCCCAGAGACAATGTTGAGGACAGCAAGGGCAACTTCTTCCT
Source organism: Carcharodon carcharias (assembly GCF_017639515.1). NCBI lineage: Eukaryota > Metazoa > Chordata > Chondrichthyes > Lamniformes > Lamnidae > Carcharodon > Carcharodon carcharias. Next base: position 40,342,241 of record NC_054486.1, on the reverse strand, counting down.
CATAGCATCAATTCAACATGGGCTTGGATACTTTCTGTTGGTTACCATCTAGTGCCACCCTCCACCCCCCTCAGTTGATGAATCAGTATTCCTTCATGTTGAACACCAATTGAAAGAAACACTCAGGGTGGCAGGAGCAAAGAATGTACTCCGGGTGGGGGACTTCAATGTCCATCACTAGGAGTGGCTCAGTAGCAATACAACTGACTGAGCTGGCCCAGTTCCAAAGGACATAGCTGCTAGACTGGGTCTATGGAAGGTGGTGAGGAAACCAGCAAGAGGGAGACACCTACTTGACCTTGTCCTCACCACCAACCTACCTGTCACAGATGCATCTGTCCATGACAGTATGGTTAGGAGTTACCACTGCACAAAGAAGGAAATCTGCCATCCTTACTTGGTCTGTTTCCAGGTGACTCCATATATTGACATCAATGTGGTTGACTGCACTCTGAAATGGCCTAGCAAGCTACTCAGTGGTATCAAACCGCTATGAAGTCTAAAAGGAATGAAACCAGACAGACCACCCAGCGTTGACATAGGCATTGGAAACAACAATGCACACCCGCCCCTATTGACTCTGCAAAGTCTTCCTTGCTAACATCTGGTGCCTTGTGCCAAAATTGGGAGAGCTGTCCCACAGACTGGTCAAGCCTGATATAGTCATACTCACCAAATCATACCATACAGCCAATGTCCCAGACACGACCATCACCATGCCTGGGTACGTCCTGTCTCACTGACAGGACAGACTCACCAGAGGTGGTCTACAGTCAGTCAAGAGATGTCCTGGGAGTCCTTAACATTGACTCCGGACCCAATGGAAGACTCATGGCATCAGGTCATAAATTGGAAAGAAAACTCTCTTCTGATTACAGCCTACTGCTGCCCTCAGCTGACGACTCAATGCACCTTGATAATGAACGCCAATTGGAAGAAGCACTGAGGAGAGCACAGGATGTAATCTGGGTGGGGGACTTTAAAGTCCATTTCCAAGATTGGCTTGGTAGCACCACAATTGATTAAGCTGGCTGAGTCCTATAGGGCATAGCTGCTAGACTGGGTCTGCAGCAGGTAGTGAGGGAACCAACAAGAGGTAAAAACATACTTAACCTTATCCTCACCAATCTATCTGCCGCAGATGCATCTGTCCATGACAATATTATTAGGAGTTACCACCATACAGTCCCTGTGGAGATGAAGTCCCGCTTTCATGTTGAGGATGTGCTGTGTGGCACTACAACTGAGCTAGATGAGATAGATTTCAAACAGATCTAGCAACTCAAAACTGGGCATCCATGAGGTGCAGTGAGCCATCAGCAGCAACAGAATTGTATTCAACCACAAGCTGTAACCCCATGGGCCAGCATATCACCCATTGTACCATCACCACAAAGCCAGATTCGATGAAAAGTGCAGGAGGGCACGCCAGCAGCAGCACCAGGCATTTCTAAAAATGAGGTGTCAACCTGGTGAAACTAAAGCACAGGACTGCTTGCATGCCAAACAGCAGAAGCAAAATGCAATCAACAGAGCTAAGTGATCCCACAACCAACAGCTCAGATCTAAGCGCTGCAGTCCTGCCACATCCAGTGTGGATGGTGGAGGACAATTAAACAATTCACTGGTGAAGGAAGCTCCAGAAAGATCCCCATCCTCGATAATGGGGGAGCCCAGCACACGAGTACAAAAGATAAGGCTGAAGCATTTGCAAAAATCTTTAGCCAGAAGTGGCGAGCGGATGATCCATCTCAGCCTTCTCTGGATGTCCCCAGCATCGGAGATGCCTGTCTTTAGCCTATACAATTCTCTCCACGTGATATCAAGACGCGGCTGAAGGCACTGAAGGCTGTGGGGCCTGGCAATATTCCAGCAATAGTACTGAAGACTTGTGCTTCAGAACTTGCAAACCCTAGACAAATTGTTCCAGTACAGCTATAACACTGGGATCTACCCAGCAATTTGGATAATTGCCCAGGGATGTCCTGTCCACGAAAATATAAGTCTACTCTCAATCATCACCAAAGTGATGGAAATGTTGTCGACATTGCTATCAAGTGGCACTTACACAGCAATAACCTCATTAATGCACAGTTTGGGTTCCAGCAGGGCCATTCAGCACCTAATCTCATTATAGCCTTTGTCCAAATATGGACAAAAGAGATGAACTCAAGAGGTGAGCTGAGAATGACAGCAAGGGAGCATTTGTCTGTGTGTGGTATCAAGGAGCCCTAGCAATGCAGAGGTCAATGAGAATCAAGGGGAAAACTCTGCATTGATTGGAGTCATACCTAGCACAAAAGAAGATGGTTGTGGTTGTTGGAGGTCAATCATCTCAGTCCTAGGACATTGCTGCACGTGTTCTGCAGGGTAGTGTCCTAGGCCCAACCATCAAAGACCTTCCTTCCATCATAAGGTCAGAAGTGGGGATGTTCACTGATCATTGCACAATGTTCATCACCATTCACAACTCCTTAGATACTGAAGCAGTCCATATACAAATGCAACAAGTCCTGAACAATATCCAGGTTTGGACAGATAATCAGCAAGTAACATTCGCACCACACAACTGCCAGGCAATGACCTTCGCCCCTTGATATTCAATGGCATTACCATTGTTGAATCCCCCACTTGGTTGCCATCCTGGGGGTTACCATTGACCAGAAACTGAACTGGACTAGCCATATAAATACAGTGGCTACAAGAGCAGGTCAGATGCTGGGAATTCGGGAGTAACTCAGCTTTGGACTCCCCAAAGCCTGTCAAAATGACACAAGTCAGGAGTACGATGGAACACCCTGCATTTGCCTGGATGAATGCAACTCCAACAAAACTCAAGAAGCTTAACATCATTCAGGACAAAGCAGCCCACTTGATTGGCACCCCATTCACCACCCTAAGCATTCAGTCTCTCCACCCTCAATGCACAGTGACAGCAGTGTGCACCATCTGCAAGATGCATTGCAGCAACTCACCAAGGCTTCTTAGGCAGCAATTTCCAAACACATGGCCTCTACCACCTAGAAGGATAAGGACAGCAGATGCATGGACACACCACTGCCTGTAAGTTTCCCTTGAAGTCACACACCATCCTGACTTGGGCTATATTGCCATTCCTTCACAGTCACTGGGTCAAAATCCTGGAACTCCTTTCCTACCAGCACTGTTGGCGTACTGCAGCAGTTCAAGAAGGCAGCTCACTATCACCCCTTCTCAAGAGCAATTCGGGATGAGTAATAAATGCTGGCCTAGCCAGTATACCCACAACCTGTGAATGAATAAATTTTAAAAATCCTCTCCTCCTCATCACTCATCACTCACCTTTAACTCCTGGTGCACCATCAACAGGACAAGTCCTTCTGGTGTTATCAACTGGCTTTAGCACTGATGAGTTATCCTTAAGGGAGCATGGGCTCATTTAGCCCAAGTGTCTGAATGTTGGCTGGTTTTAGCAAAATCATTTCAGTTGGTAGCTCCAACTAGGTTACATTATGGTGTTCAGTATCTTGATTGGCCTAAGAAACTGTCTGGACTCAATGGTAAATCACTGTCTGAAACACATATGGGAAATTCCCAATTCCTAAATGGGAGAATGTGACAAGCAGATGAAAATAAATATATAAATTGTAGGAGCTTTAAACTAAATTTGTTACATAACGAAGGTTAGATTGAATATTTTATTCTTAGACTGTTGACAGGTCTGGGGAATAGGAAAATAATTATTTCATTATATATGAGGATTTTGTAAGTTTTCAGCTCATGTACTGCCACTCTGAAATAAACGCTGACATCCCTTGACAAATCTATTTTAATCTGTGACTGCCGAAGGGACATTGTGAATGGGAAATCTGAGTAGCCACATCATCTGGCTACTAATCCTATCCTGCAATGCATTGCATAATCAAACCCTTATAATTATTTAGATTTAATTGCAGTCTGCTTTTAAATACTCTTGTTCAAATTTTCTGGGCCTTATGGGAAAGCTGTATGTCAGCAAAGATGGGAATGATAGGTGCGAGGGAATTGGAAAGCAAAGCAATAATTACTTTTATCTTTGTGGTTACGGGAGGAGGGAAAAATAACATTATCTAAGTTTTCCCTTCTTGAATCATGGCTGTTCTAAGGGTTGTTTTGACAGTGTTCATGCAGTGATCTATACATCCCTCACATGGACAGCAAACACCACACACCAACCTGACTTGGAACTACGTCACCGCTCCTTCACTAGGCCAAAAGCCAGGAATTTCCTTCCTAACAGCACTGCGGATGTATCAGACTTATGCCGTTTAGGAAGGCGTCCCACCATTATCTTCTCATAGGCAATTCAGGGAAGGGCAACAAACGCTGGCTTTGCCAGTGACACTCACATCCCATGCACAAAAAAAAGACTGCAGCCGGGATTCTTCACTACCATTTGCACTGGGTGTCATAGCTGGCAGGGGCAGAAAATATCCGGAGATTGCAAAAGTCAGTTTCACGTCATCTTAAAACCAATTTGCGATTGTCTGCTCTATCTGTCAACAGCAGGCTGCGTTTCCTGCCACTGCACGTCAGGAACTAATTACAATAGTTCAGCATCTCATTATTAGCCCTGTTCGCCAGAATCATCCCTCCACCTGGCAATCTGCTCTTCACTTCGCACTTTGAGGTTTGTCTGCCTACTGTGCTTCAGGCAGCCGTCGCTGTCATCAGTGCCAGGCTTCGCAAACAACACGACGTCGCTTTTAGTGGGGCTCACGGGCAGGTCTCTGCCTACCAGACCAGCGGTAAGGCGGGAGTGGCTTTTCAATTGCTTGCTTGGGAGAGGGGGGTATCCCAGGGTCTGTGTGGGGCACATGTTGATCAGTGCAAATGGCTTCAAGATGGCAAGGGCTGAGGAGGCACTCTCCAGAGAAGATGATGCCAGATGGGGAGGCAGTAGTGTAGTGGTATTGTCACTGGACTGGTAATCAGGAGACTCAGGGTAATGTTCTAGGGACATGGGTTCAAATCCCACCATGCTGAATTCAATAAAAATCTGGAATTAAAAGTCTAATGATGACCATGAAATCATTGTCAATTGTCGTAAACCCATCTGATTTACTAATGTCCTTTAGGGAAAGAAGTCTGTCATCCTCGCCTGGTCTGGCCTACATGTGACTCCAGACCCGTTGTAACGTGGTTGACTTAAGTGGCTTTTGAAGTGGCCTAACAGGCCACTCAGTTGTATCAAAATGCTAAAAAATCAATAAAAAGGAATGAAACCAGTCAGACCACCTGGCACCGACCTAGGCACAAGAAATGACAACTGTTGATTCTGCAAAGTCCTCCTTACTAACATTGGCTTGTGTCAAAATTGGGAGAGCTGTTTCACAGACTAGCTAAGCAACAGTCTGACATAGTCATACTAATGGAATCATACTTTACCTATCAAGTCCCAAACATCACTATCCCTGGGTATTTCCTGGTGGCAGCACTGTGGTGTACAGTCAGGAGGAAGTTATCCTGGGAGTCCTGAACATCGACACTGAGTCTCATAAAGTCTCATGGCATCAGGTCAAATATTTGCAAGGAAACCTCCTGCTGATTACCACGTACTGCCCAACCCCTCAGCTGATGAATTGGTGTTCCTCCATGTTGAACACCGCTTGGAGGAAACACTGAGTGTGGCAAGGGTGCAGAATGTACTCTGGGTGGGGGACTTCAATGTCCATCACCAAGGGTGGCTCGGTTGCACCACCACAGACTGAGCTGGTCAGGTCCTGAAATATCTAGCTGCTAGACTGGGTCTGCGGCAGGTGGTGAGGGAACCAACAAGAAGGACAAACGTACTTGACCTCATCGTCACCAATCTGCTTGCCGCAGATGCATCTGTCCAAGACAGTATCGGAAGGAGTTTTCACATTGAGGATATCCTCCATTATGTTGTGTGGCACTACCACTGTGCTAGATGGGATAGATTTCGAACAGATCTAGCAACTCAAAACTGGACATTCATGAGGCACTGTGGGTCATCAGCAGCAGCAGAATTGTATTCAACCATAATCTGTAACCTCATGGCCCGGCATATCCCCCACTCTACCATTACCACCAAGCCAGGAGGTCAACTCTGGATCAATGAAGAGTGTAGGAGGGCATGCCAGGAGCAGCACCAGGCATACCTAAAAATGAGATGTCAACCTGGTGAAACTACAACACAGGACTAAACATCATAAACAGCAAGTAATAAACATGGCTAAGCAATTTCACAACTAACGGATCAGATCTAAGTCCTGTCATTTCAGTCATGAATGGTGGTGGACAATTAAATGACTCACTGGAGGAGGAGGCTCCACAAATATCCCCATGCTTCAATGCTGGAGGAGCCCAGCACATCAGTGCAAAAGATAAGGCAAACATTCGCAACAACCTTCAACCAGAAGAGCCAAGTGGATGATTCACCTCAACATCCTCCAGAGGTCCCATGCATCACAGTCGAAGGGCGAGGGTTTTACGGCCGCTCCCACCTGGCAGGATATTATGGTCCCACTGAACTGAATGACGATTTAAATGGCTTGCTGCATCTGCTGGGGGGAGAAATGCAGTGGTGGGACTGTAAAATCCTGGCCCAGGTTTTCAGCCAATTTGATTCACTCCACGTGATATCAAGAGACAGGCTGAAGGCACTGGATACTACAAAGGCTACGGGGCCTGACAATATTTTGGCAATGGCACTGAAGACTTGTACTCCAGCATGTGCTGCACCCCTAGCCAAGCTGTGCCAGTACATCAACAACACTGGCATCTACCCGGCTATGTGGAAAATTGCCCAGATATGTCCTGTACACAAAAGGCAGGACAAATACAAACCCAGCCAATAACTGCCTCATCAGTCTACTCTCCATCATCAGTAAAGTAATGGAAGGGGTCATCAACAGTGCTATCAAGGGGCACTTGCTTAGTAAGAACCTGCTGATTGATGCCCAGTTTGGGTTCCGCCAGGGTCACAACTTCTGACCTCATTACAGATTTGGTTCAAACATGGACAAAAGAGCTGAACTCCCAAGGTGAAGTGAGAGTAACTGCCCTTGACATCAAGGCTGCATTTAACCGAGTGTGGCATCAAGGAGCCCTAGCAAAACTAGAGTCAATGGGAATCACTGGTTGGAGTCATATGTAGCACAAAGGATGATGGTTGTGGTTGTTGGAGGTTACTGTTCTCAGTTCCAGGACATCGCCGAAGAGTTCCTCAGGGTAGTGTCCTAGGCCCAACCATCTTCAGCTGCTTCATCAATGACTTTCCTTCCATCATAAGGTCAGGGATGGGGATGTTCGCTGATGATTACACAATGTTCAGTACCATTCGTGACTCCTCGGATACTGAGGCAGTCATTGCCTGCCACTTGTGTGGCGTGAATTTTACTTGCCACTTGTCAGCCCAAGCCTGGATATTGTCCAAGTCTTGCTGCATTTGGACATGGACTGCTTCAGCATCTGAGGAGTCATGAATGGTGCTGAACATTGGGGATATTCGCTGATAATTGCACAATCTAGCCTTATGATGGGAGGAAGGTTATTGATGAAGCCGCTGAAAATGGTTAGGCTTAGGACATCACCCTGAGGAACTCCTCAATGATGTCCTGGAACTGAGATCACTGACCTTCAACAACCACAACCATATTCCTTTGTGCTAGGTATAACTCCAAACAGTGGAGAGTTTTTCCCCTGATTCCCATTGACTCCAGTTTTGCTAGGGCTCCTTGATGCCACACTTGGTTAAGTGCTGCCTTGATGTCAAGGGCAGTTACTCTCACCTCACCTTGGGAGTTCAGCTCTTTTGTCCATGTTTGAACCAAGGCTGTAATGAGGTCAGGAGCTGAGTGGCCCTGGAAGAACCCAACTGAGCATCAGTGAGCAGTCTATTGCTAAGCAAGTGCTGCTTGATACCACTGTTGATGACCCCATCCATCACTGTGCTGAGTGTGAGAGTTTAGAGTGATGCCTTACCCTGGCGCCACAGATGAGATTATTCATCCTCTTTTTGCACTACATGGCCAACCACTTCTGTGCATTGTTGACACTGACCACTACTGCCACCGCCTGCCAAACCGGAGTCGTGAGATTGCTGGACCTCCTGTAGCCAGAGTGGGGTAGAAGACATCATAGCGGCCCATCAAAAGACATTCCAGGGATAGGCCATTGAACTCTTCTTGGTTTTTGGGGCCATGTCTTCACTGCAGCAATCCTATGCTGCAAGCATTGAGAACTATGTGCACAGTTGCAGTTTAGATATGGCACCCAGAGTAAGGAAATGGTGAGGCAACATGGCCAGCGATTCAGAGGCAAAACAGTGTGCTTCCTGTGGCTGCATAATTAATGAGGCATGAAGAGGATGATACGGTGCAAAAGCCCACCCCTGCACCTAGCGGGAAAAACATCACTAAGTGCTAGTGCAATTAAGGGAAAATTCCACCCTGTGTCACTTGCACAGCTTGAGTTTGTTGCATGGCATCAATGGGGTCTGAAATTAGAGAAAATCACAGGATTGCAGTATAATTACAGATAATTAACACCATTCAGCCTTCCATTCTATATCTATTTGTTTCTTAAATGATCTAAAGTCCATCCTAAATGTTCTCTTCATGAAGAACAACTTTCTGAAATTAAATCTGAAGTTCCCTTTTAGTAGTTTGAACCTATCTTTTGCGTCTCTTATGTCTCCCTTCCTGGTTGAAAATCTCTCAAATCCAAATCTCTCAAGTCCTTCTTCATAACTCAGAACCATACCACCAGAGATAAACCTTGTAGTTCTTTTCTGCACTTGCTTTGTTTATTTCTTGGTGACCAAATGTGGAGGCAGTGCTCAATATATTGAACAGTACAGTTCGATCACAATTCTTCCTCTTCCTTGTAATATACTGTTTTGGCTATGCAGTTCAACACTTTATTTGCTTTGCATTGGTTGTTCCACTAAGACTCTGATATCTCTTTCACCTTTATCCTTAAGCTGAGTTGTTGAGACAGGCCAGGCTGTATTTTAGTGGAGCTGAGATGACAATTTTTGCACCTCTGGCTCAAAAAATTAACTTTGGAAGGGTTTAGTGATTGTCTTTTGAGCAGCAGTGGTCCTTTTTAGAGCTGATAGATCGGCTGTGCAAGCTCTGCCCATTTGTATCTGAAACCAGGACCCTAAGTTGGATGCTTAAGCCTTGTGGCTGTTTCAGGTGGACTGTTCACCCATTTGCTGACTTGTCTGAAAATGGGATCAGACATGCCTTGAGCATTAACTGGGTAGCTGAGATGCACTGTCTCCCAATTTTCAACCCATAGCTCCTAGGTTTAAAGCTGCAAAATAGACACAAAATAGACAAAATTTCTCTTCTATCCTCTTGCAAATGGCAGTGTTTCTTTGGAAACTCTGTTCATATGCATTGATTTTAAAGATTGTATTTCTACAGATGAGCAAAAGAAAGTATGATTAAATGGAAAATACAGTCAAGCTAATTATTTCCATGATATCATATGCACTTTGTCCTATCATGTGTCTTCTTGAGATTTCATATGTATAAATCAGCCTGCTAAATTACCAAGAATTTTGGATGTCTTGCTTGTGAATATTCATTTCTCAGTTAGGTCACAGTCATTAGCGATAACTTTAGGGTCAATTCTATGTTTTTTTAAAAGTAAGTTTCATTTGAAGATCTCACCTGTGAACTGCAGCTGCACAGATACTGGAGACTGAGGCATACACTCCAGATCCCCAGACTGATTGCCGTGAGTGATCACAATGTGGTGGGCACAGCACATCCATGAGATCCTCCATGAACTCAACACCTCTAGTGGCACAGTCAATTGAAATTGGCACTTGAAAAGTAAAGCATACTTTGTAACTTAACTTGCAATAAACATCACAGGAGCAGGACCATCAAAGATATCCTTCAGCAATTAAAAAATTCAAATCCTAACATATTGACAAAAAATGGTAACTGTCTTGCCAAAAGGCAAAAACTGTTCTTTTCACATTGAATAGGCAATACACAAAGAAACTACATTTACATTCTAAGACTTCATAGAGGAAAGTACACCTCTGGTGCATGAGGTACATGTTATTGGGCCCAATTAAATACATTGATTGCTTGTAAAGCACTTTAAAAACCTTTTAAATGGAACATGCCCAATAAAACAAAACAAACATGCAGAGGATTCATTACTTTTCACAAAACCTACCTGCTCCTTGGTCTCCCTTTGCTGGCGAAGTGAATGTTAAGACTCCTGCACACATCAAAGTGAACAATACTTTGTAATTCCAGAGCATTACTTTCAAAAAAATCAGTTGCAGCTGTGTACAACATGACATGAAATAACTTCTAATAATTCAATTTCATATTCCACTAAAAACGTGAACTAAGAAGCTTAAGTATGCGAGCAAATTGGGAATTTTGCGCTAAAAACGATTGTTGAAGTCAATAGAATTAAGCAACTTTGAATGTAAAGGAAACTGTACAAAATACCATTGCATTTTGTGAAAATCTTTAAATTCCAGTTTCAGGAGGCAGCACTCCAGAGATATTTGTATTGCCCGGTTTTCATCGCCTCATGGTGCCCACAGCTGTGCAGGGTTACTTCACCTGCGACTTCATCGGTTTCATCTCCACCCAATATACACTGGGCAGAGCGGATTGGGATAAATTGGCTGCTCTCTTCCCCATGGACTGAATTGTACTGTAGTAAAGTCGAGGCCCGGCACCGCAACACACCCAATGCGCACAGAGCCAATCTATTATTTCCTGTCAGTTCATCGCTTTGGTGTTGTAGGTATGTTTATTACCTGAGTTCAAAGGCTCCCCTTTTTTGAGTCGTTTGAATCACCAGTTCCTGGACTAACTGAGTTCACCATTACAACGGTTTGCTGAATTATTGATTGGAATGAGGCACTTACCGAGAGACAGGATCGCCGTGCCGAGAACAGACATTGTAACAGCGTCCAGAGTCTCCCAGTCCCAGGGCTAGTCAATTAGAAACCACACATCAATACAGAAAGGTTAAACATCCAGATGCTCCGAAGTCAAAGCAGGATGATGTTGAACGAAAAATACCTTAAGCAAGAAAGTTTACTAGATCAAATGGAGTTCACCATTTCCCACAAACAGGAGCGACGCAACTGAACAAGATGAAATTCCTCCCAACTGTCCCAGCAACCGATCCACAGCCAGAATGGTACCTAGCGCTTTGTTTTACTCCCGATTTATCAGATGTCACTAGAGAACAAAATGAAGCCCCAGGTACCGTTCTAGGCATATTAGGCAATACATCAAACGAAAGCAGTAATAAAGTTCCCAGCAAGGGTTTTAACCTCAGTAACCGTGCCATTAGCTTATTCTTCTGATCTAGTCGTCAATAATTCACCGTAATTTACAGATTTTTAAAATTCTAATCGACGGCGTTCCGTATTGGATCTGTATCATCAATTCTACCGGAATTATGGTTGCTCCTATTCCCTGCAGTTTATTTACAATCCAGTCGGATGAATAAACAGGGTCCAAGTGCACTGTGCAGAATCACGGCTTTTGTTAACAGTAAATTAGAATTAGCCTTTCCAACCAGTCTTCATGGAATACATGTGTTTGGAAAGTTTCTACTCGCATATACAAGGCACTTACACTCTCCGCTCCGGCTACGGACTGATGATCTGCTTCAGCCGGTGGATTGTCTGAGCTCTCGGAATGAGCGCTAAACTGAAAACCCAGGCTAAACCCAAACTTCTCAAATTCACCTAAATACGCAGAGTTGCGTCACGTCGAGGCGTTCCAGTTGTGCACTTTTGCGAATGACTGAATTTTTCATAATGTCTGGTACTCTCTGGCAGTAACTGGAATTTACAAATATGAAGGATTCAAACCGAGTGGAATATATTGTAAATGGGTGCGTGACGATGGTAGGAAATTTGCGCTAATTCTCAGCGATTTGGTTCTCGGAGTGAACGGGACAGACTCAGGTAACAGATGTGGGAGAATAACTCAGCAGCAGCAAAACTGAAAATCACCCGAACTGAAAAGAAAAACACCCAAACTGATAAATATCTGAAACTGATAATAACCTGAATCTAAAAATCACCTGAAATTAAAAATCACCTGAAATTAAAAACACCTGAAACTGAAAAACATCCGTAATTAAATTACCTTATGTTCAATCCCTCTCGCAATAAAGGATAACATTCCATTAGCCTTCTTAATTACTTGCTGTACCTGTGACTCATGTACTAGAACACCTAGATCCCTCTGCACCTCAGAATTATGCAGCCATTCTCCATTTAAGTAGTACTCTGCTTTTTTGTTCTTCCTGCCAAAGTGAACAACTTCACATTTTCTCTCATTAAACTCCATTTCCTAGATCTTTGCCCACTCACACAACCTGTTTATATCCATCTGCAATCTCCTCATGTTCTCCTCACAACATACTTTACTACCTATCTTTGTGTCATCTGCAAATTTAGCTACCATGACTTCATTCCCCTCATCTAAGTCATTGAAGAGTAAATCGTTGAGGTCCCAGTACAGATCCCTGTGGGTCATTACATCCTGCCAATCAGAATAATAACATGCATATTCATCCCCCTATCCACTACTTTAGTCAATGCTTCATAAAGTTTAATTAGATTCATAAGATGTGACCTACTCTTTACAACTTCTTGCTGGTCCCAGTGTTTTGAAGGCTATGACCATATTTCCACTCCCACCTGCTGGCTCTGATGTCAGCCTTGCTGGTTTTGGGAGGGTTTTTAATCAAAATCAAAGGAATTCTAACATTTATTTTAAGATTGTTAATTCATTAAGTGATAGAATTTCAAGGCATCTCTGGCAGTGCAGTACCCCTTCAGTGCTGCACTGACTGTCAGCCTTGAGTTTTGTTCTCAAGGCCTGGGTGGGAACTGAACCCACAACAGTCAGTCTCAGGTGAGTGGGCTGCCAACTGAGATGTGGCTAACATCTGAAATCTGAAATAAAAGCACAAAATGCTGTTCTGGGTGGATAACAATTCATCAGAACTGGAAAAGTTGGATATATCTGGTTTTAAGCAAGTAAAGAGGTGGGCAGGAGGAAAAGAACAAAAGGGAAGTGCTGTGATAGGGTGGAAGGCAGGAGAGATGAAATGATAAGGGGTGATGGTGTTAGGCAAAAGGAGATGGTAATGGGACAGGTAAAGAAAAAACTTTAAATTTTGGAACCAAAAACACAACCTCTAAATTTGCAGGGGACACCCAATTGGAAAGGATAGTCAATACTGATGAGGACTGCATCAGATTACAGGAGTGCATTAATAAACTTACAGAATGAGCAAATAAATGGCAAATGAAGTCAACACCGATTTAAAAATGAGATTGCATGCTTTAGTGGGAAGAATGGGAGGTCACCTATTGAGTGGAAGGTGCAAGTCTAGTTAGGGTAGGGGAATAAAGGGATCTCAATACAAATGTACCAATCAGTAAAAGTGGTGCCACGCATTAGCAAGGTGATAATATGTTAAACTAAGCAGTTGGCTTTATTTCTAGAGGGATTGAATTGGAAAGGTTGGGAAGTTATGCTAAACCTGTATGGAATCTTGGTTGGACCACACATGGAGCACTGCATGCAGTTCTGGTACCGTGTTATAAAAAAAGAATGTGGAGGCATTGGAGAGGGTGCAGGCAGGGTTTACCAGGATATTGCTAGAAATGCTTGCCTATACATATCAGGAAAGGATCGACAGACATGGTCTCATTTCTCTTGAAAAAAGGAAGTGGAGGGGTGACCTAATAGAGGTCTTTTTTTTTTAAAAAAAGAAACATTTTGATAAAATAGATACAGAGCGAATGATTCCTCTTGTGGGGAAGAGGATAACCAGAGGCGGTCACTATAAGACAGTCAGCAAGGAACTCAAAAGGGAATTCAGAAGAAAATTCTTCACCCAAAGAGCGGTGAGAATGTGGAACTTGCTACCAGAAGGAATAGTTGAAGCAAATAGTTTAGATGCACTTAAGAGGGAGATGGATGAGTATTGAGACTGAAAGGAATAGAGGGTTACAGTGGTAGATTAGATGAGTTGGGAGGAGACTCGAGTGGAGCCTAAACACTGGCTTGGACAAGTTGGGCTGAATGGCCTGTTTCTGTGCCATATATCCTACATATGTATATGTAAAAATCACCCGAATTGAAAATCACCCAGCTAAAAATCATCCGAACTGAAAAACACCCGAACTGAAACATCACCAGAAATGAAAATCACCCAATCTGAAAATCAACAGAAATGAAATACACCAAGCTAAAAAAAAAACACCCAAACTGAAAAACACCCGAAATGAAAATCACCTTAAACTAAAAACCTCCCGACCTGAAAACAACCAGAAACGAAAATGACCAGAAACGAAAATCACCAGAAATGAAATACACCTGAGTTAAAAAAACACCCAAATTGAATAACACTCGAAACTGAAAAAACAGCCGAAATTGAAACCACTAGAACTGAAAAACACCCAAAGTGAAAAACACCGGAGCTAAAAATCACGTGAACTGTAAATCATCTGAAATTAAAGATCACACTAACCTGAATTCATCTGAGCGGAAAATCACCCGAACTGCAAAACACCCAACTGAAAAATACCCAAACTGAAAAATCACCCGAACAGAAAATCAGCTGAACAGTAAGTCAATTTAAACAGAGGATCACATGAAATTGAATTCATCTGAGCCAAAAAGCACCCAAAACAGAAAAACAACCAAACTGAAATCACTTGATACTGAAAAACAACTGAATTGAAAATCACCAGAAACTGAAGATCAGGCAAAACTGAAATCATCCAAGCCAAAAAGCACCTAGGCTGAAAGTCATCTGAACAGGAAAACATCTAAGAGCACTGCGCGAAAGCTTCCTGAAGGCAGACAGCTGCCTCAAGGAGCCGGAGTCCTGAAACAGCTAAACTAAAGGTTTCAAAAGCAGAAAAAAAAGTCCATGCAACACAATCAACCACCTGAAAATATAGCTGATAAAAAAAGCTATCCACAGATATTGATTTTTATTTTATTGCATCGCGGAAATCTCATCCACCCTTGGATGAGTTTTGATGAAAAATGCAAAGTCCACCTGGCCAATTTGCCTGTCCATCAACGGGCCACAAAAAATCAAAGACAATTACATCATTAACTGGCTTAATTGCCCTCTTAGTTGTTGGCAGGCGCACTTCTGACTTTTGTGCTCACCCAAAGTCTTTTTGTGCTATTTTAGGCCCGATTGGGTCGGGCATGCACCCCTCCGTGGATGTAAAATTCTGCTCTGAAACTGAAAAATGCCCAAACTGAAAATCACCTGAAATGAAAAACACCTGACCTAAAAATCACATGAACTGAAAATCGCCTGAGAAATACCCGAACTGAAAAAGACATGAAAATCACCTGAAACTAAAAAATATTAAAAATGAAAATCACCCAAAATTGAAAATCACCTGAAACTGAAAATGGAAACTTGCCAACTGTAAAACTCACGAGCCGAAAAACACGTGAAGTGAAAATCACTTGAATTGTAAATCATCTGAAACTGAAGATCACACAAAACTGAATTTATCCAGCCAAAAAACACGAACAAAAAAATCACCTGGGCTGAAAAGCCCCCTAAATGAAAACCACCTGAACTGAAAAACATCTGAACTAAAAATTACCTGAAATTGAAAAACCCCCAAAATGAAAAACAGCCAAAATGCAAAACATCCAAATGAAAAACCACCTGAAACAAAAACCCCCAAAATGGAAATCACCTGAACTGAAAAACATGCAAACTGTACTCACCTGAACTGAAAAACACCTGAAACTGATGATCACTAGAAATGGAAGATCATGTGAAAGAGCAAACCACATGAGCTGAAAAACACCTAAGTGAAAATCATGATCTAAACTGAAAAACACCCTAGCGACAATCACTTGAACTGAAAATCACCTGAATTGAAAATCTCCTGATATTGAAGATCACGTGAAACTGAAAATCACGTGAAACTGAAAATCACCTGAGCCAAAAAACACAAAGCTGAAAATCATCCGAAATGAGAAACACCTGAACTGAAAATCATGTGAACTGAAAATCACCTGAAACTGAAGATCATCCAAGGCAAAAAACATCATAATTGAAAGTCATCCGAATGGGAAAACGCCCAAACTGAAAAATGCCCAAACTGAAATTCACCAAAAATGAATATCACCTGAACTGAAGAACACCCAAACTGAAAATCACCTGACCTGAAATCAAATCGGTATTGAAAAACAGTAGAAACAAACAACTGAAAAGAAGAACACCTGAAAGGAAAACACCCAAAACTGTAAAACACTCGAACTGAAAAACACCTCGAGGAGAATTTTCCCCATGTCGGGCGGGCAGTTGGGAATGGGCACAATCGCCGCCAGTGATCGATTCCATACCGCCATTTTACAGGTGGGTCAATTAAGGCCCCACCCAGCATAGTTCATGACTCCCGAGGACAATGGGAGTGTACGGGCAGCAGCGGACATGCACACACCGCCAAGTCCACCCGGCAGCCTGTTTAAATGAAGGCCTGGCAACCTTTGCAAGGCTGCTCAGAATGGCAGGAAGAAGAGCACGTCAGAGGGGTAATGTGCATCACGCAAGTGGGGAGGGTAGGCCATCAGGGCAGGCCAGGCCAGGCCGGAGGATAGGGCAGTGGGGTCCCTCGTTTCTCGGATGAGTGCCTGGCTGCCCTCCTGGAGGAGGTGGCAGTGGGGCGGGAGGTCCTGCTTCCGAAGGACAGGAAGTGGAGGCCTCCCCACCTGACCAAACGTGCATGGGAGGAGGTGGCCGAGAGTTTCAGCTCTCATGGTTAGTGCAGCGCACATGGCTCCAGTGCCGCAAAAGATTCAACGACCTCCTGCGCTCGTGAAGGGTGAGTATCATGTTTACTCAGGTTGCTTAATGCAGCCGTCTCTCTTTCTCCATAGCACCCCCAGGCAACTCTGAGTACAGTAATGACATTAAATCCTTCACGGCATGATCCCTCACTGGGTAGGCCAGCAGAGATTCACCCTGAAAGGATCTAAGATGTGTTCTGCATCCGCAGCATGTGTGACACTGATACCCAGAGTATAGAATGGGTTTTGAAAGCCAAGAGTCTGCACCTAGGCAGAGTACTGGAACTGGGAAGCATGTCAAAGTCAGGGTGCTAACATGCTGGGAGGGGAGCTTCCAGTTGGCAGGGCATCAATCCATCTGCTGGTCTTTGCGCTCCATGTGCTTGTGCTCCTTGCTTAGCAAAGTAACACCTTGTGGTGCCTCATGTGAAGGAGGCAGGATTCAGGCAATGAGTTGTGGGGGGGAGGTGGTCAGTCCTGGCTTGTTTGGGTAAATGTGCGGCAGCTGCTGAGTGATGAAGAACTGGAGTCCTGCAATGTCCCACTCTGGTTGGGTTGGCAGGGATGTGACGGGAATTCAGGTGCAGTCTGGACTAATCAATGCCCTTCTCCATTTTTCAGGAGAAGACTGCGCACAATTCTGCAGAGCGGATGTGGACTGGCGGAGGCCAGGCCCAGTTGGTGATCCGAACAGCTTACAAGCAGCAGGCCATGGATCTGGAGAGGCGCCATGCCCCCAGGTCCACCGGTGCTGGTGATGCTGGGGTGCCATGGGGAGGTATGTTTGGCAAGCACTCAGGTCACCATGTGTTTCCCAGAAATGGCTTCCCAGTGCCATGGCAGCACTGCTGAATGCTCAGTGATTGAAGTTTGCAACATTGGTTGACCATTGATTATGGGAGGATGAGCGTATAATGATCTGGGAGAGCGGCATGCAAGTTGATATTGACACTGTAACTAATCAAATGTCCTTCTTCTTCCTTTCAGCATCACTGGAGCAGAGTCAGGAGGAGGAGACAGAGGCCCCACCTCACCCCTGAGGCCCCAGAGGAAATCCACTCACCAGCGTCACACCATCACAGCCAGGCAGGCACCTGCGCAGATACTAGCACCTCGATGGGATTTAGATCTTTGGGGCATGGCGGTGGGGGCACTTCACACTCACTTGAGGTGCGGGTAGAGACAGAGAGTGCCCAGGGTGCCTGCAGTTGGAGGACAGCTGAGGACCAGGTACTTGCTTGGTTGGTAGTTGATGACGTGCCTCTGGAGTTGCCCGTGAGGCAGCAAACGCTGTAAGTGCAGCAGGGTATGTGGGAGGATCTGGCGGAGATACATGAGGCTATGCGTGGCATGGTTCCCATGCTGGAGGGGTCCACGCGGAGCATCACCGATACAATGAGCCTCATGGCTGAGCGCCATGCTTCCACTATAGAGAGAGTAGCGACTTGTGGAGAGGCTCCTCTATGAGACCAATCAGAGCCTCCTTCGATGGCACTCGGACCCACAAGCCCTCACAGTGGCATTGACCTCAGCTGGTCAGTGCCAGTATGGGACATGGTTTGGCCACCAAGTATCCCAGCTCAGTGCCCAACCATCTACGGTGAGCAGGAAGGTCCGAAGTGACCTCATGTTGGTGTAGCAGCTGCCTGTCACCTCTGTGAGCTCCTCTCAGGGCGCTCCGGACATGAGCAACAGCTCCTCCGCCCCTCTGCCAGTGACCATTATCTCTGATAAGGCTGCGGCGACTGGGGAAAAGCCAGCGGTGGAACTGACTCATAAGCACCCGTAAGCGTAAATTTAAGGCACCTTAGGCAGACCACGGGTTTCTCACCGGTGGTACTTTTATGTTGGCCCGTGGTAGTTCATCGAAGACTTAGTGTGATGTCCAACACCTTTTTTTTTTGGTTTATGAAGTTACATTTGTTCCCTCAATAAATTTTGACATGTTGCCATGCCTCAGGGTGATTCCTTACTTCTTCAGGTGTACGGGAAGCCATGATGTTATGAGTGAGTTGTTTGACATTGAGCTTTATTGATAAGGGCCTTAGTTAATATTAGTATCCAGGCAGATTTAGCATTCAGGTATCGAGTATGGAGCCTGCAGCCCTATCACCAACACACGATCTGGGGGGTATTGGAGTGCTGTCCAAGCATTGGAAGCGCATCTTGAGAGGACTGATGGTTCTCTCCACCACAGCCCTTGTGGAGGCTCCTATTGTATCGCTGCTCAGCCTCTGTTCTTGGATGGCGGAGAGGCGTCATAAGCCACCTTTTGAGGGGATAGCCCTTCTCACCCAGCAGCCATCCATCCAGATGCACTGAACAACCTCGGCACCTGGGAGTGTCTGAGTATGTAAGTGTCGTGGGAGCTGCCTGGATACTTGCACAGACTTGTAGAATCAGCATCCTGTGATCACACTGTACGTTCATGGAGTGGAAGCCCTTCCTGTTGACAAAGGCACCGGGCTCACTTGCTGGCACCTTGATGGCCACATGTGTGCAGTCTATTGCACCCTGGACGCGGGGGAAGCTAGCTATGGCCACGAAGGCTCTGGCTCACAGTCTGGCTGGCCTCATACCAGCGGTAGTGGATAAAAGTCAATGAGCGTCTATGACCTGCTTGACACAAGTGTGGACAGCTGATTGGGAGACTCCGCAGAGATCACCCACCAACCCCTGGAAAGAGCCGGAGGCAGAGAAGTTGAGGGCAGTTGTGACCTTTAGAGCCACTGGCATGGGGTGCCCACCAACACAGTTTGTGGAGATCTCAGTGCCTATCATCTGACAAATGGAGGTGACTGTCTCCCTTGAGAGACGGAGCCTCCTTCAGCACTGCATCTCAGACATATTGAGGTCGCTGCTTCACCGCCTGTAAACCCTGGCAGCAGGATAGTGGCATCTCCTGCAACCCCATCCGCCTTGCACTTCCTGCTGGCCCTGCGCCCCTTGTGCCTAAACCTCTCCTCCCAAAGGTGGCTCCCCTGGAGGCTGAATGTGGACTCCTGGCCTCCTCCCCCTTGTGGTCCTCCCTTCTCAGGGAAGGTGCCTCCAGTGGAGAGCGCAACTCCCATTCCCAGGCTAAGGGAAGGCTTCCTGAAAACTGCAGGCCCCAAAAATGATCTTTACTGCAGAGTCCTGACCAAGGCTTTTACTCTTGTCCTAGCAGCTGGTCTGAGTTTTGAAGTATTCCTGCTCACACAGGCAAGTAAAAATTACTTTCACGCTCAAATACCTCAAACATCACATTCGCGACCCCACTCACCCCTCTTATCCCGCCCGTAGATGAGGTTTATACAAATGTCTCCTACCCACCTGCCCATTGCATCCATGCGATGTCCTGAATATCACACGGGATGTGAAAAATTGAGATCAATTGCTGCCTCAAGGGCCTTAACTGGCCCGTTAATTGATGTGCGCCACCCGCCTTCTGAAATATTACAATGGCGTGCGGTGATGTAGGGATGCACGCCCGATGTCACTACGCGTCATTTTATGCGTCGGCTCAAGGGACCTGCCCCCGCACGCCAACGGGATAATTTTTCCCTGAAACTGGTAATCCCCTTAAACTGAAGATCACCTCAGCCGAAAAACATGCACCTGAAAATCATCATCCAAACTGAAAATCTCCTGGCGTGAAGATCACCTGAAGATCACGTGAAACTGAAAGTCATCCAAGCCAAAAAACACCCGAAACTGAAAGACGCTTGGGCATGAATTTTACCTTTGGCGGTTGTGCCTGAGTGGCAGGCCCAGGAGTGGTCGGGAAACAGGCCTTCGACCATGATCGGCCGCTGACCAGATTTCATGCTAGCTGGCCAATTAACAGCCAGCTAGTTTGAGAGGCGCGCTGAAAAGCTCAGTGCTGCCGGTGTGGGATGAAGGTGGCGATGACATTTCCGTGCATGTGGATGAGCGCTGTACGATGGCTCCCTGAAGCAGACAGCTGCCTCAAGGAGCTGGACACCTGAAACAGCTGAACTAAAAGTTTTAAAAGCAGAAAAAAAAGGTCCAAGCAACACAATCACCTGAAAATATAGCTGATAAAAAAAGCTTCCCACAGGTAGTGATTTTTATTTTATTGCATCACGGAACTGTCATCTGCCCTTGGATGAGTTTTGATGAAAAATGCAAAGTCTGCCAGCCATAAGGTTGGGCAGGCCACGAAAAATCAGAGATAATTGCACCGTTAATGGGCTTAATTGCCCCTTTAATTGTTGGCGGGCGCACTTCTGACTTTGAGTGCTGAGCAAAAATATCATGTTAGTGCACGATGACATTCTATGTGCTCACCCAACATCTTCTTGCTGGATTTTACGCACGATTGGGTCAGGCGCGCGAGGTAAAATCGTGCTCCTGAAACTGAAAAACACCCAAACTGGAAATTACCCAAAATGAAAAACACCCAACCTAAAAATCACCTGAAACTGAAAAACACCCGAACTGAGAAAGACCCGAACTGAGAAGGACCCGAACTGAGAAAGACATGAGACTGAAAATCATGAACTGAAAATCACCTGAAACTGAAAATCACCCGAACTGAGAAAGACCCGAACTGAGAAAGACCCGAACTGAGAAAGACATGAGACTGAAAATCATGAACTGAAAATCACCTGAAACTGAGAAAGACCCGAACTGAGAAAGACTTGAACTGAGAAAGACCCGAACTGAGAAAGACATGAGACTGAAAATCATGAACTGAAAATCACCTGAAACTGAGAAAGACCCAAACTGAGAAAGACATGAGACTGAAAATCATGAACTGAAAATCACCTGAAACTGAGAAACACCTGAAATGAATGTCGCCTGAGCTATGGGCGTAATTTTCTGAGCCTGCTGGTGGTGGGTGTGATAGGTGGCGTGCGCGGAAAATATGGTATGGGTCGTTTCATGATCATTCGCTCAGCTCGCTGACGGTGGGATCTAATTGCAATACATTAGCATATAATTAAAAGGCCATCCTGCTGGGTTCCTCGAACCCCGCTGTATCGTTCGTCCACATCAACGGGAAAGCAAGCCGACATGTTTCACAACAGCATGCAGGTGATGTGCACTTGGCGGCCTTCACTTTGCGGGAGCAGAGGTGAGTGAACAGTAGCGTTTTCCACAGCTCACCTGTTGTTTACAGGCCCAAAGGGTGCCAGGGGGCAGGAACAACTGATGCCTGGCCTTGGAAGCGACTGCTGAGGGGCAGGGTGGCGGGAGGGTTGTTGGTGGTGTCTGGGGATAAGTGCTGACCAGCCTCAGAGGTGACCCATTATTAGTTGGGGAGGTGAGGTGCAGGGATGTGCTCAAGTGTTGCCCTGTCACTGCATCCCACGCACAGGCAATTAAGGTAGGGGCCAGAGTAAACAAGGGAATTGGCCACTCATTAGAGACACCCCTGAATAAACTGACCATCCCTCTGCAACTGAGACATGTCTGCCCACACATGCAAGCAATGTGGTGGCACGAAAGGGCCACCAAGAACTCCATACCTTACACCACGCACCACCCCTGCCCCCCCCCCCCCCCCCCGCCACCCCTACACCCCACACAGACTTCAAGTCTGGCACCACTTTATTTGACTGCGAGCAGTCGAACTGCACACGTTGTACAATCTCCTCGCCAATGCTGGTCATGTAGCAGTCACTGCTGGAGGTGCTCACTGCTTCTTGCGATCTCAGCATCCTGGTTTGGATCAGTGTCCCCCATGTCGCAGGTTGACAGGGCAGCCATGCAGTGCATTCATCCCTGGCCATCCGAGGGGTAACCAACACACTGCAATAAATATTAATGAGTGGTCACACAGCGTCAGGAAAGGCGCTAGGTACAGCCATGATAATCACGTCCCTCTCTCTCTTTCATGCTTCAGGAGGACCACATCAGGATCGTGGATCCTGGTGACCTAACTGTATGCCTGGTGGCCTACAGAGACCGTAGTAGATTGAGGAGAGAGTGACTGAGGCAATTGGATGTGCAAAGGCAGGAGCAGCAACCTCATGAAGAAGGGGCAGCAGGGGCTCTTGCACATGCTGCCCAGGAGCGACAGCGAGCCGTGACTGGTCAGCCCTAATGACACCCAGGGTCTATAGACGCCACTTGCCATTCCAGCAGATGACTGAGAACCAGTGTCATCGACGACTGTGCATTTCTAGGGACCTGGTGGCTCTTATCTACCACGTACTGCAGGACATGGCACCAAGGGGACATGGAGGGAATCCACTGCCAATGGCTGTGAAAGTGACCACAGTGCTCAATTTCTATGCCAGTGGCTCCTTTCAGGGATCCACAAGTGACCTCTAAGATTTCACAATCCGCCACTCGCAAATGTATCCATGAGGTCTTCTCCATGGCACACAACTTTGTGCATTTCGCCCGGGACAGGGACAGACAGGATGCAAGGGCCATTGGTTTTGCCCTGATCTCAGGATTCCCACAGGTACAGAGTGTGATTGACTGCACTCATGTGGTGCTTAGGCCTCCATCACTACACTCAGTGGACTACATCAATCGCAAGGGCTTCCACTCATGCGGCTGGTGTGCGACCACCAGAAAAGCATCCTGCAGATGTGTGCACGGTTTCCAGGGACAGTGCATGATGCCTACATCCTGAGTCGCTTGCAGATCCCTGCAGTCTTTCAGGCTCCACAGAGGCTGCAGCTTTGGCTCCTTGGGGACAAAGGCTACCTGCAGAGGCTGTGGCTGATGACACTTGTGTGGCAGCCTCAGACTGCAGGAGAATGACACTGTAATGAGGCTCATGCAGCAACTCACAACTTGGTGGAGGAAACCAGCGGGATACTGAAGATGCAGTTCCGGTACTTGGACTGGTCTGGTGGAGCCCTGCAATACAGTCTTCAGAGAGTGTCATGCATCGTCATTGTCTGCTGCTCACTTTACAACCTGGCACTCCAATGGGGAGGGAAGCTGGCTGAGGAGGAGATGGAGGAGGTGCACGTCTCCTCTGATGAGGAGGATGCTGACAGGGATGAGGGTGAGAGGGTCCTTGATGGTGACAATGATGGGAATGAGGCTCTTGCACTAGCTAGACGAGGCCAGCACACTTGGGAGACCCTCATAGCTGCCAGATTTGTGGAGGATGATGACAACATGCAGTGAGGTGTTCCCATAGATCCTCACATTGCAGTTGTGAACTTTTGACTCCTGTCTGGTTTATGGTAGCACCAATACCCTCTGTGAGAATGCTCCTGTCATGGAGACGCAGTGGAGGCCCTAATAGTCACTTGACCGCAGGAGGATGGTGACAACATGCAGTAAGGACACTCCATAGCTCTTCACAAAGCCTCTGAGAATGTCTGACTCCTGTGTGGCTGAGGTCAGCTCGCTTATGCTCCATGATCAGAACCACCTCAGAGAAGCAGCCATCAAACTTTGGACGCATCTTATGCTGTGTCCGCCTTCAGCACATCAGCCCTTTAGGAGCTGGTGCACAGCATCACTGGTCACAAATGCTGGTGTGATGGGGGCCAGCCCCACCTTAAAGGTGCTGAGAGCACACAGAGAGTATGAGAGAACTCTCTGGCACCTGCCTACTACATTCTGCCAGCAGTGACCAGCACCAGTGAGGTGTAGGCATCAATAATGTTTCCAGGGAGCGTGAGGCTGCACAGAAAACAGGGAAGAGGCAGTAAGACACCTGTCTTTATCCTGTGCAGAAAAGTTTCACATCTGAGTGACAAGGACACTGCTCATCAGAACAAGGAGCCACAGGCAGGGAGACATTCTTAGGAGTTTATTGACAATAGCGAACAGTCTGTACAAGTGATCAACACCCAAGCCCAGGTTGTGTAACCACTTTTACCTAACTTGCCTAACCCTGCCGCTGCGTCTTGGTGCTCCTTGGACATCCACAGTGGAGGTGAAGGCAGCCTGCTGACTGTGACGCCCTGTCTGTGATGACTTTGGTGGACATTCTCTGGAGCGCTGAGATTTCGTGGACCCCGGCTTGTTATTGGGCTCCTCCTATCTGTCATTGTTGCCCTCTTCAGACTGCGAAGCTGCAGCTGCAGAGGTCACAGGAAGAGGGGATTTGGATAGCTAGTCACTCCTGGGTGGATGGCCCCGGAGTGTGCACTTGCTGATCCTCCTCCCTATGGGTGCCCAAGGGCCCCTGGCTGACTCTGTGAGTGGAAGGGGCAGCAGGAGTGAGATCGAGCTTCCCAGCACCCCTCTCTCAAACACACTGTTGGAGGCCAACTATGGCATCAGTGAGAGTTCAGCCTGCACAGCTGTGACGTCCTGGGCCAAGTTCTCCATGGTGGCCACCATCCTGCCAGTGTTGACCTTGGTGCGTTGCAATGCTGGCATTATCACCTCAGCCTGAAGACGGATGGACTCCCCTATCGTGCCTTGCCATCTGAAGAGTGCAGCGGACATCCCTTCCTAATGTTCCCGAGCTTGCCTTTGCAGCTCCAGCAACTGTGAAATAACCGAGTCCAGAAGCCCTTCATCTGACTCAGACTCAGCAATGTTCTGGCCTCCATCAGTATTCCGAGTGCTGGGTACCTGAGAAGGCCCTGCCTCCACCTGCTGTGGGTCAGAAAGTGCGATGTGCTTACCAGATTGTGATCCCAAGGCTACTCTAAAGCTAAGTCGCAATGAGGTATGTGTGTCTGCCCTGGTGGAGGGTGTGGCTGAGCACTGTGGCGAGACTTTAGGGAGGGTGCCTTCAGATTCCTCACTAGAGGTTTCTTCGGGCTTTGATTGGAGGCCTGGGTCATGGACTCTGTCGGCTATTTGGCAGGTGTGCCTGTGAAAGCAAGGGGAGATAATTAGTGCAAGGCAGTGGCCTGTGAAAGAGGACACATCATTCATGGCATGGTTGTTTGATGGATGTTGCACTGCTGGATTCTCACTTGATAGAGCAAAGCCGACCTCACTGTCAGCATAGGACATCGCTGGCCAGCTGGATGGCTCTGTTTTCAAATTCTGCCAGAACTTTGATCACTGGCATCCCTCCACCTGTCTGTGACCTGTGTGATGGGTTTGTGAGTGACAGAGTTGGGAGTGATGAAAAGAGTGACTTACCCTGGGGGAACGGAGGTCATCAACCTTTTGTGGCACTGGCTGGCTGTCCTCCAGGATATTCACGCTGACCACTGCTGCCACCGCCTCCCAAGCCAGATTGGTGACATTGCTATCCATCGTGCGGCCAGAGCTGGGGTAGAGTGGGCCTCCACAACTTTCAGCGGTTGCTCGAGGGACCCGTCGTTGAAGCGAGGGGCTGCAGTCTTTTTGCCTTTGCTGGCCATGTCTCCCGGGCAGCGGTGGTGAGCTGGTGGTGATGAGTGCTTTGCTGGTGGCTGCCTTTTAAAGATGGCAGCTGGCACGATGCAACAGCGGGGTGATGGCAAGTGGCCAAATGAGAGCCCGCCCACCCTGGAAACAGCATGTTTCCTGGGAGTGCATGAATAATGAGGCCTGAAAACCTGCCATTTTCATCAGCGGTTAGGACTCCATTTTACCTGCCCGCTACCGCACTTAGTGCGATTCTGGGAAAATTCCGCCCTATGTATGTGCTTAAAATCATTTTTATTTCATAAAGGTTTAAATTAGTTTTGTAAGAAACCTATATGACTCGGTGGTCTTATTACCACTGAATCAAAAGCACACATCTCAAATTATGTACAAATTACAAAACAGTTGTGGCAGTTGTTTCAAGTTTTGCTCTGGGATTTGAGCAGCTCAGCATTTACCATTGTCTGTGCCATAACAGTGTGTTTCTTGCTTCAGGAGTTTTTCACAGTTACTGTGATTCTTGGCCCCAGGTGATTTTCAGTTCAGATGAATTCAGTTTCATGTGATTTACAGTTCAGCTCATTTTATGTTCAGCTGATTTTCAGTTTGGGTGATTTTCAGTTTCAGGTGATCTTCAATTTAATGCTTTTCAGTTTCAACTGATGTTCAGTTTGCACAATTTTCAGTTTGGGTGTTTTTCACTATGGGTGTTTTTTATTACGGGTGATTTTAAGTTTCAGGTGATTTTCGGTTTCAGATGATTTTTAGGGTGGAATATTGCCAGAATTGCACTAAGTGCGGTAGTGGGTGAGTAAAATGGAGTCCTGCCTGCTGATGAAAATGTTGGGTTTTCACGCCGTTTCATCTTGAGCCCGCCTCATTATTTATTCACTCCTGCGAAACACGCCGTTTCCATGGCGAGCAGGCTCTCATTCGCCCACCTGCCAGCACCCCGCTGGTGCATCACACTGGCCGCCATCCTTAAAAGGCAGCCGCCAGCAAAGTGATCATCACCACCAGCTCATCACCGCTGCCCAGGAGACATGGCCAGCAAAGGAAAAAGACTGCAGCCCCCCACTTCACGATGGGTCCCTCAAGGGACTGCTGGATGCCATGGAGGCCCATTGGGATGTGCTCTACCCCCCACTCTGGCCGCAGGATGGGTAGCAATATCACCAACCCGGCTTGGGTGGTGGGGGCAGCGATGGTCACTGCGAATGCCCTGCATAGGAGGACAGCCACCCAGTTCCACAAAGCCAGGTAAGTCACTCTTTTCATCACTCCCAACTCTCACACTCACAAACCCATCACACATCCACAGGGCCCTCACTCACTGCCAGTGCAAGGGACATCACCATTCACTCTTTCACATACACCATCATTGTCCTCATCCCGTCCATGGGACCACTCACCACCCTCACAGGCCAGGAATACTTATCGTCCTTATATACTCAACTCATCTCTATCCATGCAGGACAAACTGCCTCAGAAAAGGTTGGAAAAGTCAAGGACAAGTGGAGGGATGCTGGAATTCAAAGTTCTGACAGAATTCGAAAACAACCATTCAGTTGGCTGGCGATGACAGCCACCAGCCCTGTGCTGATGGTGTGGTTCGCAAGTGAGGATCCAGCAGTACAACATCCATCAGACAACCATACCGTGAGTGATGTGTCCTCTTTGACAGGCCACTGCCATGCACTAATTATCTCCCCTTGCTTTCGCAGGTACATCTGCCAAACAGCCAACAGAGTCCATGACCCAGAGTCTCCAGTCAAGCTCCAAAGAAACCTCTGAAGAGGAGTCTGAAGGCACCCTCTGAAGTCCTATCACAGCGCTCACCCACACCCTCCACCAACGCAGAGACACACACCTCGGTGGGACCTAGTTTTAGAGTAGCCTCAGGATCACAATCTGGTGAGCACATTGCACATTCTGATCCACAGTAGGTGGAGGCAGGGACTTCCCAGGTCCCCAAGCACTCGGAGTACTGCTGGAGGCCAGAACATTGCTGAGTCAGAGTTAGATGATGAGCCTCTGGACTTGGTCACGTCACAGTTGCTGGAGCTGCAAAGGCAAGCTAGGGAACAACAGAAAGGGATGTCCGCTGAATTCCTCAGATTGCAAGGCATGATGGAGGAGTCCATCTGTCTTTAGGCTGAAGTGATGGTTCCAGCAATGCAATGCACTGAGATCAACAGTGGCAAGATGGAGACCACCATGGAGACCTTGGTCCAGGATGTCATTCCTGCAGTGCTGCATGGGCTTAACTCCATCGCTGATGCCATGGTTGGCCTCCAGCACTGTGTACGCGAGGGGAGTGCTGGGTAGCCTGATCTCACTCCTGTTGCCCCATCTGCTCATGGAGTCAGCCAGGGGATTTCGGGCACCCATAGGGAGGAGGATCAGCAGGTACACGCTCCAGGGCCATCCACCCAGGAGACTCTGGGAGTGTCCGGCCAATCCGAATCCCCTCTTCCTGTGACCTCCTCAGATCCAGCTTCACAGTCCGAGGAGGGTGCCACTGCCACACCACAGGACCCTGAAAGCACCCCTCCAAATCTTGGCCCTCCAGAGGACGCCCACCAAAGTCATCACAGAAAGCTGCCTCCACCTCTGCTGTGGATGTCCGGGGAGTACCAAGTTGGCAGGGTTAGAAATATTTGGTAAAAGTAACGCTTTTGAGTCACCCAAGTAAACTAAATTAACAAAATTAGGGACAAAGTAAAAGGCATCCCCTTAAAGGGAAACTGCAAAATCAAAGACAAAATTCAAAGGAAACTTGCAAACATTAAACCAAAATGTGATTAATGGGTTCAATAAAACATCCCAGTTCCCACGGTGCCCACCGGGCAAGGAAGGCCTCGACGATGCTGGCAGACATTGCGTGCTCCCTCTCCAGGGACACGTGGCCACGGACGTAGCCGCAGAAGACGGACAGACAGTCGGGTCAGATGACCCCCTTGATCACCCGCTGCCTGGACTTGTTAATGGCCAACGTGGCCAGGCTCAGGAGCAGGTTCATGAGGAGGTCCTCCTCTCTCCCGGCCCCCCTCCGCACCAGGTGCCTGTAGATCAGTAGCATGGGGCTGAAGTGCAAACAAAACAACAGTAAAAGATTTTTTAAATAACTGAAAAGGGAGTACAGCCTACAACACCTCATGTAAACATGGTCCATGGACTCCACAAGGCTGCAAAAGAAGCAGCTATCTTGGGAGTCCGTGAACTGACACATCCTATGGTTGTATGGGACTGCTGCTCTACCCCAGATCCCCGATGGAAAGTGGGAGGACACCCACTGGGGTGCCAGACGGCAACAAAGCACACCAGGGTAGGTCCAGGTGGTGGGCGAGGGAAAGGGAGTGAAGAGTGATGGCGCCAGCGAGTCGGTGCAGCCTTTTGCCCCAGAAGAAGTCGATGAATGAGCACGAGCAGCCTAAGGTGCATTGGCTGCAAGCTGGACGTCCACAGACGCACGATGCTCCAACTCCTGTAGATGCATCCAGCCACCCAGCACATTCCCGATCCTGGTCACCCTGGCAGCCACAGGCCTCCTCTCTGCCAGCCACTGAAAATCTTGGAGGGGTATGTTCCTTAGCAGTGGCTCTCTGACAATAGCCACTACTCCTGATGGCAGAGAGCTGCGTCATGAGATGACCATGTTCCAGGCTTTGATCAGGTCCTGGTAAAAGATGGGCAACGCCTGCAAGGAGCCACGAAGGCCCCTCAGGTCTACAAATTGGAGCTACACGTCATAATTCAGGCCGTGCACCTTGCTGAAGAAATACGTCGCCAGGGCACACCATCTCGGAGGGGGCTCGACGAAAAGGTGTCGCTGCAGGGCCTGAAGGCAGAAAGTCGCCACCTGGGTGTGCAGGCACACCAGCACCTGACCTCCCTCCCTAAACGGGAGACGCAGGACCTCAGCAGTGACCCAGTGCAGCCTTTTGTCCCAGAAGTCGAACATTCTCTGGATTTTTGTGACAAATTCTGGGAGAGGTGACCATTCGGAACGACAACATGGCGGCAATCAGCTGGTTTATGACCAGAACTCGACCTCGGTAAGACAGCACTCAGAGCAGTCCTGTCCAGCACCGCAGGTGAGTGGTGACTTTGGTCTCCAGCTCCTGCCAGTTTGCCGGCCAGGATTCCTCAGCAGGGCAGAGGTGGACCCCCAGGTAAAGGAGGCTGGTCCTGCTCCAGGTGAAAGGCCTGAGCTCCACAGATAGGGAATCCATCTGCCCCTGGCTGACCAGGACTACAGAACACTTGCCACAGTTGATTCTGGCAGAATAGACCTCCTGGCACTCGCCGGGTCGTTGAACACGAGGAGCACGTCATCGGTGTAAGCCGAGAGGACCACCCCGATGCCTAGCCCATGCAGAACCAATCCCGACAACCTCCTCCGCAAGAGGCGCAGGAAAGGCTCCATGCAGATAGAATACAACTGGCCAGACAGGGGGCAGCCCTGACTGACTCCGCTCCCAAAGTGAAGGGGCACTGTCAGGGACACGTTAACCTTCACTAGACACCCTGTGGCAGTGTACAGAAGTCGGATCCGGACGACAAAATGCATCCAGAACCCGAATGCTCACAGAGTCCTAAATAAATGTTTGTGATCCACCCTGTCGAACGCCTTCTCCTGGTCAAGAGACAGGAAGGCGCTTGACAGACCTGTCGTCTGACTAAAGTGGATGACGTCCAGGACCAGTTGGATGTTATCAAAGATGGTGTGGCCCAGGACCGTATAGAGCTGGTCAGGGTGGATCATGTGGTCCAGCACAGTGCCAAGGTGAGAAGACATTGTCCTGGCAAAGATTTTATAATCCGTGCTGAGGAAGGAGACTGGGCACCAGTTTTTTGAGGAGGCTGAGATCCCCTTCTTAGGCAGCAGGGCAATGACGGCCCTGCGCCACAAGAGGGGCATCTCCCAGGTTACGATACTGTCCCCCAGGACCCCCACGTAGTCATTCCCCAGGACATCCCAGAACATCCTGAAGAACTCCATGGCCAGCCCATCCAGCCCCGGGGATTTGCCCCTGGAGAGGCTGTCGAGGGTGCTGGTCAGCTCCCCAGACTTATAGGGGAGTCAAGTTTCCGACACCCTCCGGGCTGACCTGCAGCAGGTCCTCCCACAAAACTCAGCAAGCATCCTCGCTGGATGGATCTGGAGAGAGGAGAGCAGTGTAGTAGGATTTGGCAATGGGCCTAATAACCTCCGGATCTGAGACAAGGGATCCGTTGTCGGCCAGCAGCGTAAGGAGCTGCTGAAATACTCGGTGCCTTTTTTCCAGTGAGTAGAATAAGGGGGAGCCGCGGTCCAGGTCTTTGAGGAACTGGATCTGTGACCTCAAGTACGTGACATGGGACCCAACGAGTTGCAGGTCCCGCAGCGCGTCCTTCTTCTCTTCGTTCACCAGCCACAGGGCCGGGTCCGCATCGGGCTGACGGAAACGTGTCTCCAGGTTGAGCACCTCCTTCTCCAACTCCTCAACCCTGGATTTCCGCCCCTTTGTCAACTCCCTCGTGTACTCCTGACAGAAGACTCGGACGTCAGCATTGCCCACGTCCCACCATAGCATCGAGGAGGGGAAGCCTCCCCGCTTCCTTTTCCAGGTGGCCCAGAAACGATGAAACGAGTCCAGGAACTGCTTGTCCTCCAACAACAGGTTATTAAAATGCCAGTACGCGGACCCCGGCCGAGCGCAGAATGGAGCGAGCTCCGCTCACACCAGACGGTGGTCCATGCACGGCACCTGCTACGCAGAAGCCGACGGAACACAGGACACGTACACCCTCAAAGTGTAAAGGCGGTCGAGTCTGGACGCTCTGACTCCAGGTGACATGAAAGTGGAAACACTGGAGTCAGGATGGAGATTTTGCCAGACGTCCACAAAGTTGAAGACCAGGTTCCGCAACTTACTCACATCTAGCGTGCGGTGCTGGGTACCGAGACAGTCTCAGGCCTCGAGGGTACAGTTGAAATCCCCACCGAGGACAATGCGCTCACCTGCATCGATGGTGCCAAAATGAGTGGACACTTCCTCAAAGAAGCTCGCTTTGCTGCTGTATGCCCAAGGAAGCGTACACATTCACAAAGTGAAGTGCCACGCCCCCTAGATACA
The DNA here is from genome assembly GCF_017639515.1 of Carcharodon carcharias. Classification (NCBI taxonomy): domain Eukaryota; kingdom Metazoa; phylum Chordata; class Chondrichthyes; order Lamniformes; family Lamnidae; genus Carcharodon; species Carcharodon carcharias. The sequence goes on along the minus strand of NC_054486.1, from coordinate 40,310,041 downwards.
CAGTAAGGTGCAGCAAATATTCACAACTACGATGTGAGGATCTATGGGGACAACTCTCTGCATGTTGTCATCCTCCACAAATCTGGCAGCTATTAAGGCCTCCTGAGCGCCCCTGCTTCATCTCGCCAATGCGAGAGACTCATCTCCGTCTTTGTCACCACCGAGGACCCCAGCACCTTCATCCCCGTCGGCGTCATCCTCAATCTCCAACTCCTCCTCAGCCATCTGTCCTTGTTGCAGCACCAGATTGTAAAGGGCGCAGCAGACAACGATGATACGTGACACCCTCTGTGGACTGTATTGCAGGGCTCCACCAGACCAGTCCAGGCACTGGAACCCCATCTTCAGCATCCTGATGGTCTGCTCCACCAAGTTGCAAGCTGCTGCATGAGCATCTTTGTACCGTCACTCTGCTGCAGTCTGAGGCCCCCACATGGGTGTTCAGCCACAGCCTCTGCAGTTATACCTTGTCCCCAAGGAGCCAACCCTGCTGCCTCTGTTGACCCTGGAAGACTGCAGGGATCTGCAAATGACTCAGGATGTAGTTGTCATGCACAATCCCTGGAAACCATGCACATACCAGCTGCACATTCAGTGAGTGGAAGCACTTGCAGTTGATGAAGTCCACTGAATGTAGCAATGGAGACCTGAGCACCACATGAGTGCAGTCAATTGTACCCTGCACCTGTGGGAATCCCGAGATCAGGGCAAATCCAATGGCTCTTGCATCTTGGCTGTCCCAAAGAACAAAGAAAAGTAGAGTACAGGAACAGGCCCTTCAGCCCTCCAAGCCTGCGCCGATCATATTACCTGTCAAACTAAAACATTTTGCACTTCCGGGGTCCATATCCCCCTATTGCCATCCTATTCATGTACTTGTCAAGCTGCCTCTTAAACACCTCTATCATACCTGCTTCCACAGCTTCCTCTGGCAGCGAATTCCAGACACTCACTACCCTCTGCGTAAAAAACTTGCCCCGCACATCTCCTCTAAAGTTTTCTCCTCTCACCTTAAATCTATGTCCCCTAGTAATTGACTCTTCCACCCTGGGAAAAAGCTTCTGACTATCTACTCTGTCCATGCCACTCATAATTTTGTAAACTTCTATCAAGTCGCCCCTCAATCTCCGCCCAATCTTAGTCCTGATCCGGGCAAAATGCACAAAGTTGTGTGCCACGGAGAAGATGGCATCTGTGACCTCATGGATGTATTTGTGGGTGGCGGATTTTGAAATCCCACAGAAGTCACCTGTGGAACCCTGAAAGGAGACACTGGCATATAAATTGAGTGCTGTGGTTGCTTTCACTGCCACTGGCAGTGGATGTCCTCTTGGCGCCAAGTCCTGCAGTAAGTGGCAGATGTGAGCCACCAGGTCCCTAGACATGCTCAGTGATCGACGACACTGGTTCTCAGTCATCTGCAGGAATTGCAGACGGCACCTACAGACCCTGGGTGTCGCTAGTCTCCGACCAGTCACGGCTCACTGTTGCTCCTAGGTAGCAGGGGCTTGGATTCCCTGCTACCCCTTCTTCATGAGGTTGCTTCTCCTGCCTTTGTGCAGCCAGGTGTCTCAGTCGCTCTCTTCTCTGTCTTCTACAGTCTCTGTAGAACATCAGGCACACAGCTAGGTCAGCGGGATCCATGATCCTAACATGGCCCTCCTGCAGCATGAAAGAGAGAGAGAGGGGGGAGTTGGTTATCATAGCTGTACTGGCCCTATGCGACCACCACTTAAAGCTTCAGGGAGAGTACTGGTCACCCCTCGGATGGGCAGAGATGAGTGCGCTACATGGCTGCTCTGTCAACCTGTGACATGAGGGACGCTGATCCAAGCCAGGATGCTCAGGTTGCAAGGGGCTTTGAGCGTCTCCAGCAGTGACTGCTACATTTCCAGCATTGGTGAGGAGATGTGTGCAAACCAACTGCTACACGGTGGACTCAAAGTCTGTGCTAGGGAGTTGGGGGGACGATAAGGTATGAAGCGCTTGGTGGCCCTTTGGTACCTCTGCATTACTTGCAAGGGTGGGCAGGCTAGGAGCCTGATCCCAATCATATCACTGTGGCTGTGCCTGATCTGTCTTAGTTGCAGAGGCATTGTCAATTTATACAGGCATCCCTAATGCGTGGCCACTTCCCTCACTTACCCTGCCCCCCACCTTAATTGCCTGTGCATGGGATGCAGCACCAGGGCAGCACTTGACCCCTCCCCTCAGCAGTCACCTCCGAAGCTGGCCAGCACTTGCCCCTGGACACCATTCCCCCACTCAGCAGTCATCTCTGGGACCAGGCATCAGTTGCCCTCACCCTGTGGCACCCCTGAGGCCTGTAAACAATGGGAGAGCTTTGGAGAATGCTGCTACTCATTCACCTCAGTTCCCCCAAAGTGAAGACTGCCAAGTGCATGTCACCTGCGTGCTGTTGTGAAATATGTCGGCGTGCTTTCCCGCCAATGTGGACAGATGATATGGTGGGGATCCAGGAGCCTGGTGGGATGGGAAATGTGGCCCACTGTCGCCTGGCTGAATGGACAATCGTGACCTGCCTTCATGCCGTCGTGATGCAGGTCATGCCATATTTTCTGCCCATGCCACCTATCATGCCTGCCACCAGTGGGCTCAGAAAATTCTGCCCATAGGTTTACTAAATACTACCATGATAACTCCTAGCTCCCCTTGTTGATCCAACTCCCAGTTACACCTCCATTAAAGCAACAGTAAAACACATATATTTTGAAAGTCCCAGGCAAAGTAACATGATACCCTGAACAGTTGAATTCAAAGTGAGCTTCTTTAACTTCAATTCTTGCAGACAGTAGTTTGAGGCCTAGAGGCTGGATCACACTTGTTAGGTCTGAGAATGCCTTCCCTGATACACAGCCTTCTCTCCTTTATAGATATTTTCCCCTTTGAATGCAAATTCCCATTGTTTCACTATGTCTTTGGACTATATCTCTCTAGTAATAAATATCTATCATAGTACCAATTTTACCAGTAATCTTTGGGAAAAATAAACACTCAGTTTCTTAACTTCTCCTGGCTAGGTGAAGCATTTCACCCATTCTTTTGAATAAAGCTTTATTTAAAAATGTTCTCTTTACACCTCACATTCTAAAACCTTCCCCATGTTTACCTATTTAACATTTCACACTTCACACATACCATTCCTATCCTTACAATAAATTCCAATAACATTATGAAAATTATTATATCTGCCTGACACACCCAAACTAAAAATCACCAGAAATGAAAATGACCTGAACTAAAAAAACACCCAAACTAAATATCACCTGAGACTGAAGAACACCCCAACTGAAGAACACCTGAAACTAAAAAAACACGCAAATGGAAAATCAAGGCAAATGATAATCAGCCGAAATGAAAGTCAGCCGAAATGAACTTCACCTGAACTAACAACACTTGATACTGAAAATCGCCTGAACCAAAAATCGCCTGAACCGAAAATCACCCGAACCGAAAACCATCCAAACCAAAAATGACCCAAAAGGAAAATCACCCAAAAGGAAAATCATCAGATGTGAAACAGAAGATCATATGAAATTAAAAATCATTCAAACCAAAAACAGGTTAATTGAAAATAATCTGAACTGAAAAACACCTGAACTGAAAATCAGCTGGGCTGGAAAGCATCTGCAATGGAAATCACCTGAGCTGAAAATCATCCGAGCTGAAAAACACCTGAACTGAAAAACACCCAATTTGAATATCACCAGAAACTGAAAATCACCTGAAGCTGAAGATCATGTGAGACTGAAATCAAACTCAAAACAACCAAACTGAAAACAAACCAAACCAAACTGAACATCACTTGAAATTATCACCTGAACTGTAAAACAGCCAAATTGAAAATTGTCTGAACCGCAAAACACCCAAGCTGAAAATCAGCTGAATTGAAAACCACCCGAATTGAAAATCACCTGAACTGCAAATCAACCAAAATTAAAATCACCTGAGAAAATCACAAATTAAAAATCACCTGAACTGAAAATTAGCTGAGCAGAAAGTCATCGAATCTGAAAATCTCCCGAACTGATAAACAGCCAAACTGAATAGCGCCTGAAACTGAAAATCAACTGAAACTGAATAACACCTGAACTGAAAATCAACAAAGCTGAAAAACACGTGGGTTGAAAATCAACCAAGCTGAGATTCTCACAAGCTCAAAAATACCCGAACTGAAAATAACCCAAAACTGAAAATCACTTGAAACTGAACAACATCTGAATGGAAAATCAAGGGCAGGATTTTCCCGTCACTTGGTCGCAATGGGCAGGCCCAGGAGAGGCTGCAAAATTGACTGCCACCCACGATCGGACCCCAACCACGATTTCATGCTGGCAGGCCAATTAAAGCCCACCCAACATGAAACACAGCTCCACATTGGCCAGAAGAGCTGAGCTAGGAGGAGCCTTTTAGCCAGCAGGTTGGTTTAAAAGCAGCCCTAGAAGCCCCTGGAATGCTGACATGGACGACATTTCCTGAACTGGCGCAATGGACCCAAGTGAAGCTGGAAACAGCAGGTGGGAGGGCAGTTTTGGGGGTACTTGGCTTCCTGCTTCTCAGGTGAGTGCCTCGGCGTCCTCCTGAAGGAGGTGGCTGATAGGAGGGAGACCCTTGTATGCAGGGATGGGAGGAGAAAGCCACTGCACCTCACCAAGAGGGCACGGGAGGAGCTGGCAGTGCTGAACAGCAGCCGTAATGTGGTTTGGTGCTCCTGGGTACAGTGCCATAAGTGCTTCAATGACTGCTGTGCTCAGGAAGAGCGAATACCATGTTGGCATGGGTCAATGTGCAGCAGATGTGTTAAGGCCTGGTCATCCTCCTGTGTACCTCAGGGGTGCTACAGTCTGATTGCCAATTGTCAATCACACCAGAGCTGCTCAAGGGGGTGAGCCCTGGCTGCTTGGGCTGAGTAGCTTGCAGCCAAGACTCAGAACTGCTCTGCCAGGTTGGGGTTGGCCAGGCTGCTATGGGGCTGCATGTACAGAGTGGACTGATCAATGCTCCTCTGTTGTTTTAATACCGTAGAGGAGGAATTTATGGAGTGTATACGGGATGTTTTTCTGGACCAATACATTGAGGAACCAATGAGAGAACAGGCCATCCTCAACTGGAAAATGTGTAATGAGAAAGGAATAATTGGCAAGGCCCTTGGGGATGAGCGGCCATAGTATGATAGGATTCTTCATCAAGATGGAGAGTGACGCAATTGATTCTGAGACTTGGGTCCTGAATCTTAATAAGGGAAACTATGATGGTATGAGGCACGAGTTGGCTATGATGGATTGGGAAACGTTACTTAAAGGGATGACAGTGGATAGGTAATGGCAAACATTCAAAGAGCGCATGGGTGAACTGCAACAATTGTTTATTCCTGTCTGGTGCAAAAGTAAAATAGGAAAGGTAGCCAAACCATGGCTTGCAAGGGAAATTAGAGATAGTATTAGATGCAAGGAAGAGGCATACAAATTGGGCAGAAAAAAACAACAGACCTGAGGATTGGGAGCAGTTTAGAATTCAGCAAAAGAGGACCAAGGGATTGATTAAGAAGGGAAAATAGGGTACGAGAGTTAGCTTGCGCGGAACATAAAAACTGCCTGTAAAAGTTTCATAGGCAGGTGAAGAGAAAAAGATTGGTGAAGAGAAATGTAGGTCCCTTACAGTTAGAAACAGGGGGATTTATAATGGGGAACAAAGAAATGGCTGATCAACTAAATACATACTTTGGTTCTGTCTTCACAAAGGAGGACACTAATAACATACCAGAAATGTTGTGGAACACAGGGTTTAGTGAGAGGGAGGAGCTGAAAGAAATCAGTATCAGTAGGGAAATGGTGTTGGGGAAACTGATGGGATTGACGGCCGATAAATCCCCGGGGCCTGATAGTCCACATCCCAGAGTAGTTAAGAAAGTGGCCCTAGAAATAGTGGATGCATTGTTGGTCATCTTCCAGGATTCTATAGACTCTGGAACAGTTCCTACAGATTGGAGGGCAGCTAATGTAACCCCACTATTTAAAAAGGGAGGCAGAGGGAAAACAGGGGATTATGGACCAGTCAGCCAGACGTTGGTAGTGGGGAAAATTCTAGAGTCCATTATAAAAGATTTAATAGCTGAGCAAGTGGAAAACAGTGGCAAAATCAGACAGTCAGCATGGATTTATGAAAGGGAAATCATGCTTGACAAATCTACTGGGAATTTTTTGAGGATGTAACTAGTAGAGTTGATGAGGGGGAGCCAGTGGATATGGTTTATTTGGACTTTCAGAAGGCTTTCGACAAAGTCCCACATAAGAGGTTGGCGTGTAAAATTAAAGCGCATGGGATTGGGGGTAGTGTATTGAGATGGATAGAAAACTGGTTGGCTGACAAGAAACAAAGAGTAGGAATAAACGAGCCTTTTTTCGAATGGCAGGCAGTGACTAGTGGGGATTGGTGCTGGGACGCCAGTTATTCACAATATATATTAATGATTTAGATGAGGGAGTTAAATGTAATATCTCCAAATTTGCAGACACAAAGCTGGGCGGGAGGGTGAGCTGTGAGGAGGATGCAGAGATGCTTCAGTGTGAGTTGGACAAGCTGAGTGAGTGGGCAAATGCATGGCAGATGCAGTATAATGTGGATAAATGTGAGATTTTCCATTTTGGTAGCAAAAACAGGAAGGCAGATTATTATCTGAATGGCTATAAATTGAGAGATGGGAATGTGCAACGAGACCTGGGTGTCCTTGTACACCAGTTGCTGAAGGTAAGCATGCAGGTGCAGCAGGCAGTAAAGAAGGCAAATGGTATGTTGGCCTTTATAGCCAGAGGATTCGAGTACAGGAGCAGGGGTGTCTTGCTGCAATTGTACAGGGCCTTGATGAGACCACACCTGGAATATTGTGCGCAGTTTTGGTCTCCTTATCTGAAGATGTTGCTATAGTTGCTATAGAGGGAGTGCAGCGAAGGTTTACCCGACTGATTCTTGGGCTGGCGGGACTGTCATATGAGGAGAGATTGAGTCGATTAGGATTATATTCTTGGAATTCAGAAGAATGAGGGGGGATCTCATAGAAACCTATAAAACTCTAACAGAACTAGTCAGAGTAGATGTAGGAAGGATGTTCCCAATGGTGGGGGAGTCCAGAACCAGGGGTCACAGCCTGAGGATATGGGGTAGACCATTTAGGACTGAGATGAGGAGAAATTTCTTCACCCAGAGTGCTGAGCCTATGGAATTCATTACCACAGAAAGTAGTTGAGACCAAAACATTGTATGTTTTCAAGAAGGAGTTAGATATAGCTCTTGGGGCGAAAGGGATCAAAGGATATGGGGAGAAAGCGGGAGCAGGCTGTTGAGTTGGATGATCAGCCATGATCATAATGAATGGCGGAGCAGGCTCGAAAGGCCAAATGGCTTACTCCTGCTCCTAGTTTCTATGTTTCTATGTTTCAAGAGGCTGCCCACAACAATTTAGAAAGGTCGCAAACCGGTAGAGGCCCTGCTAGCCTCCTAATCCTTTTGAGGTATGAGCAAGATGCCTTGGAGCTTGAGAGCTGGCATGCCCCATGTGCAACCGAGCATAGAGATGTGGGGTGCCAGACGAAGGTCAGAATGCGATGCACAGAGGTGACAATTTCAGCTTGTGTTACTATTCTAGTGTAGACTTGTAATTGACATGAGCCTCAAACCTGGAGTCCCCATTGATCATTGGAAGATGAGGGCACCATGATGCAGACCCCTATTGTCTCACCAGGGTGTCTGGCATACATAGTTACAGTGTGATGACTTTAACTAAGGACATGTCCTTCTTTTTCTTTAGGTTTGGTGCCTCATCCATCTCCCACACTAGGATTGAGTACCTGAGGTCATTGCCTGCGTGAGAGGATGTAGGTCCGAGCACAGCCCAAGGAACCCCTCATTCTGCACCTGAAACTGTCTCTCCATGAGAGTCGCCATTCTCTCAATAGAGCAGGCAGTGTGCTTGGCCATGATGGTCTGATCACCTGACCCCAAAGGCCATTCCTGACATCGGAGGACCACCGGGTGCCATTTGCACCTGCGTAACACCCAATCTCTGAAGCAGGCACCAGCGCAGATACCAGCACCATAGTGGGCATTAGAGCAGCAGCTAGTATCTTGGTGCACAATGGTGAGGGCACTTTACAATCAGTTGAGGTGCAGGCAGAGACAGAGGGTGCCCAGGGTGCCGGCAGCCAGAGGAATGCTGGTGACCAGGGTGATGCTCAGTTGAAGACTGATGATGAGCCTCTGGAGTCATCCATTAGGTGGCAGATGCTGGATGTCCAGCGAGGTGTTTGGGAGGATCTGGTGGAGATCAATGAGGGTCTGCCTGCCATGGTCTCCGTGATGGAGGAGTCCATGCAGAGCATTAGCACTGTGTTGACCATCATGGCCAAGCACACTGCCTGCTCCATAGAGAGAATGGTGACTCTCATGGAGAGACAGCTTCAGGTGCAGAATGAGGGGTTCCTGGGGCTGTGCTCGGACTTACAAGCCCCTGCCTTTGCACAGCCAGGTGCTTTAGTCACTCTATCCTCCATCTTCCACGGTCTCTGTAAGCCATCAGGCCTGCAGCTAGGTCACCAGGATCCGTGATCCTGACATGGTTCTCCTGCAGCATGAGAGAGACAGAGAGAGAGAGTTCTCATGGCTGTACTTAGGACCACTCCTGGTCCTGTGGGACTGCCCCTTAATGCTTCCCAGGGAGTGTTGGTCACCCCTCGGATGGCCAGAGATGAGTGCGCTGCATAGCTGCCCTGTCATCCTGTGACATGGGGGACACTGGATGCTGAAATTGCAAGGGCCTGTGAGCACTGCTAGCAGTGATTGCTACATTGCCAGCGTTGGCAAGGAGATTGTATAATGTGTGCAGTCCAACTGCTCCACACTGCAATAAAAGTGGTGGCGGACTCGAAGTCTGTGTCAGAGGTATGGGGGCTGGGGGTGTATGGTATGGATATTCCTTTGGTGCTTCCGCATTACTTGCATGTACGGGCAGGCTAGGAGCCCGACCCCAATCATATCACTGTGATTACACCTGATCTGTCTCAGTTGCAGAGGCGTGGTCAGTTTATACAGGTGTCCGTAATGAGTGGCCACTCCCCTCACTTACCCTGACCCCCACCTCGATTGCCTGTGCGCAGGATGCTGTGCCTTGGCAGCACTTGACCCTCCTCGGCAGTCACCTCCGAGGCTGAACAGCACTTGCCTCCGGATACCATCCCCCCCTCAGCAGTTGCTTACAGGGCCATGCATTACCCCTGGCACCCAGGGCCTGTAAATAACGGGCGAGCTGTAGAGAATGCTACTGCTTACTCACCTCAATTCCTCCAAATTGAAGGCTACCAAGTGCACCTTGTTGTGTGCTGTTGTGAAACACATCAGTTTGCTTTCCCCCTGATGTGGACAGGCGATATGGCAGGGTTCCAAGAGCTGGCCTTTTAATTATATGCTAATATGTTACAATTAGCTAACCACTGACCGATGGCAGGAAATACGGCCTGCCATTGGCAGGCTGAGCGGGAGATCGTGACCTGTCTTTATGCTGTCATGAAGTGGGTCCTGCAAAATTTTCTGCACATGCCCAGCTATTACACTCGCGCCAGCAGGCTCGCAAAATTCCACCCATAGAAACTTGAAACTGGAAACTCATCAGAACTGAAAATCAGCTAAACTGAAAATCAACCAACTGAAAGAATCGCCTGAACTGAAAAATCACCTGATCTGCAAATCAGCTAAACCAAAAATCCTCAAAATGAAAATCACCTGAAACGCAAAGAAACCTGAAACTGAAAACCTGCTGAAATGAAAACTCACGCAAACTGAAAAATAAACTGAAATAAAAATCCGCCAAACAGAAAGTCGGCCCAGTCAGTGAAACATCCGAACTGAAAATCACATGATCTGCTGAACCAAAAATCCTCAAAATGAAAATCAAGGAAAACTGAAACCAGAAGTGAAAAATCACTCGAACTGAAAAATCACTTGATCTGCAAATCAGCTGAACTGAAAATATCTGAAATGAAAATCACCTGATACTCAAAAGTGAAAACCTGCTGAAATGAAAAACACCTGAACTGAAAATCATTTGAACCAGAATGATTTGACCTGAAAAATCACCCAACCTAAAACACTGACAAACTGAAAGTTACCTGAACTGAAAATCACCAAAACTGAAAGACACCCAAAATGCAAAATTTCCTGAAATGAAAATCACCCCTCATCAGAAGATCAATCGAAACTAAGCATCAGCCAAATTGAAGGTCACCTGAACTGAAAATTGCCCAAACTAAAAAAAACCCAAACTGAAAATCAGCTGAAATGAAAATCACCTGAGCAGCAGGTCATGGATCTTGAGAGGTGCCATGCCCCTAGATCCACCTGCGGCAGTGAGGCTGGGATGCCACGGGGAGGTATGTTTGGCGAGCAGTCAGGTCACCATTTATGTCACAGAAGCCATGGTACTGCTGAATGCTTAGTGATTGAAGTTAGCAACATGGGTTTACCCTTGATTATGGAAGGATGATCACATAATGATCTGGGGGAGCAGCGTGCAAGTTGACATTGTCTCTGCACTGTAACTAATCAAGTGACCTTTTTCTTCCTTTCAGCATCACCAGAGCAGGGCCAGGAGGAGGATACAGAGGCCATCTCACCTCTCACCCCTGAAGCCCCCGAGCAAGTGCACTCTCCAGCATCACACCATCTCTGCCAGGCAGGCACCACCACAGGTACTAGCACCTTGGTAGGAATTATATCTTCGGCTAATGTCCTGGGGCATGGCAGAGAGGGCACTCCATATTCGCTTGAGATGCGGGCAGACACAGAGTGTGCCCAGGGCATCGGCAATCAGAGAACTGCTGGTGACAAGGTACCTGCTTGGTCGATGGCTGATGAGGTGCCTCTGGAGTCATTCATGAGGCAGCAAATGCTGGAAGTGCAGCAGGGATGTGGGACGATCTGGTGGAGATACATGAGGCTATGTGCGGCATGGTGCCCGTACTGGAGGAGTCCATGCGGAGCATCACTGATGCAATGAGCCTCATGGCGCCATGCTTCCTCCATGGAGAAAGTGGCAATTCTTGTGGAGAGGCACCTCCAGGAGAACAATCAAGTCCTCTTGGGGTTGCACTTGGACCTGCAAGCCCGCACAGTGGCATTGGCCACAGCTGGTCAGTGCCAGTGTAGGAGATGGTTTGGGCACCAAGTATCCCAATTCGGTGCACATCCATCTACAGTGAGCAGGGAGGTCTGAAATGATCTCATGTCAGCGCAGCAGCTGCCTGTTGTCTCTGTGGGCTCCTGTCAGGGTGCTCCGGATGAGGGCAGTAGCTCTTCTGTCCCTCTGCCAGTGACCATGGCATCCGATGAGGCTGCAATGACTGGGGAGAAGCCAGCTGTGGAGCTGGCCGCTCCCTCCCAGGCGGATCCATCAAATGGTCCGTGGGTCAGAGGACGTCTGCCAAGGTCATTGAGGCCAACAGGACAGCAGAGTGAGCAGACTGTCTCAGATGACAGTGCCAGTGAGGGGACAGCACCTAGATGTTGCACCCGTAAATGTAAATTTAAGGCACCATAGGCACACCATGGGCTTCTCACTGCTGCTTTTATGTTGGCCCAACGGAGCTGCCTCAGGAAGATTAATTTCATAATGACACATCGAAAAAAAGAAAAAATAAAATTATTCAGACATGTCCCCTCATGTCACATGAGCTGGGACATGTTCATGAATTTTCATGAAAATTTTTATTGAATTAATAAAATGTTCATGAAAACCCATCCCAACCGTGGGTGAGGTTTTATGAAAAACATGAAGGCCACCTGGGCTCTTTGCCTGCCCACCAACCTTAAGGTTGGAAGGGCAGCCCTGACAATTACTTTAATTAGTTTATTAATGGCCTTAATAGGCCTTTGACAGTTTGGCGGGGGCGCAGCTGACTCTGGTGTGCTCCTGCCGAGCTAAAGATCGGAATGATATGCGGTGAGGTCAGGACGCACACCTGATGTCACTGCGCATCATTTACTGCACACCAAACAGAAGATTCTGCCCATGAAATGAAAAAAAGCATAATAGTAAACACATACAGTGAAATCACCTCGAACCGAAAAATGCCCGAACCGAAAATCTCCAAAATGAAAATCACCTGAAACTCAAAGAAACCTGAACCTGAAAAATTGCAGAAATGGAAAACACCTGAACTCAAATTCAGCAGAACTGGAACACAAACAAACTGAAAATCAATGGAAGTGAAAAATCACCCAAATTAAAAATTCACCTGAACTGGACTGCAAAAAAACAAAGCCACCTGAATTGAAAATCACCCTGGGTGGAAGTTTCCTAGAATTGCACTAAGTGCGGTAGCGGGTGAATAAAATACCTGCCGACGAAAATGACAGTTTTTCACACCCTATCTTCCTGAGCCTGCCTCATTATTTTTGCATTCCCGGGAAACACATTGTTTCCATGGCAGGCGGGCTCTCATTCGCTCAGATGATTTGTATCCCAGACTGCTGAGGGAGGCAAAAGGGGAGATCGCAGGGGCTCTGACCCAAATTTCTAATTCCTCTCTGGCCACGGGAGAGGTGCCAGAGGACTGGAGAACAGCTAATGTGGTTCCACTATTTAAGAAGGGTTATATAAATAAGCCAGGGATCTATAGGCCAGTGAGTCTCATGTCAATGGTAGGGAAACTATTGGAGAAAGTTCTGAAGGAGAGAATCTATCTCCACTTGGAGAGGCAAGGTTTGATCAGGGATAGTCAGCATGGCTTTGTCAGAGGGAGGTCATGCCTAACAAATTTGATTGAATTTTTTGAGGAGGTGACCAGGTGTGTAGTTGAGGGTAGTGTAGTTGATGTAGTTTTCAGCAAAGCCTTTGACAAGGTTTCACATTGGAAACTTATAAGGAAGGCAAAGGCACATAGGATACAGGGTAATTTAATAAGGTGGATTCAAAATTGGCTTAGTAGCAGGAGACAAAGGGTGATGACAGAAGGATGCTTTAGTCACTGGAAGCCAGTGTCCAGCGTCCCGACGTCACTGTGCATCATTTAGATTTTCAGTTCAAAGGACTATTACAGCCATTTAAATAATAATTGAAATACTTAATGGAGCTGCCCGTCCAACCTTAAGGTTGTTGGGCAGGCAAAGAGCCCAGGCGGCCTTCGCATTTATCATGAAATGTCATCCACAGGCTGGGTGAGGTTTCATGAAGAATTTATAAATTGAATGAAAGTTTTAATTAAAGTTCATTGACACGTCCCAGCTCAAAAAGATCAAACTAATCTCCCTGAGGCAGCTCTGTGCCTCGAAGATTTCTGCGCTCTTTCACATGCATGTGTGAAAGAGTACTGGCCCCAGCTCAGTCTACACCACCCATCCGCACAAGGAGTGCTCAGTGCTTCCGGGTGTGTGTCATGTAAAATGTCAGCATACAGCCCATCGCGGGTGGTAATGGGCTGTGTGCCTGCCTGCGCCTGCTGCTGTCCAACCCCATCCGGAGTGGAGAAAATTCTCCCCCCAATAATGTCACCCTGCCTGGACAACCACCACCACACCCCACCCCTCCCTGACTGCCCTCAGCAGTCTCCTCCGAGGCTGAACAGCACTTGCCCACAGCCAAACCCCTCAGCAGTTGCCCCAAGGCTGGCCAACACTTATCCATGGACACCATCCTCCCCCTCAGCAGTCACGTATGGGGCCAAACATCAGTTGCCCCCACCCCCAACATCTGAGGCCTGTAAACAACGGGCGGGCTGTGGAGATTGCAGCTAAGCAATTCCCTCAATTCAATTCAACTCACCTCAATTCCCTCAAAGTGAAGGCTGCCAAGTGCCGTTGCCTGTGTGTTGTTGTGAAACACATCAGTGTGCTTTGCCAACAACATGGACAGAAGATATGGCAGGGTTCCAAGAGCCTGGTGGGATGGCCTTCTAATTATATGCTAATATATTACAATTAGCTTCCCACCAACTGATAGTGGGAACCATGGCCCGCCATCAGTGTGCTGAGCGGAAGATCGCGACCTGCCTTCACGCTATCATGAACCCCTCCCCCATGTTTTGTACAAGGGCTGGTTTGGAGCTGCCAGTCAGCTCCACCTCCACCTCAATCCCACCCCCAGGATCAAGGGCAGACGGGTCCTCTCTGGTCTCCTCTTGGGAATGTGGACCAAAGGGTGGCGGCGACTCAAAGCTCCACTGCCTCCCAGGCACTGGGTCACCTGGCAAGTCAGAAAAAAGCTCCAGACATAGCACAAAGGTGCCCGGCACTAAAGGTTGGGAGGGAGCTGGGAGGCCCTCCTCGCCACTGCTGCCTGATGACTCATCACTGCTGCAGTCCCCTGGTGGGCCTGATGGCACTTTGGGGGTAGAAGGTGCTTCGGGGTGGGGCACCACCACAAGGGCCCTGCTCAGGGGACTGCAGCAAGGGGTCGGGGATTTGGGCTTCCCCCAGGGGGCAGAGCGAGGACTTACAGGGCAGACACACCACCACCTCTTCACCGGGGGAGGGGACACATCCGACCTCGCGAGTTGCCAGATCCTCCCTCTCTGAGGGGTGGCGTCTCTTCCGGGGTAGGCTGTGGGCTGGGGAGACCTCCATCTGCGAGGCCCCCGCTGCCTTGTCCAGCCCCTCCGGGTGCTCCATCCTATGGGGTTTGGGCAGGTCCACCCTCTTTAATAGGACCACCAGCTTGTGTCATGCGCCCCAACACCGCAACTAGGAACCCAAGCGGGTTGATGCTGGACCAAGGTGCTGAGACGCACACGGGCCTGGGAGCATGTGCTGACACGCCACCCGGGCTGAGTGATGTTTTTACCCTGGGCCGGTGTTTTCAGGGGCCTGGGGTTCAGGGCAGGTTTGGGAGGCCGCCTCCAAGTGGTGGGTCTTCTTCCACATCTTCTTGCGGCGCGATGTCTCTCTCCCTGCCTCGCTGGCAGCTGAGATGGCGATGGCTGGCTGCGGCACCTCCCCTTGTGGGGAGGAAAGTGGAGCGGTGGCGGTGGGAAGTGCAGTGCTGCCTGGATAGTGCTGGTGGCCTTGGAGGCAGGGCAGTTCTTACGGACGTGTCCCACCTCCTTGCAGGCATGGTACCACTCACCATCCACAGTCCAGAAGACTCTGTAGATGGCCCTCTCATATTCTATATTAAAGCCCCCCTCCACATCCTCCTGGGCCAGGCGGATGAAAATCTGGTGCCGGAAGCAATGCACAAGTTGGAGGGCCACATTCTTGAGGCCGAGCAGGATCGGTGCAACCCCTGACCTAACCTCCCCCAGTTAATGAGGTGGGGGAGGAGGAGTTCACTGGGGACAAAGACATTGGTAATGATGATCCTCTGGGTGGTGGCCTCTAAGGGGTCCACCTACCAGAAACATTCCGCCCACAGTGAGCCCCTTTTCCAGGGCCAGGTGCACTGCCCGCTCTGACCTCAAGAAAATTATGGCTTTGCTGTACATTTGCGAGGTGGCAACAATGGCTGAGGGGCCGACAACCCCAGCCATAGCCTTGACACATGCCTCGATCGTCAGTTCAGGGTCAGTGTAGCTCTTCAGCCCTAGGGCCTTGATGAGGAGGTGGAAAGGTGATGGGGCAACGGGAGCAGCAGAGACCACAGATGCAGCTGCACCTGCACGGGTTTTCTTCGGGGACCCTGCCATCGGTGACAGCATCAGCTTCACATTCGCCCGGGAAGGCCCGGCTACAGGCCACCTTGTCACAGCCATAGGGGCTGAGCCACACCCCCCCGAGCTCCATATTCCACAATATCCCAGCCCGGGGAGAAGGGGAAAAGGACAGGGGGACACAGGAGGGAAATGGTAAAGGGTAGGTGGGTATCACTCAGGGGAGTCCCATAGAGGGAGGGTGATCTCTTCACCAGGCAGCCAATACTGCCTGGCACATGGGAGTCAGCCCTGTCCCTCTTCACCGGGCAGAACCAGCTACCTGGACAGAGCGAGATGGGGGGGGGGGGGGGGGGGGGGGGGGGGGTTGCAGATCGGGGTGGCAAGATCTTAAACAACACACACACACCCTTTCTT
This sequence comes from Carcharodon carcharias, assembly GCF_017639515.1. Taxonomy (NCBI): domain Eukaryota; kingdom Metazoa; phylum Chordata; class Chondrichthyes; order Lamniformes; family Lamnidae; genus Carcharodon; species Carcharodon carcharias. Next base: position 40,293,974 of record NC_054486.1, on the reverse strand, counting down.
CCCCCAAGTCTGTGCAGTGGTCTTCTCTCCTCTCTCTACAAAACACACAGCTGTCTTCAGCCCCCACTGACTAAAAGTCCAGACACCCACTTCGGATGTTAAACCAAACAGCCCTGCAGCAGCTCTCTCTCTCTCTCTCTCTTTCTCTCTCCCGACCCCCTCCAGGCCTCAGGCCCTGCAGGCTCCAGGTCCCCAGCAACACAAAGAATGGAAGAAGGCTTGAGGGAAGGTAGCAACACAATAATAGGAACAGCCATAGGAAAACATCAGCAGCAGCAGGAACAGCCACTGGAAAACATCAGCAGCAGCAGGAACAGCCACTGGAAATCCCACGGCAGCAGGAACAGCCACTGGAAATCCCACGGCAGCAGGAACAGCCACTGGAAATCCCACAGCAGCAGGAACAGCCACTGGAAATCCCACAGCAGCAGGAACAGCCACTGGAATTCCTACAGCAGCAGGAACAGCCACTGGAAATCCCACAGCAGCAGGAACAGCCACTGGAAATCCCACAGCAGCAGGAACAGCCACTGGAAATCCCACAGCAGCAGGAACACCACTGGAAATCCCACAGCAGCAGGAACAGCCACTGGAAATCCCACAGCAGCAGGAACAGCCACTGGAAATCCCACAGCAGCAGGAACAGCCACTGGAAATCCTACAGCAGCAGGAAAAGCCACTGGAAATCCCACAGCAGCAAGAACAGCCACTGGAAATCCCACAGCAGCAGCAATGGGTGTCACTCAGGGGGAGTCCCATAAGGGGAGGGTGATGTCTTCACCAGGCAGCCAATACTGCCTGGCACATGGGAGTCGGCCCTGTCCCTCTTCACCAGGCAGAACCAGCTACCTGGACAGAGCGAGTTGGGGGGGGTGATGGGGTGGGGGGGTGAATGGCAAGATCCTAAACAACACACACACACCCTTTCTTCCCCCAAGTCTCCAGCACCAAGCACAACCACAGCATCAGCCACAAAGCTCAGCAGTAACGAGCTGCAGCTGAGCCCAATCAGGAAGCACAGCCTGGGCACAGGTGTTAATCACTTGTACAGACTGTTCACTATTGTCAATAAACTCTCAAGAATGTCTCCCTGCCTGTGGTGCCTTGTTCTGTGTTCGTTGTCACTCAGATGTGAAACCTTTCTGCACTACATAAAAAGCAGATGTCTCAGTCCAGGACCTCTTCCCTGTGCAGCCTTCAGACCAAAGTGATGGTCCAGTCTTTCATTTCCTGGAAACATTACTGATTCCTGCACCTCAGCAGAGCTGGTCATTGCTGCAGAATGTAATGGGCAGGCACCACAGAGTTCTCTCATACTCTCTGCGTACTCTCAGCACATTTAAGGTGGGGCTGGCCCCCATCACACCAGCATTTGCAACCATCGATGCTGTGCACCAGCTCCTGAAGGGCTGAGATGTTGAAGTGGACAGAGCATCAGGTGCAGATGAAGTTTCATAGCTGCGTCTCTGAGATGCCCCTGATCATGGAGCGCAAGTCAGCTGCCCTCGGCTATACAGGAGTCAGACATTCTCAGAGGCCATGTGAGATCTATGGAGTGCCCTAATTGCATGGTGTCATCATTCTCCGGTGATCGAGTGACTATTAGTCCCTCCACTGCATCTCCATGACAGGAGCATTCTGACATAGGCTAATGCAATAAGCCAGACTGGAGTAAAATGTTCACAACTGCGGTGTGAGCATCTATGGGGACACCTCACTGCATGTCATTATCATCCTCCATAAACCTGACAACTATGAGGGCCTATTGAATGCCTTGTCTAGCCAGTGCAAGGGCCTCATCTCCGTCATCGCCACCACTGAAGAACCCCTCACCCTCATCGCTGTCATTGTCCTCTTCACTGGAGGAGACATGCAGCTCCTCCATCTCCTCCTCGGCCAGCTCCTCATCCTGTTGCAGTGCCTGGTAATTGGTGCAGCAGATGACGACAATGCATGACACCCTCTACGCACTCTATTGCAGGGCTCCACAAGACTGGCCTAGGCACCGGAATCGCATCTTCAGCATCCTGATTGTCTTCTCCATCATCCGAACTGAAAACCAGCTGAACTGTAAACCAGCAGGGAGTTTATTTACAATAGCGAACTTTATGTACAAGTGATCAACACCCATGCCCAGGCTGTGCAACTGCCTAAATAGCCAAGTGGTTATGGTACTGGGTTTGTAACCCCAAGATCAAGAGTTCAAATCTCATAATGGCAAAACTATGAAACAATGTAACTTCATCTGAAAAACAGATGGTAACGGGTTTGTACTTGAAAGAGTTACATCTTCCTAACCCTGCCGCTATTTCTTGGTGCTCCATTAGCATCCACAGTGGACGTTGAGGCAGTCTGCTGATTGCTATGTCTTGTTTGTGATAACCTTGATGGGCGTCCTCTAGAGATCCGAGACCGGGAGGCCCCCGGCCTGCTTTCAGGGTTCTACAACAAGAGGAAATTCAGATGGGCCAGACACTCCTGGAGTTAAATGGATAGATAGCCCTGGGGTGTGCAGCTGCTGATCCTCCTCCCAATGGGTGTCCGAGGGCCCTGGCTGGCTTCTTGAGGAGAGGGGGAAATGGAGTGAGATAAAGCTGCCCCACTCCGCTCTCATGCATACACTGTTAGAGGCCAACTATGGCATAAGCTATTGAGTTGAGCTAATGCAGCAGTGCAGGAGTGACATCCTGGACCAAGCAATCGCCATCCTATCAGTTTTGACCTCAGTGCATTGGCATGCTGGCATTATCATCTCAGACTGAAGGCAGACAAACTCTTCCATCCATTGCGCTTCCCCTTCTCCTCAAGGAATCATCCAGGGCCCTCGGGCACCCATAGGGAGGAGGAGTGTAACGGATATCCCTTCCATTTGTTCCCAAGTTTGCCTTTGCAGATCAAGCAACTAAGGTATGACCAAGTTCAGAGTCTTGTCATCTGACTCGAACTCAACACATTTCTGGCCTCCAGCAGTCTTCCGAGTGCCAGAGACCTGGCAAGTCCCTGCCACTGCCTGCTCCACAGCAGACAGCACAATGTTCTCACCAGATTGTGATCTCGAGGGTACTCTAAAGCTAGGTCCCACCAAGGTGTGCGTCTCTGTGCTGGTGGAGGGTGTAAGTGCTGTGACATGTCTTCAATGAAGGTGCCTTCAGCTTCCTCTTCAGAGATTTCTTCGGGGTTTGATTGGAGGCCCTGGGTCATGGACTCCGTCAGCTGTTTGGCAAATGTGCCTGTGAAATCAAGGAGAGATAATTAGTGCATGGCAGTTGCCTGTGAAACAGGGCACATCACTCTCTACATGGCTGTATGATAGATTTTGCACTGTTGGATCCTCACTTGGTAGAACACCGCTGACCTCACTATCAGCACATGACCGGTCCAGATCCTTGGCGACCAGCTGGATGGCTCTATTTTGAAAGTCTGTGGGGACCTTGATTTCAAGCATTCCTCCAATGGTCTGTGACCTCTCCCTCTTGTCCTGCATGAATAGACATGAAGAGAGTGTAAGCAGGTTGCCTGCCAGGCTAGATGATCAGTATGTCCGGCGTGTTCGGGTGATGAGTGGTGCCATAAATGGAATAAGGACAATGAAAGTGTGTATGTGACAGTGAATGTTGATGTCCCTTTAACTGGCAGTGAGATCGCTGTGGATGTGTGATGGGTTTGGGAGTGTGTGAGTTGAGATTGTTGGGAAAAGTGAATTATCTTGGCAGAACAGAGATCATTCATCCATTTTCGACACTGGGTGGTTGTCCTCTTTTGTAGGGCATTGGCGTTGACCACCGCTGTCACCGACTCTCATGCTGGATTGGTGAGGTTGCTGCCCATCCTGCAACCAGAGCGGGGGTATAGGATATCATGGCAGGCTTCCATGGTGACCAAAAGGTGCTCGAGGGACACATCATTAAACCTGGGAACTGCAGATCTCATGGCCTTTCAGGGCATGACTTCTGTGCAGCAGTCCTGGGCTGAAAGCATTGAGATGTGTGCATGCAGCTGCATTTTAAATATGGCACCCAGCATGATGAAGCAGTGAGGTGATGGTGTAGTGGGTGAATGAGAGCCCGCCCGCCATCAAAACCGTGTGTTTCGCGGGAATGCATAATTAAGATGGCAGGATTTGGAAGTATCGTGATGTGAGAAGCTGCCATTGAGTCGATGGGTAAGACATCATTTTTCCTGCCCGCTACCACACTTAGTGCAAATCAGGGATGATTCCACCCTTTATCTTTTCTGAAGGAACTTCCAGAGCAGTAGAGTGGAATAAACTAACCTTATCTTTTTTAAGTACAAGGCTTTGCTGCTGGGTTATTTTAAATTGAATTTCTCACTCTACATGTAAGAAATACGTGCAAATATAAGATGCAATGCTCCAGTGAAGCTCAACACAAACTGGAGGAACAGCACCTCATCTTCCAATTAGGCACTTTACAGCCTTCCGGACTTAATATTGAGTTCAACAATTTCAGATCATGAACTCTTTCCTCCATCCCCACCCCCTTTCTGATCCCGCTTTTTCCAATAATTTATAATTTTTTAACAAATATGTTTTTCTTTTCTCTCCTATTTTTAAATTTATTTCGATCTGTTGTTTCATCTCCACTTTTTAGCCCATTTCAATCCCTTCCCCCCACCCCCACTAGGGCCATCTGCCTCTTGCTCGTCCTGCTTTCTACCCTTATTGTCGCCATTAGCACATCCTTTAGATAATATCACCACCATCAGCACTCCTTTGTCCTTTTTTCTATGACATCTTTGGCAGTCTCTTCTTGGCCCCCACCTATCACTGGCCCCCTATCGAGCTCTGCCTGCCCCACCCACCCCCCTCTACCAGCTTATATTTCATCTCATTTCTATATGTCTTAGTTCTTATGAAGGGTCATACGGACTTGAAATGTCAACTGTATCCCTCTCCACAGATGCTGTCAGACCTGCTGAGTTTTTCCAGGTATTTTTGTTTTTGTTCATGCAAATATATTGTTCATGGGTGACTGTGGGGAAACAAGCACCTTTTAAAACATCCGTAACAGTTATATATGTATTTGTATGTCAGCAATATATATATGCATAGGGCAGAATTTTCCATTCTGGAGACGAAGTCCATTCGGAATCACAGAATTACACAGTGCAGAAGAGGCCCTTCGGCTCATCGAGTCTGCACCGACACGTGAGAAACACCTGACCCACCTACCTGATCCCATTTACCAGCACTTGGCCCATAGCCTTGAATGTTATGACGTGCCAAGTGCTCATCCAGGTACTTTTTAAAGGATGTGAGGTAACCCGCCTCCACCAACCTCCCAGGCAGCGCATTCCAGACCATCACCACCCTCTGGGTAAAAATGTATTTCCTCACATCCCCCCTAAACCTCCTGCCCCTCACCTTGAAATTATGTCCCCTCATGACTGACCCTTTAACTAAGGGGAACAGCTGCTCCCTATCCACCCTGTCCATGCCCCTCATAATCTTGTACACCTTGATCAGGTCGCCCCTCAGTCTTCTCTGCTCCAATGAAAACAACCCAAGTCCATCTAACCTCTCTTCACAACTTTTCAAATGTTTCATCCCAGGCAACATCCTGGTGAATCACTTCCTATAATGTGGCAACCAGAACTACACACAGTACTCCAGCTGTGGTTCTGTACAACTCCAACATGACCTCCCTACTTTTGTAATCTATGCCTCGATTGGTAAAGGCAAGTGTCCCATATGCCTTTTTCACCACCCCACTAACATGCCCCTCTGCCTTCAGAGATCCATGGGCACACACGCCAAGTTCCCTTTGTTCCTCAGAGCTTCCGAGTGCCATGCTGTTCATTGAATACTTCCTTGTCAAATTATTCCTTCCAAAGTGTATCACCTCACACTTCACAGGGTTAAATTCCATCTACTACTTATCTGCCCATTTCACCAACCCGTCTATATCTTCCTCTAGCCCAAGACACTCAACCTCACTGTTAACCACCCGGCCAATCTTTGTGTCATCTGCAAATTTACTAATCCTACCCCCCACATCGTCATCTATGTCGTTTATATGAATGACAAATAATAGGGTACCCAGCACAGATCCCTGTGGTTCGCCATTGGACACTGGCTTCCAGTCACTAAAGAATCCTTCTGTCATCACCCTCTGTCTCCTGCTACTAAGCCAATTTTGAATCCACCTTATTAAATTACCCTGTATCCTATGTGACTTTGCCTTCTTTATAAGTCTCCCATGTGGAACCTTGTCAAAGGCTTTGCTGAAATCCATATAAACTACATCAACTGCACTACCCTCATCTACACACCTGGTCACCTCCTCAAAAAATTCAATCAAATTTGTTAGGCATGATCTCCCTCTGACAAAGCCATGCTGACTATCCCTGATCAAACCTTGCCTCTCCAAGTGGAGATAGATTCTCTCCTTCAGAATTTTCTCCAGTAGTTTCCCTACCGATAACGTGAGACTCACTGGCCTATAGATCCCTGGCTTATTTATATAACCCTTCTTAAATAGCGGAACCACATTAGCTGTTCTCCAGTCCTCTGGCACCTCTCCCGTGGCCAGAAAGAAATTAAAAATTTGGGTCAGAGCCCCTGTGATCTCCTCCCTTGCCTCCCTCAGCAGTCTGGGACACAAATCATCTGGACCTGGAGATTTGTCCACTTTTAAGTCTGCCAACATCTCTAATACCTTGTCACTCCCTATATCAATACGTTTAAGAACCTCGCAGTCTCTCTCTCTGAGTTCAATACCTTCATCCTCATTCTCTTGGGTGAAGACAGATGTGAAGTATTTGTTCAACACTCTAGCGATGTCCTCTGGCTCCACCCATAGATTGCCCCCTTGGTCCCTTATGGGCCCTACTCTTTCCCTGGTTATCCTCTTTCCATTGATATACATAGAATATCTTGGGATTTTCCCTACTTTTACCAGCCAGAGCTTTATCATATCCCCTCTTTGCTCTCTGAATTGTTTTCTTAAGCTCCACCCTGCATTGTCTGTACTCCACTAATGCCTCCGCTGATTTGCTTCCCTTGTACCTGCTAAAAGCCTCTCTTTTCCTTCTCATCGTAACCTGACTATCTCTGGTCATCTATGGTTCTCTGGGCTTGTTACTCCTTCCTATCACCCCAGAGAGAACATGTTGAGCCTGTACCCTCCCAATTTCCTTTTTGAATGCCCCCTACAGTTCCTCTGTAGATTTCCCCACAAGTAGCTGTTCCCAGTCTACCTTGGCCAGATCCTGCCTTATTTTACTAAAATCTGCTCTCCCCCAACCCAAAACATTTTTTTGCAATTGTCTATTTCTTTGTCCATAACAAACTTAAACTGTACCAAGTTGTGGTTGCTATCACTAAAATGCTCCCCCACCAGCACCTCAGCCACCTGCCCAGCTTCATTACCCAGAATTACGTCCAGCACTGTGCCGCCCCTTGTTAGATCCTCTGTATATTGAACCAATAAGTTCTCCTGTATACATTTCAAGAAATCCTCTCCATCCAAGCCCTTAAGGTCTATCCCAATTAATGAAATCCCATCTGGATCTTCAGTTGCATAAAATCTCACACAATCTCACCACTGTGAGGAGTCTTTATTTCCACATCTGTGATATCAGAAAATGCACACCATTTGTGACACTGCTGCCTGGCCAATACACTTGTCAGCCTAAATTTGCGGGCAAGACATGCTTTGGGCTCTGGCGAAGTGCTCATCAAGGTTATTAATTTTGCTCCTGCTGTAGCACTGATGCCTGTTGTTTGTGGATGGCACAATTAGTCATTGCAACCCACATTATATTCATATGTCCAAAGTGTTGCTTGTAATGCCATTTACTTTATGAGAGTCTGATTATAAAAATGTCTTGTAAAACTTCGAGGCTTCCATGCCTCTCTGCAGGAAATGTAGTGTCCGTGTTTAAGGCTGAACATCTTTCCTTGCTGAATTCTCACTCTCTCCACGCATGACACTGAACTAGGCAAGTAAGGCTTAGCCTAGAACCTTACACTTGGCTGCAAGTGGGGTTAGAGGGTGTGTTGTTGGAGGTGTGTGCTCATCCTGATGAAGCTGTCTACTTACCTGCCATGATCTTACATTGGACCTGCACGGCTGCTTAGTGGAGCTTTACGTGGTCCTTGTGTAAAGGCACGACACACAAGTCAATCTGGAATTCATTGCATGACAGTGCTTTCATTGACTTAGGGTATATAGAAAGGGTTGGCTTTTTGAGCTGGACCATGTCGAGGATTGTCATGCTCTGAAAGTGATGCTTTTGCAAATCTCCTAAATCCGCAGCAGGGTCTGTGAAGAGAAGATGCCGTCATTGGCTGTTGTGACAATAATGACTGGGATAGGTTTCGCCCTAATGCAAAAGTCATTCAGGGCAGAGACTTCTCAGGCTTCCAACAGTTGCAGGGTTGCACTTCAGCAAACCATTATCCTGGTAAGCCTCTGCGAGGACAATGCAAACAGTTTTCACAACTTTGTTGCATGACCTAGATGTTAATGGTTACTGCTTTCTGATGTACAAAGGGCAATTGGGGGGTAGTAGCAAGATGATGACTCAGCATTCTGCATTGATGAGAGCTGTTGATGGGACAAATGGAGCTCTCTTGATGCTGCTCCCTGGTGAGCCACCCATGCGCAAAGCATAAAAGAGTGATGTGTGTGTTCAGGCCGCCTTATTGAGCTGATGTCATACTGACAGGAATGCATCCCTGTGCAATTTGGAATTGCAGCCACATTAAAGCTGTCATGCATACCGACTTGTTGAGGCCATAGATGAAGGGACCATACTATGTGGATGTGTGCTAAGTGAGTGCTGCATGCTCATGTGGGTCGTCTAAATTCTCGCCCTCTTCAGGGCTATCCCTTCAACATCCTCATCTGAGAAGACATCTCACTCCTTAATTTATCCCTCAGACAACACATACCCGCTTTGCAGCACAAGGTTGTGCAGGACGCAGCATACAATGATGATCCTGGACACACACTGTGATGAGTACTGGAGGGACCTGCCTGAGAAGTCCAAACATCAGAAATGCATCTTCAAGAGGCTGATCATATGCTCTATCAAAGACCTTATGGTGGAATTTGTAGCATTGTATCTTTAGGAGCACTATGTGGACGGCGACTGGGCATCATCAGCCAGGTCTACTGGGGATACTCCTTGTCCCCAAGAAGCCACTTTGTAAGCATCGAAGTCCCCCCAAAATCTGTGGTATCTGCGAATGCATCAATATGTAAGAGTTGTGAGAGCTCCCTGGGTTTCTAATACAAACATACAGGGTCTGCTTTCTGTGATCACAAATTAGCTGGACATTCAGAGAGTGAAATCCTTTTCAATTTATGAATCTCACTGGTTGCTGCCAGGGACCTCTCAAGGCCTCATGTGTGCATTCGATGGTGCCCTGCACCTGCGGGAAATCTGACATTGTAGCAAATGCAACAGTTCTAGCAGCCTGGCTTGAGTCATCCATGCAGAATTACATGTGATGATGAGCTTTGTTGAAAGGGGCATCTGTCACCTCACTTTTGCATTTGTGTGTTGTCGATTACAATATTTTGCAAAGATCCCCATTGCAGCCCTGGAAGGACCCGCTGGTAAAACTCACTGCAGCGGTCACCTTCAAAGCCATCAGCATGGGATGCCCTCAAAGTCCTTGCAGCATTAGTTCCTCACAGTGAAGGTGGCAAATGTGAGCAGCCATAACCCTAGACAGATGAAGGCACCTGCAACATTGGCTTTCACTCATTTCAATGTATGAGCTGCATCTTCTATATACCCTTAATCACACCAGGCATTTTCGTGGATTTTGCCCATCCTGGGGAGCATCTGGGACTTCCTCTTGCTGCTCAGGTTGATGCTCGACCCGGACTTGTGCCAATCAGTGATGGGCTCTTCTTCTCCACATTTGAATCACAGCTAGCAAAAAGGCAGTATTGTGTGCAGCCTGGATTCTCCACTCCTCCTGTATTTGTGAATGAATAAAATTGAGGCATCATTGCAACTTCTCCTTGACTGGCCTCCCGCCATCTCCAAGCCAGGAATCTCATGTCATCTTTTCCAACTTGTTTTTCCAGCTGTGCTATTGATCACGAAATATGAATATGTTTCTCCTTACCTACGTGAGTGTGACCAACATCTTCCAATCTCTCCTAGTCACCAACCAAGTTCCTCACATACTCCTCCATAGTCGCCACTTCCTAATCCCCATCCCTTCTGTTACTATTCAGCCTTTCCCCGTTACCCTTGATTGCACCATTGTCCATGTTGATATTTCTGTTCTCCCCCTGTTCTCTTCAATGTTGATGTCCCCATGCCTTTTGTTGACCCAACCCCTCCCCTTCTCCGGCTATATGCACCCTTACTTTCTGAGACACCGTCCTTGAGGGCATCCAGTACCGGTCATCCCACCTCCCCCCCAACCCATGACTTCACAATTACAGAATTGAGATGCCTCCCCTGAATGCAACTGTGCGCTCTGCTTCCCAATACTATGACTCTAACTTCCCGAACCAAATGCTTCAGTCAACTGCCACACCATTCTGTGCACGAGCATTACTGCCCAGAGAGGCCGTCCCCCACCCAAGAATAGGACCATGACACACTTGCCAGGCAGAGCCCTCTAACATGGCCCATACAGTGCCAGGACATTCTCTTAAACATGCCCCTGACAGCGTGGTCCCATGCCCCGGATAGTCTCTTAAACATGCCACCTGGACAGTCTTCCAACATTCCTCGGACAGTCTTTTAAATGTTACCCTTGGACAGTTCGTCACCCTTCTCCTCTTGTCATGGTCACCACCCCCCATCCCCCGTCCTGCCTCTGTCTCACCCTTCCGCTCTCGTAATTTTCCTCCCAGTCCTGCCTCTGTTTCACCCCTCCCCTCTCATCATTCCCCGCCCTAGTCCTTCCTCTTTCTCACCCATCTCTTCTGGTCGTGCCTCCCATGCCCAGCCTTGGTGCAGCTTGTACTACAGGCATCTCAGATATTTCTCACTGATGGTGTGAAAGGAAGGAGAAAGCAGCGCTTACTGACCTCCAAGTCATGGATGAAGTGAAGCTTCCCAATTCAGTCATAAAACAAAATGTTCTAATTAGCTGCTGGTGGGGCATCTAATTTGGAGGGGGAACATGATTCCAGTGAGTTGGCCTTTTAATGGGCACTCATGAGATGCTAATGAATTCAAATTGGGTTCCCGACATTGCTCAGCGGGAAACTCAACATGCCTTTCACCTGCCGTGAAACTCGGGAGAACAAAATTACCAATTATTTTTCCGCTGGTGGGAAACTGATTTTTTCATTCATGTGAAATCAAGTGCCCCTGCCCGCCACGAGTCTCACTTCTGTCGGGAGAGTTCCTCCCAAAGCCTAGTGCCTGATTTCCTTTCTTTCAATGGCCTTGCTGTGGCGCAACAATAACGATTGGCATATTTATACTCCAAAATCCCTTTGTTCTTCTATCCCACCTAGCTAGCACCTTCAAGAAATAAGTAATCTCCATATCGTTCCTGCCAGTATGTTCTACGTCACATTTATCTGTGTTGGCTTCATTTGCCAATTATTTGACCATTCTGCAAGTTTATTACTGTGCTCCTGTAATTTGTTGAAGTTCTCCTCAGTATTGGCTATCCCCCCAATTTGGCGTCATCTGCAAATTTAGAATTTTTTTATTCCTAATTATAAATTAATAATATAACTTGGGAACAGCAGTGGTTCCAGCACTGAACATTGTGGAACACCACATTCTGCCATTCTGAAAAATTACCCCACCCCTGCTTTCTGTCTTGAAGCAAACTAGCAATCCATTCGGCCACTTATCCCTAATTGCACACTCTCTAATCTTATTCATTAATCTATTATGGGCTTGATAATGACTTTAATCTTAATAATGACCCTGATCTTTAAGGCCTTTTGAAAAATCAGGAGTGGGAACTTTACTAAATCAATGGTATAAAGGCAAATAACAGCAACCATGGAGGAATCCTGGCTGTGACCAGTTTGCTTAACACAGGTGATCATTGAATCAAGGCCCTTTCTGATCTGCATAGCTCAGCTATTTACCAAATAAATTCACTGAGCGATTGGGTGAACCAGGTTTGAACATCTCTGCTGACTTCAAGATGGCAATAGAAGTATTTACAGTTGGCCTTAATCCCTTTGGGGTGGAAAGGAAATAAAATCAACTCAGACTTCTGACCCAAATTAATACCTGTGATTTAATCTATTAGTAGCTCTTTTCCTGATTACTTTTGAGTATTAATGTTGTTTCCATTACTTTTAATGTTACTAGAAATTAGCTGGTTGTTGTTGTGATTCCACATTTTATTTAAATTATATGTGTTCCATTTCAACCTCATAGTTATACTTGCATTGAAAGCATTTCACAGGAGGTTCACTTGATTGATTCCTGTCTTATGAGGAAAATTTGAGCAGGCTGGGCCTTTACTCACTGGATAAAAACAAAAAAACTGCGGATGCTGGAAATGCAAAACAAAAACAGAATTACCTGGAAAAACTCAGCAGGTCTGGCAGCATTGGCGGAGAAGAAAAGAATTGAAGTTTCAAGTCCTCATGACCCTTCGACAGAACTAGGTGAATCCCAGGAAGGGTTGAAATATAAGCTGGTTTAAGGTGGGGGGGCGGGGGGGTTGGGTGGGGGGAGAGAAGTGGAGGGGGGTGGTGTGGTTGTAGGCAAAAGCAGTGATAGAAGCAGATCATCAAAAGATGTCACAGACGGCAGAAAAAAGAACACATAGGTGTCGAAGTTTGTGATATTATCTAAACGAATGTGCTAATTAAGAATGGATGGTAGGGCACCCAAGGTATAGCTCTAGTGGGGGTGGGGGAAGCATAAAAGATTTAAAACATTTTAAAAATTTTTACTCACTGGAGTTTAGAAGAATGAGAGGTGATCTAATTGAAACAGATAAGGTTTTGAGGAGGTTTGGCAGGGTAGATACTGAGAGGAAGTTTCCCTTCATGGGGGAATCTAGAACTAGGGGGCACAGTTTCAAAATAAAGGGTCACATAAAATGAAACTGAGGAGGAATTTCTTCACTCAGAAGGTTGTTAATCTTTGGGATTATTTACCCCAGAGAGCATTGGAGGTTGGGCCATTGAATACATTCAAGCCTGAGTTAGACAGATTTTTGACCCACAGTGGAGTCAAAGGTTATAGGGGCAGGCAGGAAAATGGACTTAAGACCATAATCAGATCAGCCATGGTAGTACTGAAAAGTGGAGCAGGCTCGAGGGGCCAAATGGCCTACTATTTTTATTTGCCTGGATCCAAACTGTTTTTTTGTCAGCCAGTGTCCCGATCTTCTTCTGATGAAGAGTCATATGGACTCAAAACGTTAACTTTGTCTTCCAGGCTGTCAGACCCGCTGAGTTTTTCCAGCAATTTTTGTTTTTGTTCCTGATCTTCTTGCCTTCTATTCCAGGTCATTGTAACCTGATTAGCTCTTACCCCAGTTACATATACATCTCTGTTCATTTGTCTTCATGGCAGTTCTTACCCGTGTTAACTTCTCATTCAATGTGACGTTGATTTTCACTGATCTCTCCTCTTCTGACATGCTTGTGACTGGATCTAATCATTTTTATTATGGACACATAAGAGAAAATCATGACTGAAAGAGGGAGGAAGTAACGGCAGAGAAATACACCAATAACGTAGGATTTTTAGGCAATGCAGAACGTCGCCTGGATCCAATTGATTTCGCAAGTACCATACAAGTGATCTTTAACAGTACAAATAAACATAGATAAACAATACAGATAACAAGTAGAGCATTCTTACTGCTGAAATATTAATAATTCTTTCTCATTCACACATCATTTATATCAAAATTCGATATTGAAAGATTTGCGTTTATGAAACAAATTACCCCTGAACGTTGTGGGATTGTTGAGGATTCCGTGTTCCTAACTGATTAAGTTTCCGATATGTGTGTAAGATTTTATCTCTACAATAGGGAAAGTGAGGATGCAGCAGATCAACTCACACTCCAGAGATATTTTAATTGGTAAAATATACAGAATAATAGTTTAAAACACATTTCACTCTGATATGTACAATAATATCTCTACAATAGTATCTCTGCTGCACAGGCTGGGGTGGTAGAGGGGATATTGAAAGAGGTAAGATGGGTGAAAGGAGAACAGGCAATATTGGGTGAGATATTACTAGGGGAGGAGCATGCTATGAAGCAAAAGGAATTTTAAAAATATATACTTGTTCCTGAAATGTGGGCAATGCTGGCAATGCTGTGTTCATCCCCCATCCCTGAGTTGATGCTTATGGTGGGCCTTCTCCATGAATTGCTGCAGTACTTGTGCTAATGGTTCTCCCACAGTGAGGTAGCAATTCCAGGATTTTGACTCAAAGTGAGGAAGAAATGGCTCCATATGGCAAAGTTCAGGAGGTGGGAAACTTGAGGTGGTATTTTTCCCTTGTTCTTTTACTACTTGATGGTAGAAGTTGCAAGGGAAGGAAGTGCTGTTGAAGTAAGTTTAGTAAGATCATAAATACTGCAGCCATAGTGTGCTGCCGGAGGAAAAATCTGGAGTGCAAGGGCCAAAGGTGAATGTCAAAAAGAAGGAGGGGAATGTTAAGAGGGTATGGTACATGGATATTGGGGGCTTTAGGGGATAATGTCATGTTGTGGAGGCACAGACAGATACTGAAGACGTGGGTGGCAGAGGAAAAATGTTGGAGGCAGAGGTGATAAAGGTAATGTGATGTTGGGAAATCGGGGGAGGGAGCATGAAGCTGTGGGGTTAAGTGAAGGAAAAAGAATGACAGAGAGGGAAAGTGGCATGGGGATACATAAGGGACAAGAGAAGGATAAAGGTGGTCAAGGAGACTCGAACCTTAGGGAGCAGATACAGAGAAAGATGCTGAGAGTTCCACCCTCTTCACAATGCTTCCGATAGAACAAGGAAATTGGGTTGCTCCCCTGAGCAGATACCTTCCCAGTCATGCATCCAGCATTTCACAACATAAAGGAAAGAAAAATCCACAGAAACAGACTCAGTGCCTTAATCTGCAATACAGAAAAATCCCAACTGCTCAACTCTTCTGTTTCCCAAGTGTTGCTATATAGCTATCAATAATAATAATTAACATTGAACATAAACACAATGATAGAATGTATGACTTTAAAATGGGGATGGAATTACATCTCTGCACCATGGTCCAAATAGTCCTGGCCTTCTATGCTTCCTATACCTGAATATATAGACACATATAAAATCTCACATGGCAGTGCTAATTGGAGATATTAGGAGCAGGTAAAGAGCGATATAGGTGATGGCAAAGAAAGGACAGGCTGAGAAATAGACATTTGTTACAGCACTAATTCTGGAGGAAGTACTATCTGCATGCAATACTGATGAACTGTTACCCAATGGCAGAATCACAAAATCTTTACAGTGCAGGAGGCCATTCAGCCCATCAAGTCCACACTGGCTCTCTGAAAAAGCATTCTATCTAGTCCCTGTAACCTTACACATTCTTCCTTTTCAGATAGCAATCCCTTTTGGATACCTTAATTGAACCTGTCTCCACTATCCACTCAGGAAGTTTGTTCCAGATTCCAGACACTCTCTGGGTGAAAAAAAAATCCTCACATCACTTTTACTTCTTTTCCCAAATATTTTGAATCTTTGCTCTCTAGTTCTTGATGTTCTCTTGAGTGGGAACAGTTTCTCACTATTTAATCTGTCCATACCCCTCAGGATCTTGAATACCTCTCAGCCTTCTTTTCTCCAAGGAAAACAGTGCCAATCTATCTAATCTATCCTCATAGTTACAGTTCTTTATCCCTGGAATCATTCTTATGACTCTCCTCTGTATTCTTTCCAATGCCTTCATGGTATGGCACCCAGAACTGGACATAATACTCCAGATGAGTCCTAACTAGTATCTAATACAAGTTCAATATGACCTCCTTACTCTTGTGCTCAATGCCCCTATTAATAAAGCCTAAGATACTATATTCTTTATTAACTGCTCTCTTAATGTGCCCTGCCATCTTCAATGACTCATGTACACATACGCTGTTATGACCAGTCCCCGTGTGAGGTCCCCCAATTTGTTAACTTCCCAGATGGGACTCCAATTTGGTTATGCTCCCAGGTGAGGAGGAATGAGCTGGCTCCCCTTCTTTATTCAACCCCCTTGGTTGATCGCAACAACATTAATTTGAAAGGGATCCCTTCCCCTGTGGATACATTTTCCCAGTCCAAATGTAATTATGTTTTAGAGGAAGCCAATTTAATCAGGCTTTCTTGAGTTAAAGAAGGAGTAAGTTTATTAGTTACTAAAAACCCAAGAAAAAATAATAAAAATGCAATACACATACACACAGATCAGAAATGAGAAGTTAAGAGTCCAACTAAAAGTTTTTTAAAAATACGGATCAGTCTCTGGCTTGTCCGTGAGATGTAGATGGTGATATGTTGCAGCCATTAGGTTGTGTGATTCCAGTAGAGCTGACTTTGGTAGTTTTGCAGTTGGTTTGGAGATACTTGGCTCTGCAGGTTGGCTGAAGAAGCTGTCCTATTTCCTTTTTGCTGGTGGCTTTGCTGAGCCTTGCCTCCAGCAAGAGAGAGAGAGACTTCACCTGCAACTGTAGGGGTGACTAGTTGGTCTTCTTGTGTTGTCACTGTCACAGCACACTAACACGCTAGCACCTTAGCACTGCTCTGAGGCTAGCTTTTTAACCCATTTTTCCCTGTGCACTCCTGTAAGGAAAAAAAACCACAGGTGAAACTTTCCGTGCCCACTGATGTCAGGCAGGCAATAAGGCGGTAAGGCCAAAAATCGGTTTCACGACATCGTGAAACGAGTTTGTAATTGTCCACTCCGCCTGTCAATGGCAGGCCACGGTTCCCATTGCTGCACGCCGGGAACTTCATTGTAATGCATCTGCATATCATTATAAGCCCAGCTCGCCAGATTCATGCCCTCACGCTCGATCATTTGGGCACATTGACGTGATTGCACTCCAGCATGTTTCACAATAACAATTATAAGAAGTGCACCTGGTGAGCTGTACTTCAAGGGGAACTCGGGGGCGAGTGCACAGTAACGTTGCGCAGTGCTTGGGAGGGTTGCTTGTTGGACCTCAAGATTGAGGTGCTGGTCATTCAGTTGAGGACACAGGCAAGTCCCATTTTGCCGGCTGGCTGAAAGGGCTGCACTACGGTTGATGGTAGAGCACAAGCATGTGCAGAGTTGGGGGGAGGGAAGTGGCCACACATGAGGCAAAACCTTGTATAAAGTGACCATTCCTCTGCAGCTGAGACAGTTCAGGCGTAGCCACTTTGATATGCTTGGAGTCAAGCCTCTAGTTTATCTGCCCAGTCAAGCAATGCAGACGCCTGAAAGTGCCACCAAATGCTCCAGTGCTCTTTGCCCATCGGACACAGACTCCAAACTCATGAGCATTTTAGTGGTGTCATGAACCTATTAATGTCTATAATATTTTAGAAAATATTTTTCTTTTAAAATAGAGATTTATTCTGCGGATGTGTCTTAATTGGATTAAAGCCAGCTAGTCTGGGTGCTTTGATGGGTACTAGCTTTGATATGGAAGATGGAAAGCATGCATTTGCATTTTTTGAATAGAGCATTCAAGAAGTGGGGTGAAAACCTGATGCCTATCTAGCAAATAAAAAGCCATATATTTATATTATTAATAAAATTGATACTATGAAAGGGGTTTCATTGTTAAAAGATGAAGTTCAAAGAGGTTGTTGATACAGTGAGAATTTGAATTCAATCAGTAGTGGTAGGTATAACTTCAGTAGTTTTCGGGTGTGCAGGCAGAGGCAATGTAAGATCAAAAGGCAGCTGCAAGCCTCCAACTGGCTCCACCATGAAAAGAACTTCATTGAATTAGTAAGGTGAAAATACTTTGCCAGGTGTCTGCTTAAGTCTATCGGTTGCTGCTGCCTTAGTGGAGATTACTTTGGGAATTTGTTAAAGTTATGATAATAGTAATTTGTAGCCATGTGTATGTATATTTTAACCTGTGCAAATTAATAAAATGTTTAATTTAGTTTAATGTAAAATGTCGAGAACTAATGCAAAAACAGAATTACCTGGAAAAACTCCGCAGGTCTGACAGCATCGGCAGAGAAGAAAAGAGTGGACGTTTCGAGTCCTCATGACCCTTCGACAGAACTTGAGTGAGTCCAAGAAAGAGTTGAAATATAAGCTGGTTTAAGGAGTGTGTGTGTGTGTGTGTGTGTGTGTGTGGGGTGGGGGGGGTGGTGGTGGTGAGAGAGAGAGAGAGAGAAGTGGAGGGGGTTGGTGTGGTTGTAGGGACAAACAAGCAGTGATGGAAGCAGATCATCAAAAGATGTCACAAACAACAGAACAAAAGAACACATAGGTGTTAAAGTTGGTGATATTATCTAAACAAATGTGCTAATTAAGAATGGATGGTAGGGCACTCAAGGTATAGCTCTAGTGGGGGTGGGGGGAACATAAAAGATTTAAAAATATTTAAAAATAATGGAAATGGGTGGGAAAAGAAAAATCTATATAATTTATTGGAAAAAAAACAAAGGGAATGGGGAAACAGAAAGGGGGTGGGGATGGAAGAGGGAGCTCAAGACCTAAAGTTGTTGAATTCAATATTCAGTCCAGAAGGCTGTAAAGAGCCTAGTCGGAAGGTGAGGTGTTGTTCCTCCAGTTTGTGTTGGGCTTCACTGGAACAATGCAGCAAGCCAAGGACAGACATGTGGGCAAGAGAGCAGGGTGGAGTGTTAAAATGGCAAGGGACAGGGAGGTTTGGGTCATTCTTGCGGACAGACTGCAGGTGTTCTGCAAAGCGGTCGCCCAGTTTACGTTTGGTCTCTCCAATGTAGAGGAGACCACATTGGGAGCAACGAATGCAGTAGAATAAGTTGGGGGAAATGCAAGTGAAATGCTGCTTCACTTGAAAGGAGTGTTTGGGCCCTTGGATGGTGAGGAGAGAGGAAGTGAAGGGGCAGGTGTTGCATCTTTTGCGTGGGCATGGGGTGGGGCCATAGGAGGGGGTTGAGGAGTAGGGGGTGATGGAGGAGTGGACCAGGGTGTCCCGGAGGGAACGATCCCTACGGAATGCCGATAAGGGGGGTGAAGGGAAGATGTGTTTGGTGGTGGCATCATGCTGGAGTTGGCGGAAATGGCGGAGGATGATCCTTTGAATGCGGAGGCTGGTGGGGTGATAAGTGAGGACAAGGGGGACCCTATCATGTTTCTGGGAGGGAGGAGAAGGCGTGAGGGCGGATGCGTGGGAGATGGGCCGGACACGGTTGAGGGCCCTGTCAACGACCGTGGGTGGAAAACCTCGGTTAAGGAAGAAGGAGGACATGTCAGAGGAACTGTTTTTGAAGGTAGCATCATCGGAACAGATGCGACGGAGGCGAAGGAACTGAGAGAATGGGATGGAGTCCTTACAGGAAGTGGGGTGTGAGGAGCTGTAGTCGAGGTAGCTGTGGCAGTCGGTGGGTTTGTAATGGATATTGGTGGACAGTCTATCACCAGAGATTGAGAGAGAGAGGTCAAAGAAGGGAAGGGAAGGGTCAGAGATGGACCACGTGAAAATGATGGAGGGGTGGAGATTGGAAGCAAAATTAATAAATTTTTCCAAGTCCTGACGAGAGCATGAAGCAGCACTGAAGTAATCATCGATGTACCGGAGAAAGAGTGGTGGAAGGGGGCCGGAGTAGGACTGGAACAAGAAATGTTCCACATACCCCATAAAGAGACAGGCATACCTGGGGCTCATGAGGGTAACCATAGCCACAACTTTTGTTTGGAGGAAGTGAGAGGAGTTGAAGGAGAAATTGTTCAGTGTGAGAACAAGTTCAGCCAGACGGAGGAGAGTAGCGGTGGATGGGGATTGTTCGGGCCTCTGTTCGAGGAAGAAGCTAAGGGCCTTCAGACCATCCTGGTGGGGGATGGAGGTGTAGAGGGATTGGACGTCCATGGCGAAGAGGAAGCGGTTGGGGCCAGGGAACTGGAAATTGTTGATGTGACATAAGGTGTCAGAGGAATCACGGATGTAGGTGGGAAGGGACTGGACAAGGGGAGAGAGAAGGGAGTCAAGATAATGAGAAATGAGTTCTGTGGGGCAGGAGCAAGCTGAGACAATCGGTCTACCGGGGCAGTTCTGTTTGTGGATTTTGGGTAGGAGATAGAAGCGGGCCGTCCGAGGTTGGGCGACTATCAGGTTGGAAGCTGTGGGAGGAAGATCCCCAGAGGAGATGAGGTCAGTGACAGTCCTGGAAACAATGGCTTGATGTTCAGTGGTGGGGTCATGGTCCAGGGAGAGGTAGGAGGAAGTGTCTGCGAGTTGACGCTCAGCCTCCGCAAGATAGAGGTCAGTGCGCCAGACAACAACAGCACCACCCTTGTCAGCGGGTTTGATGACAATGTCAGGGTTGGACTTGAGAGAATGGAGTGCAGTAAGTTCAGAGAGAGAGAGATTAGAATGTGTGAGAGGAGCAGAGAAATTGAGACGACTAATGTCGCGCCGACAGTTCTCAATGAAAAGATCAAGAGAAGGTAAGAATCCAGAGGGAGGGGTCCAGGTGGAGGGAGAGTATTGGAGGCGGGTAAAAGGATCCGTTGAATGGGGAGAGGACTCCTGCCCAAAGAAGTGAGCCCGGAGACGAAGACAGCGGAAGAAGAGTTCAGCATCACGCTGAGCCCAAAATTCATTGAGGTGAGGCATAAGGGTATGAAACTAAGTCCTTTGCTGAGCACTGAACGTTCAGCATCGGAGAGGGGAAGGTCAGGGGGTATAGTGAATACATGGCTGGGGCCGGGATTGGAAGATGGGGTGGGGACGGAGGGACAGACAGGGGTGGAGGGTCCTAGATGGGTGTTGGTGTCGATGAGATGTTGGAGCTTGCGTTCCTTAGCACTTGAGAGAAAGAGAAAAAGTTTCTTGTTGAGGCGTCGGATGAGCCGAAGAATAAAATGAAACTGGGGGCACGCGCAGCTTTGAAAAAGGGTATGGCGGTGCTGCTGGAGGGAGAGGTCGAGTGTGTTCATATGGCGGCGCATGGCACTGAGTGTGGATTTCAGATTGTCACATTCTGAAATCCACACTCAGTGCCATGCGCCGCCATATGAACACACTCGACCTCTCCCTCCAGCAGCACCGCCATACCCTTTTTCAAAGCTGCACGTGCCCCCAGTTTCATTTTATTCTTCGGCTCATCCGACGCCTCAACAAGAAACTTTTTCTCTTTCTCTCAAGTGCTAAGGAACGCAAGCTCCAACATCTCATCGACACCAACACCCATCTAGGACCCTCCACCCCTGCCTGTCCCTCCGTCCCCACCCCATCTTCCAATCCCGGCCCCAGCCGTGTATTCACTATACCCCCTGAACTTCCCCTCTCCGATGCTGAACGTTCAGTGCTCAGCAAAGGACTTAGTTTCATACCCTTACGTCCTCACCTCAATGTATTTCGGGCTCGGCATGATGCTGAACTCTTCTTCCGCCGTCTTCGTCTCCGGGCTCACTTCTTTGGGCAGGAGTCCTCTCCCCATTCAATGGATCCTTTTACCCACCTCCAATACTCTCCCTCCACCTGGACCCCTCCCTCTGGATTCTTACCTTCTCTTGATCTTTTAATTGAGAACTGTCGGCGCGACATTAGTCGTCTCAATTTCTCTGCTCCTCTCACGCTTTCTAATCTCTCTCTCTCTGAACTTACTGCACTCCATTCTCTCAGGTCCAACCCTGACATTGTCATCAAACCCGCTGACAAGGGTGGTGCTGTCGTTGTCTGGCGCACTGACCTCTACCTCGCGGAGGCTGAGCGTCAACTCGCAGACACTTCCTCCTACCTCTCCCTGGACCATGACCCCACCACTGAACATCAAGCCATTGTTTCCAGGACTGTCACTGACCTCATCTCCTCTGGGGATCTTCCTCCCACAGCTTCCAACCTGATAGTCGCCCAACCTCGGACGGCCCGCTTCTATCTCCTACCCAAAATCCACAAACAGAACTGCCCCAGTAGACCGATTGTCTCAGCTTGCTCCTGCCCCACAGAACTCATTTCTCATTATCTTGACTCCCTTCTCTCTCCCCTTGTCCAGTCCCTTCCCACCTACATCCGTGATTCCTCTGACACCTTACGCCACATCAACAATTTCCAGTTCCCTGGCCCCAACCGCTTCCTCTTCACCATGGATGTCCAATCCCTCTACACCTCCATCCCCCACCAGGATGGTCTGAAGGCCCTTAGCTTCTTCCTCGAACAGAGGCCTGAACAATCCCCATCCACCACTATTCTCCTCCGTCTGGCTGAACTTGTTCTCACACTGAACAATTTCTCCTTCAACTCCTCTCACTTCCTCCAAATAAAAGTTGTGGCTATGGGTACCCGCATGGGCCCCAGCTATGCCTGTCTCTTTATGGGGTATGTGGAACATTCCTTGTTCCAGTCCTACTCCGGCTCCTTTCCACAACTCTTTCTTCGGTACATCGATGATTACTTCGGTGCTGCTTCATGCTCTCGTCGGGACTTGGAAAAATTTATTAATTTTGCTTCCAATCTCCACCCCTCCATCATTTTCATGTGGTCCATCTCTGACACTTTCCTTCCCTTCCTTGACCTCTCTCTCTCAATCTCTGGTGATAGACTGTCCGCCAATATCCATTACAAACCCACCGACTGCCACAGCTACCTTCAAAAACAGCTCCTCACACCCCGCTTCCTGTAAGGACTCCATCCCATTCTCTCAGTTCCTTCGCCTCCGTCGTATCTGTTCCAATGATGCTACCTTCAAAAACAGTTCCTCTGACATGTCCTCCTTCTTCCTTAACCGAGGTTTTCCACCCACGGTCATTGACAGGGCCCTCAACCGTGTCCGGCCCATCTCCCGCGCATCCGCCCTCACGCCTTCTCCTCCCTCCCAGAAACATGATAGCGTCCCCCTTATCCTCACTTATCAACCCACCAGCCTCCGCATTCAAAGGATCATCCTCCGCCATTTCCGCCAACTCCAGCATGATGCCACCACCAAACACATCTTTCCTTCACCCCCCCTATCGGCATTCCGTAGGGATTGTTCCCTCCGGGACACCTTGGCCCACTCCTCCATCACCCCCTACTCCTCAACCCCCTCCTATGGCACCACCCCATGTCCACGCAAAAGATGCAACACCTGCCCCTTCACTTCCTCTCTGCTCACCGTCCAAGGGCCCAAACATTCCTTCCAAGTGAAGCAGCATTTCACTTGCATTTCCCCCAACTTAGTCTACTGCATTTGTTGCTCCCAATGTGGTCTCCTCTACATTGGAGAGACCAAACGTAAACTGGGCGACCGCTTTGCAGAACACCTGCGGTCTGTCCGCAAGAATGACCCAAACTTCCCTGTCGCTTGCCATTTTAACACTCCACCCTGCTCTCTTGCCCACATGTCTGTCCTTGGCTTGCTGCATTGTTCCAGTGAAGCCCAACGCAAACTGGAGGAACAACACCTCATCTTCCGACTAGGCACTTTACAGCCTTCCGGACTGAATATTGAATTCAACAACTTTAGGACTTGAGCTCCCTCCCCCATCCCCATCCCCTTTCTGTTTCCCCCTTCCTTTTTTTTCCAATAAATTATGTAGATTTTTCTTTTCCCACCTGTTTCCATTATTTTTAAATATTTTTAAATCTTTTATGCTCTCCCCACCCCCACTAGAGCTATACCTTGAGTGCCCTACCATCCATTCTTAATTAGCACATTCGTTTAGATAATATCACCAACTTTAACACCTATGTGTTCTTTTGTTCTGTTGTTTGTGACATCTTTTGATGATCTGCTTCTATCACTGCTTGTTTGTCCCTACAACCACACCAACCCCCTCCACTTCTCTCTCTCTCTCTCTCCCCCACCCTACACACCTTAAACCAACTTATATTTCAACTCTTTCTTGGACTCATTCAAGTTCTGTTGAAGGGTCATGAGGACTCGAAACGTCAACTCTTTTCTTCTCCGCCGATGCTGCCAGACCTGCTGAGTTTTTCCAGTTAATTCTGTTTTTGTTTTGGATTTCCAGCATCTGCAGTTTTTTTGTTTTTATCTCTGTCGAGAACTAATGGTCTGATTCCTGAATTTTGAGTTGCATTTCAAATGTAACACTTAACACCAGTGTTGGCAGTACCCAATTATGCCAAGCAATTCAAGTTGGCCATTGACGCAAGCGACATAGGCATTGGGGCTCTACTGTTACAAGAAGATGACACTGGAATTGAAAAACCGATAGGGTATTTTTCATTGCAACTGAATGTATAACAGAGAAGATATTCAACGATTGG
This sequence comes from Carcharodon carcharias, assembly GCF_017639515.1. NCBI lineage: Eukaryota > Metazoa > Chordata > Chondrichthyes > Lamniformes > Lamnidae > Carcharodon > Carcharodon carcharias. The sequence continues at coordinate 40,269,652 of NC_054486.1, read as the reverse complement.
TAAAGAGACTTTGAGTTTGGTGTTAGCACTGCAGCATTTTGAAATTTATGTTGCAAAAAATTAATCAGAAACAATTGTTTATACCGTAATCTTTTGAAGTTTTTGGACAATATTCGTGACAAAAGTGCAAGGCTTTTCAGATGGAGTCTATTATTACAATCATTTAATCTACGTATTATACATATTGCCGGGAGAGAAAATCTGTTCACAGATGCATTATCAAGAGTTTGAAGCTTAAAGGAAATTGGGACATTTAAAAAAAAACCTGGACACTGAACTGGAGTGATTTCTGTTGATACCAGGGAATATATATATTTATGTTAATACATGCATCTGGTAATGTGGTAATGTAATATTGTAATAAATATGGGAGATGGTGTGAGGTGGATTATTAAAATGCAACCGTCTTTTAGAATTAGCCTTCAGACTTAACCAAAAGAGGTTCTTACTACACCCAAGCTCCTCTCTTTTTCATCCTGCAGAAGGAATACTCTTCGGGATGCATTAAGGGGCCTTCAAACTAAACCAGGAAAGGTTCTTAGTACACCCAAGCTAACACATACGCCTCTCTCTTTTATCCTGCAGGAGCAATATTTCTGGAGCATAGAACCTGGTGATCTAACTACATGCCTCATGGCATACAGGGAGCAGAGACAAAGGAGAACTTATGATACACTTAAAATTATTGGTTATACCAATAGTTTAAAGTTTCCCTCTGGGATTTTTAAATAACAACTGCATCAGTCATAACAATGGACTGCAGAACAATTGGACAACTGGGCACTTTGTACAAACTCCTTGCGAAAGGTGGCCATGGAGCAGTCACTGGTGGGGGCGCTCACAGCCCCTTGCAATGTCATCATTCAGGTTTGGACCAGTCTCCCCCATTGTTCAAGCTAACAGTGCTGCCTTGCAGTGCGAGTTCAGAGAATGCCTGCGCCTGAGCTGAGAGCACAGCATGCCAGTCCAATGGGCAAAGCTGCCACAAATTAGTCAGGTGGAATGGGGCGGAGATGGGTGGGGTATTGGACAGCCATACAGCACACCAAACTCTGGCCATCTAAGTGGCGGGACTCTCTGGGATGCGTTAAGGGGCCTTCAGACTTAATCAAGAGAGGTTCTTAGTACACCCAAGCTAATGTACGTGCCTCTCTCTTTCATCCTGCAGGAGGAATACTTCAGGAGCATGGAACCTGGTGATCTAACTGCATGCTTTGTGGCGTACAGAGAGCAGAGACAAAGGAGAAGAGAGAGAAGGAGGCGTCTGGCTGCATAGAGGGAGGAGCAGCACCCTCAGGAAGAAGAGGCAGCTGGGTCTCCCACACATGCCGCTGAAGAGCCACAGCGAGCCATCACCATTTGGCACCTACTACTATGGGTGCCCAAGGTGTCATGGTTGACTCCTTGAGGAGAAGGGGAAGCTGGAGTGAGATTGAGCTGCCCCGCACCCCTCTCGCATTGACATTGTTGGAGGTCAACTATGGCATCAACGATGGAGTTCAGCCTGCGCAGCAGTGCAGGACTGATGTCCTGGACCATGGTCTCCATGGTAGCTGCCATCCTACCAGTGTTAACTTCAGTGTGGTGCAATGTCAGCACTATTACCTCAGACTGAAGGTGGACAGACTCCTCCATCATGCCTTGAAATCTGAGGAGTGCAGCGGACATCCCTTCCTGATACTCCAAAACTTGTCTTTGCAGCCTCAGCAACTGAGGTATGACTGAGTCCAGAGGCGGTCACAGCCTAGCGGAAAAATTGTAGCCCGTCCACCAGTGATCCAGTGTGTTTCCCATGAATGCATTATTAATGAGGTGCCCGGAAAGGGAAAATATAATGCAATAATCTTCCATGTGGCTGGTGGGTAAAATGTTTTTCACACACACTTAGTGCAACTCTGGGATGACTCTGCCCATCGTTTCCAGCAGTTTCCCTACCACTGAGGTTAAACTGACTGGTCTGCAGCTGTCGGCTTAATCCTTGCACTCCTTTTTGAACAAAGGACATTTGGAATTCTCCAGTCCTCTGGCACCATCCCTGTGTCCAAGGAAGACTGGAAGATTATCACTAGTACCTCTGCAATTTCCACTCTCACTTCCCTCAGTACCCTTGGATGCATCTCATCCAGTCCTGGTACCTTATCAATTGTTAGTAAAGATAGACTTTCTAACACCTCCTCCTTCTCAATTGTAAATTCTTTTGTACCAGTTAACTCTTCTCTCACCTTGGCCTAGATAGCATCTTCTTCCTTTGTAAAGACAGATACAAAATACCCATTTAATGCTTCTGCTATTTCTCCTGCCTCCCTTTTTTATCCCTAATCGTTCTTTTACCACCCTTTTATAATTTACATGCTTATAGGAGACCTTCGGATTCCCTTGTCCAGTCTCTTTTCATGCTGTCTCCTTGCTTTTCTTTATTAGTTTTTTCACTTCCCCTTCTGTATTCAGCCTGATTCTCCATTATATTTTCTTCATGGCATCTGTCATGTGCGCACTTCTTCCTTTTCAACTTTAACCTCTATCTCTCTCGTTATCCAGGGTACTTCGGATTTATTTGTCCTATCTTTCCCCTTCAAGGGAAAATACCTTGACATTGCCTGCAATGCGGTTTCTTTGAAGGTGGCCCATTGTTCAGCAAACGTCATTTCCATTTGACTCCAACTCACTCGACTCAGATACATTCTCATCCCATCGGAGTTGGCTTTCCCCCAATTAATTATCCTCGCTCCCTCGTCCTTTTCCATGGCCAAACAAAACCGTATGGTACAATGATCACTGTCCCCTAAATGCTCCCTCAATGACATTTGATCCACTTGGACCAACTTGTTCCCCAGAACCAGGTCCAACAGTGTCTGACCTCTTGTTGGACCGGAAACATACTGCTGCAGGAAATTATCTTAACCTATTGTCTCACCCTATTGTTCCTTTGCACTATTCCTATCCCAGTCTATATTTGGATGATTGAAGTCCTCCATTATAACTACTTGATAATTCTTGCACCTCTCTGTAGTTTCTTTGCAAATGTGTTTCTCTACATCTCTTCCACTAGTTGGTTGCCTATATACTACACCAATCGTTGTTATTGCACCTTTTCATTCCTTACCTCTAGCCAGAGAGGTCCTAGCTTTGATCCCGCTGGAACATCCTCTCTCTCCAATACTGTAATACCATCCTTAATCAATACCGCCACTCTTCACTTTTCTTCCTTTCCTATCTCCTAAACACCTTGTACCCAGAAATATTTAACACCCAGTCCTGCCCTTCTTTGAGCCAGGTCTCTGTTATAGCAAGAATATCATAATTCCATTTGTCAACCTGTGCCTGTAGTTCACCAATCTTATTAACCACACCCTGCATTCACGTATTTGCACATTAACCCTTATTTAGGCTTTTTTACATTACCCCTTACTCTGACCCCATCTAATGACTTACTATTGCCTACTCTAATTCTATCAAACTCTCCAAGTATTCTATTTACCTTGATACTACTCTCTGATATTACCACTTTATCAGTTAATATTTCTCTTTTCCCACTGCCAATTTTTCTCCTCTCCACTCTGAATTTCCTTTCAGGTTCCCATCCCCTGCCAATCTAGTTTAAACTCTCCCCAACAGCACTAGCAAACCTCTCTGCAAGGACATTGGTCCCAGTCCTGTTAAAGTGTAACCCGTCCTTCTTGTACAGATCCCACCTGCCCCAGAACTAGTCCTAATGCCTCAGAAATCTAAAGCCCTCCCTCTTACTCCATTCTTCCAGCCTCGTGTTGAACTGCTCAATCTTCCTATTCTTATATTCACTAGCACGTGGCACTGGGATTACTGGTCTTGAGGTCCTGCTTTTTAATTCCTTTCCTAACTCTCTAAATTCTGCTTTCAGACCTTATCCCTTTTCCTACCTATGTCATTGGTCCCAATGTGGACCACGACTTCTGGTTGTTCACCCTTCTTCAAATGAATGTCCTGCTCCTGCTCTGTGACATTCTTGACCCTGGCACAAGAGAGTCAACATACTGTCCTGGAGTCATGTCTATGGCTGTGGAAACACCTGTCTGCTCCACCAACAATGGAATCCCCTACCATTATGACTTCAATGTATTAGGAGTGGTAAGATGTTGACAACTTAAGGATTTTAATATGTTATGATCATATGTAATAATCATAAATAATGAAAATATAGTTACTATAAGAAAAAGTAAAGATCAAATCAATAATAGTTATGTTGTTTGGAGAGGAAACCTGCCAATCCAATTGATCTCCCCATAGTTGTCAAGTTCTGTGTCCATCATAAACTAGTTCACCAAATTGTTAGGAAATAGAAATAGGTTAAGTTTTGTTTGTATTTGTAGGTGTTAGGAATGAGTTTTAGCTTTAAAGTTTAAAATTGATTTGTGTTTCTGTATTTGTATGTTAAGAAAGATCAAGTTGAGTTTTAGTTTCACTTTAAAAGATGCCTGTATTTCTAATGAGAATTTTATGACTGTTGCAGCTAAGTTAAACAAACATGAGAAGAAAAACTGGGCTCTTGCCTAGCAACAGGGGTCCAGCGAGGCAGGTTCCTCCCACTGAAGAAACTAGAAACAGCACTTTGATTTGGAAGCTGTTTGAGTTCAGTTGGTTTTGAAGACAGCTGCCAGGAGAGACTGGAGCAAAGGGGGCAGATAGCCAGTCCCAAGCTAAAAGAAAAGACCCAAAATCCAGGGGAGTGGAACAGGAGTAAGTTCCAAGAGCACCTTCTAGACAAAGGAACAGCAGGAACCTGGAAAAGAACAAAGAAAGAACAAAGAAAAGTACAGCACAAGAACAGGCCCTTCGGCTGTCCAAGCCTGCGCCAATCATATTGCCTGTCAAACTAAAACATTTTGCACTTCTGGGGCCCATATCCCTCTATTCCCATCCTATTCATGTATTTGTCAAGCTGCCTCTTAAACACCACTATCGTACCTGCTTCCACCACCTCCTCTGGCAGTGAATTCCAGGCACTCACTACCCTCTGCGTAAAAAACTTGCCCCGCATATCTCCTCTAAAGTTTTCTCTTCTCACCTTAAATCTATGTCCCCTAGTAATTGACTCTCCCACTCTGGGAAAAATCTTCTGACTATCTACTCTGTCCATGCCACTCGTAATTTTGTAAACTTCTATCAAGCCGCCCCTCAATCTCCGTCACTCTAGTGAGAACAATCCAAGTTTCTCCAACCTCTCCTCATAGCTAATAACCAGGCAGCATCCTAGTAAACCTCCTCTGCACCCTCTCCAATGCCTCCATATCCTTCTGGTAATGTAGAGACCAGAATTGCACGCAATATTCCAAGTGTGGCCTAACCAAGGTTCTATACAGCTGCAGCATGACTTCCCAGCTTTTATACTCAATACCCCTGCTGATGAAGGCAAGCATGCCATATGCCTTCCTGACCATCTTAGCCACCTGCTTTGCTACTTTCAGTGACCTGTGGACCTGTACACCCAGATCCCTCTGCCAGTCAATGCACTTAAGGGTTCTGTCATTTACTGTATAATTCCTACCTGTATTTGACCTTCCAAAATGCATTACCTCGCATTTGTCCGGATTAAACTCCACCTGCCATTTCTCTACCCAAGTCTCCAACCGATCTATATCCCGTTGTATCCTTTGACAATCCTCTTCACTATCTGCAACTCCTCCAACCTTAGTGTCATCTGCAAACTTACTAATTAGCCCAGTTACATTTTCCTCCAAATCATTTACGTATACTACAAACAGCAAAGATCCCAGCACTGATCCATACGGAACTTAACGAGTCACAACTCTCCATTCAGAAAAGCACCCTGACTCCTTGCTTAAGCTTCATCCTACTTTCTTTATATTCTCCACCTGCTTCATCTGTCCCCAGCCTTCTAGCCCTTACGAATGCTTCCCTTTTCTTTTTGACTAATTTCACAATATCCTTCGTTATCCAAGGTTCCTGAAACTTGCCATACTTATCCTTCATCCTAGCAGGAACATGCCAGTCCTGAATTCTTATCAACTGACATTTGAAAGCCCCCCACATGTCAGTTGTTGATTTGCCCTCAAACATCCACCTCCAGTCTAGATTCCTCAGTTCCTGCCTAATATTGTTATAATTAGCCTTCTCTCAATTAAGCACCTTAACCCAAGGACTCCTGTTATCCTTATCCGCCAGTACCTTGAAACTTACCGAATTATGGTCACTTTTCCTGAAATGCTCCCCTACTGAAACTTCGACTACCTGGTTCATTCCCTAATACCAGGTCCAGTATTGCCCTTTCCTAGTTGGACTATCTACATTTTGTCTCAGGAAGCCCTCCTGGATGCCCCTTACAAATTCTGCAACATCCAAACCCCTAGGACTAAGTGATTCCCAGTCAATATAGGGAAAGTTAAAATCACCCACCACAACAACCCTATTGCTTTTACATCTTTCCAAAATCTGCCTACATAACTGTTCCTCAATCTCCCGCTGGCAATTGGGAGGCCTATAGTAAATCCCCAACATTGTGATTGCACTCTTCCTATTCCAGAGCTTTAACCAGATTGCCTTGCTGAATGAGCCCAATGTGGTGTCCTCCTGTCGTACAGCTGTGATATTCTCCTTAACCAGCAGTGCAACTACCCACCTCTTCTACATCCCTCTCTATCCTGCCTGAAACATCTAAATCCTGGAATGTTTATCTGCCAATCCTGTCCATCCTTCAGCCAAGTCTCTGTAACAGCAATAACATCATAGTCCCAAGTACTAATCCAAGCTCATCTGCCTTGCCTGTTATACGTCTCGCATTGAAACAAATGCACTTCAGACCCTCAGTCCCACTGTGTTCAGTAATTTCTCCCTGCCTGCTCTTCCTCTTAGTCCTACTGGCCATATTCACTAGTTCCTGGTCACTTATTTCACCTGCTGACCTATTGCTCTGGTTCCCACCCCCTGCCATACTAGTTCAAACCCTCCCAAGTGACACTAGCAAACCTCGCAGCCAGGATATTGGTACCCCTCCAGTTTAGATGCAACCCGTCCTTCTTGTACAGGTCCTACCTGCCCCGGAAGAGATCCCAATGATCCAGATATCAGAAACCCTCCCTCCTACACCATCTGTTCAGCCATGTGTTTAGCTGCACTATCTTCCTAGTTCTTGCCTCACTGGCACATGGCACAGGGAGTAATCCTGAGATTGCAACCCTAGAGGTCCTGTTTTTTAACTTTCTGCCTAACTCCCTGAACTCCCGCAGCAGGACCTCGTCACTCTTCCTGCCTATGTTGTTAGTACCAATGTGTAGGTCCTGTTAAGTGAAGTTAAGAATGTGGGTCAGAGAGAAAGAATCCAACGTTCAGATGTAAAGAGACAAAAGCTACAGAAAGCAGGTTTAAAGTGAGAACAGCTTGCAAGAGACAGATGAAGGTCTGTAACTCTTTGCTATGGGCATGTGAAGCATTGATGAGCTTTTGATGGCAGAGTCAGTGAGAGAAAGTGCGTGGAAGACAACTTGAAAGCATGTGGTGACCAGGAGATAGGAACATTGGAAGGAGAGTTCAAAACCCTAGAGGTGAACCCTTGCGGAAGGCATCTGAGAGAAAGTGTTGGATTGGGAGAAGATTCCAAAGTGAGTCCTTGGAGAGTTGAGATTGGAAACTCTGGTGTGAAAGACGGAGTTTGTTGAGACAGGTTGGCTCACATTATGTCAAACATCTGAGGGTGCTGAGGAGAGTTCCATGGCATCTGGTTGAGCTGACATCTGTCACTTGGTTTCAGAGTGTGGTGTGTCTGACCACGGGTCACTAACTGGTTTACGTGGACTGTACTTACTGTTAACATTAGAGTATAAGATAGCTTTTGTAACTTGTGTTATCCTTACAAATCTGTATACATCTGTAAAGATATAGTTGTGGATGAAGGAGTAATGTAATGTAATTCGTCTTTTCTTGTTTAATAAATGTTTTATGCTTTTGTTAAATGTTAATTAGTTGACTCCTGTGACTGTTCAGTGGCCACTTTCATTGCATCTAAACAAACAAATAAAAGTTAGGATCTATCCAGCTGGGATCCACCCTGGGATTAGGCTTGTCCAGTGGTAACCTCAGCTGGGTACCATAACAAAATTCATAGGTTTGCTTGTGATTTGCTGGTTTCAAACTTGAACCATGAAATGCTCTGGATTAAGAAGTAGCAACACCAGAATATGGTCACTAGTATTGGTCACTCAGCTGATAAGGTTAAGTTGGAATTGTATCTCTGCACCATGGCCCAAAAAAACAGAGCAGGATCTTTCAGGTACTCAAGCCCTCAAATTTACGACTGCTTGCACAGAAAGGCTGCATGTCTACAATCTCACATCGTGTGCTTCCTGATGAGGTATAGGATCATAGAACTGGCTCTTACAACTTTAATCAAATGTGCTGGGAAAAGGACATTTTTTGATGCTGGAAGTATAATAAAAATTGCAAACAATTAACAGACATTAGTCCTTCCTACATTAAAACAATGACTACATTTTAAAGTGCTTCTGGATGATCTGAGGTTATGCAAGGTGCTATATAAATGCAAGTCTTTCTTTTGTGTTTTCATTACATTAATCTAGCTTTTAAACATTGTGGATTTATGATTGGTGTGCTAAAGTAAAATAATAGCTGGTCCTAGATGTCGGTTAGTGGAGAATTTTAAATTGCTTACTTTGGAAGTTACAGTTAACTGAAAGCAGAAACCAGGAGTGAATTGCCAGTCTAGATTTTAGGGCCAACAATAAAATAGTTGTGTGTAACTACAGTGAACTTAGAATATCAGTTACACAACAGTAGCTTCATTATTAGTGTTTCACCCTGTGAGCTTAGGCTTGTTTTTGATTTCCATTTTATTTAGTTCCTACTTTTCAAGGCAGAGGAAACCAGGCAGCAAAGTAATGTTTATCAGACAACATTAACCCACCCCTGCTACATGCTTGTTGCTGTCGTTACTGTAGAATCAGATGATAGTTTGGCGTTGACAACAAGTTTGTTGGACAATGCCAGTTTGTAGTGCAGGATAATCTCAGAAGTCAAAAGTCAAGCATAATGGAACATAGGAGCATAAGATATAGGAACATAGGATTTATGAGCAGGAGTAGACCATTCACTCCCTTGAGCCTGCTTCACCATTTGTTAAGATCATGGCTGATCTGGTTGTGGTCTCAACTCCATCTTCCTGCCTGCCCCCCATAACCCGTGACACCATTATCAATCAAAAATTTATCTAACTCAGCTTTGAATAAATTCATTGACCCAGCCTCCACCGCTTTCTGGGGAAATGAATTTGACAGACTCATGACCCTTTGACAGAAAAAAAATCGTCATTCCCATCTTAAAAGGGAGATCTCTAATTCTTAAACTGATTCCCCTTGCTCTAGTCTCCCCCAAAGAGGAAACATCCATCCAGCATCTACTCTATCAAGTAACGGGAAAAAATGGTAATCAAAATTAAGATTATAAGAGTAATTCTGGACTGGGACTCCAAATGAGAAACTATATTTAAAAGGGAGTGGAAGTCTAAGACAGTAGTATAACAGAGCAAGCCTGATTGTCCAAGCCAGTGTGGCTTCCTCTGGGAGCAGGTGACGATGGAATTTTGATTATAGAGAAAAGTGTAAGGGAATTTAAAGGTTACAATTTAAATTGAGATTAGTGTTCAATAAAATAGAAAATGGTAGATGAAAAATAACAAAATGGAATAAAATAAAGTGTCTTAAAAACATAGCATGTCTTAATGTGAATTATACATACATGGAATAATGTAGTCAGTATTGATGCTATTTAGAGATTTGTTGTTATGAGCAACTGTAAAATTGTTTTTAATTTTTATTTATGAAACTTTACAATACGAAGTTACATTAAAAAAACAGAATTCTCTTTCTGTTTTAATAAGGAAATACACGATCTGATTCTTACTATATTTAAACTAAATATCAAAACACCACTTCAATTTACTACCGGTTAATTCATTAAATTTATTATAATGGAAGTGAATAGGTGCTTAAAATTAAATTTTTTGTAAGTGCTGGCTGCGAAGAGTTAAACGCTGGGATGAAGCAAAATTCAGCACAGTTTGTCACAGGTATCAGCAAACCACTCCCGACAGTGATATTACAGTACAGAAACAGTCCATTTAGCCCAAAGGTTCCATGCCACTGTTTATGCTGCACATTCTTCACTAAGACCATCAACATATCTTTCCATTCCTTTCTCCCTCATGTTTCCATCTAGATTAACTTTGGATGCATCCATGCTATTCACTTCAACTAAGTCTTGTGGTTGTGAGATCCACATTCTCATCACTCTCTAGGTAAAGATTACCATTGGTAAATTTACCATGCAATGCTAGAAAATGGTCATTCTTCGATCTTCTTTGGAACAAGCCTCTTAATTAATGCTGAATTATTGGAAGTTTGTGCAGTTTACACATCAAGTAGGAACTATATTGAGGCTAACTTCATTGAATTCAATCTTTATAGTAGAGAATGTGAGAGTGATGCTTTTAACCCTATTAGACTAGATTCTAACTTAAGTGTAAGAAGCAAAAAAGACCTTTCAAATGCATTTAGTCCCAGTTAGCTGTATGATTACTTAGATTAATTTAACTAATTCATTTCTACAGCTTCCTTTATCACTATTTACCACTGATGAAGCTGTATTATTCATTAGACCGTCTCTGCTTTATGCACTTTACTGCTGGGGCCATTGAAATGTCCCCATGATTATCACATGATGATTTTCAGCAGTTTCTTTCACTTATCTAAACAACTGCCTGTTGACTTGTTCAATATGAACCAATGGTTGATGCAGTTTCTGATATTGTTTTGTTGCCCACATTATTTCCCCTTACACTGTTATATCACAGATGAGAGCTATGTTTTTACAAAAAAAGCTCCAGCATCTTAGTTCCATCCGCTTTCTATCTTCTAATTTTGCAACTAAATGTTAAATCAATGGCTGGAATTTTCTGGCCACATTGGCATCAGGTGCCATGGTGGGCAGAGGGGGCAAATATGGTGAGAAGGCCAAAATTTGATTTTACGCCATCGTGAAAGTTTGTGATTGTCCGCTCCACCCATCAATGTTGGGCCATGTTTCCCACTGCCGGACATTGGGAATGTGATTTCAATACATTTGTGTCTAATAATAAACCCTGCTCACTGGCACCAGATCCCCCTCCACATCAAATTTACCACCCACGTCAGCGTGAGTTCAAAACGGCATACTTCACAACTGCCTTTAAAAGGCGTGCACCTGGCGATCTGAACTTTGAGGGTAACTCAGAGGTGAGTACAAACAACCTTGTGCATCGCTTGCGAGCATCACCCATAGGACATCAAGGATGAAGTATTGTGCATTTGCTGGGGCACAGGCAAGTCGCTTTTTCCTGGCTGGCTTTCAGTGCAGTGCCATGGCAAGGGCTCCAGTGCGGGTCAGACTGGGGGTGGGAGGGGGGTGCATGGGGCAAGGCAACATAGACAGACTGAAGGAAAGACTCAAGCATTTATTGGGGGGGTGGCGGGGGGGGGGGGGGGTGTTGGGGGGGGCAAGGTAGCACAGAGAGATTGAAGAAAAGACTTAAGCACATGCTCAGGGGGTGGGGGGAGGTGGTGGGGTGAGGTAAGTGGCCACATGCTTGGGAAAGCTTGTCAAAAGTGAGCATTCTTCTGCAGCTGAGACTGTTCAACTGCAGCTCCATTGATGTGTTTGGAGTCGGGCCTCGGAAACTTTTCTGCCCACTTAAGCAATGCAAAAGCTTGAAAGTGCCACGAAATGCTCCAGGACTTTTCACCCCCTAGGATGCAGAATGTAAAGTAATGTGTGTTTTGTGGGACAGCAGAGCAATTGGCCGACTGGATAGACAGTACAATCTCCTTGCGAAAGGTAGTCACTGACGGAGGTGCTCACAGCCCCTTGCAATGTCTTCTTTAATGTTTGGACCAGTATCACAGAATCACAGTGCAGAAGAGGCCCTTCGGCCCATTGAAGTCTAAAGGGAACAACTGCTCCCTATCCACCCTGTCCATGCCCCTCTTAATCTTGTACACCTCGATCAGGTCGCCCCTCATCTTCTCTGCTCCAACAAAAACAACCCAAATCTATCCAACCTCTCTTCATAACTTAAATGTTTCATCCCAGGCTAATATCCATTAGGGCTCAAGCTAACAGCGCAGCCTTGCAGTGCAGGTTAGGAGAACAACTATCCAGAACTGAGAGCACAGCATGCAGTTCAATGGCCGGAGCTGCTGCCAAATGCTCAAGTGGAATATGGCGGAGGTGGGTGGGGTTTCGGACAGCCAATACAGCACTACACACTGGCCATCGAAGTGCTGGCCAGCACTTTCCTGCATATGTAAAGGGGCCTTCACACTTAACTGAGAGAGGTTCTTAGGACACATGCTAGCCCACCCATCTCTCTCTTTGATCCTGCAGGAGGAGAACATCAGGATCAATAAGCCCGGTGATTTAGCGGTATACCTCATGGCTTACAGGGAGCAGAGAAGTAGAAGAAGAGACCGGTGGAGGTGCCTGTCTCGGCAAAAGGAGAAGCACCTCCCTCAGATGAAAGGGCAGCAGGGCCTCCTGCGCATGCAGGTGAACATCCACAGAGAGCCATTGTTCGTAGGTGCCTCACTAGACCCAGGTTCTGTAGACGGCGCTTGTCATTTCTGCAGATGACTGGGAACCAGTGTCGCCAAAGATGGCACATGTGAACCAGTGTCACCAAAGAGAGCATCCACTGCTAGTGGCCGTGAAAGTGACCCCAGCACTCAATTTTTACAGCAGTGACTCCTTCCAGAGCTCCACAGGTGAGCTGTGCAAGATCTCCAAAGCCTCCATGCACAAGTGTATCAGGAGGTCATGGATGCCATCTTCGCGAAGGCACAGATCTTTGTGCTTTTCGCCCAGGATCAGGAAAGTCAGGGAACAAGAGCTCAGGGATTTGTACAGATCTCAGGTTTTCCACAGGTGCAGGGCACCATTGACTGCACTCACGTGGTGCTTAGATCTCCATGTCAACAAGCAGTCAACTACATCAACCACAAGGGCTTTCACTCACTGAATGTTCAACTGGTGTGTGACCACCAAAACACATAATGCAGGTCTGCGCATGATTCCCAGGGAGCATCCATGACTCCTAAATCCTGAGCAGGTCTCAGATCCCTGACATCTTCCAGGTTCCAGAGAGGCTGCAGAGTTGGCTCTTCGGGGACAAGGGCTACTCACAGAGCATGTGGCTGATGACACCTGTGCGGCAGCCTCAGGCTGCAGCAGAATGAAGGTACAACAAGGCACATGCACACACAAGGCCTTTGGTGGAGCAAACGATAGGCATCTTGAAAATGAGGTTCTGGTGCCTCGACAGGTCCAGTGGAGCACTGCAATACAGTCCTCAGAGGGTGCCGCTCATCATCCTCACTTGTTGAGCACTCCACAACCTGCAATGGCACTGTAATGGGGGGAGGACCTAGGCTGAAGAGGAGATGGAGGAGCTGTACATATCTTCCGATGAGGTGGACATTGAAGAAGATGATAGTGATGAGGTCCTTGAAGGTGTCGATGCAGGCAATTAGGTCACTGCATTTGCCAGATGAGGCAGGCGTGCTTGGGAGGCCCTCATAGTTGCAAAATTCGTGGAGGATGATGATGAGATACAGTGAGGACAGTCCTGATATCCTCACTTTGCATCTGTGAACGTTTGGCTCCTGTGTGACTGATGGCAGCGCATACCCTCACTGCTCAGGCTCATGTCATGTAGATGCAGCAGAGGCTCTAATAGCCACAAGATTCCAGGAGGATGATGATGACATGGAGTGAGGACACTCCATAAATCAGCACATTGCTTCTGTGAAAGTCTGACTCCTGTCTGGCTGAGAGCAGCTCGCCTGCACTTTGTGATCAGGGTCATATCATGGGGGCGCAGTTGTGAAACTTTAAATGCACCTGATCCTTTGTCAGTCTTCATTACCTGACCCCTTCAGGAGCACGGTATCACTGGTCACAGATGCTGAAGAGATGGGGGTCAGTCCCACCTTAAAGATACTGAGAGCACACAGAGAGAATGATGGAAATCTGTGACGTCTGCCCACTACATTCTGGCAGCAATGACGAGCACGATCGAGGTACAGGCATCACTGATGTGTCCAGTGAAACCGGACCATCACTTTGGTCTGAAGGTTACACACTGCACAGGGAAGAGGCCCTGGACTGAGACACCTGCCTTTATCTTGTATAGGGACCAAAGCTTTAAATCTGAGTGACTCGAACACTGCTCATCAGAACAAGGAGCCAGAGGCAAGGAGACATTCTTGGAAGTTTATTTACAATAGTGAACATTAAGTCCAAGTGATTAACACCTGTGCCCAGGCAACCACATCTTCTTAACATTGCTAACCCTGCCGCTATGTCTTGATGCTCCCTCAACATCCATAGTGGAGGTGGAGGCAGCCTGCTGACTGTTACGCCCTGTCTGTGATGACATTGACAGGCGTCCTCTGAAGGGCTGAGACCTGGCTGGAGACCTTTCAGGATCCTGCTGTGTGGCAGTCATGACCTGTCGCACTGGAGCTGCGGAGTTCACAGGGAGAGGAGATTCGGATGGGCCGGTCACTCCCAGAGTCACCTGGGTTGATGGCCCCATGGTGTGCACCTGCTGATCCTCCTCCCTATGGGTGCCCAAGGGCCCATGGCTGACACTGTGAGAAGTGGAAGCTGGAATGAGATTGAGCTGCCCCTTTCGTGTTGACACTGTTGGAAGCCAACTATGACCTCAGCAATGGAGTTCAGCTCGTGCAGCAGTTCAAGACTGATGTTCTGGACCAAGGTCTCCATGGCGGCTGTCATCCTACCAGTGTTGACCCTTGGTGCATTAGCATGCTGGTACTATCACCTCAGAGTGAAAGCAGACAGACTCTTTGATCGTGCCTTGTCATCTGTGGAGTGCAGTGGACATCCCTTCCTGATGTTCCAAAGCTTGCCTTTGCAGCTCCAGTAACTGTGTCATGATCAAGTCCAGAGGCTCCTAATCTGACTCGGACTCAACAGATTTCTGGCCTCCAGCAGTCTTGCAAGTGCTGGAAACCTGGGAAGTCCCTGCTGCTGCTTGCTGTGGATCAGATAGTGCAATGTGCTCACCAAATTATGAGCCCGAGGCTATGCTAGGTCCCACTGATGTGTGCCTCTGCACTGATAGAGCGTGTAGTGAGTGCTGTGTTTTCAATGAGGGTGTCATCAGATTCTTCTTCCGAGGTTTCTTCGGGCTTGAATCAAGGACCTGGGTCACAGAGCTCCTCGGCTGTGTCCTAGATGTGCCTGCTAAAGCAAGGAGCGATAATTAGTGAATGGTAGGGAACTCCAGAACATCACTCACAGCATGGTTGTCTGATGGAGGTTGCACTGCTGAATCCTCACTCATTTGAACACCGTCAGCACAGGATCAGTTCAGGTCATCGCTGGCCAGCTAAGTGACCTTGATGTCAGGCATTCCTCCACCTGTCTGCGACCTCTCCCCTTTGTTGTGTGACAGCTTGTCCTGCATGAATACAGTTGGGGCGAGTGTAGGCAGGATGCCTGTCAGGCCAGGTGCCATTTATGGATGATGAGTGGCGCCAGGGACAGGGTGAGGACATGATCCGCAGGGCGGATGTGTGTGAGAGTGAAGGGCGATGTCTCTTGAACTGGCAGTGAGTGAGGTCTTTGTGGATGTGCGATGGGTTTGTGAGTGTGAGTTAAGAGTGATGAGAAGAGTGACATACCCTGGCAGAACGGAAGAGATCATTCAGCCTCTTTTGGCACTGGGTGGCTGTCCTCTTTTGTAGGGCATTGGTGTTGACCACCACTGCCACCGCCCCCCATGCTGGATTGGTGACCTTACCTGCTGCTATTCACCCAGGGTGGGGGTAAAGGACTTCACGGCAGACCTCCACAGCGTCCAGTAGGCAATGAATGGAGGCTTTGCTAAATTTGGGGACAGCGTGTTTCCTCCCTTTGGTAACCATGACTTTCCATCAGCTACCAATGCCTTAGAGAGAACTAGCTGTGTACATGGCGTCCAAATTACTGAAGGCTTGAGGTGACGTCAGGGCAAGCGAATCAGAGGCTGCCCCCACCAACGATCTGGTGTGTTTCCCGGGAATGCATTATTAATGAGGCGGAACCATGTTGAAATAGGGCGATATGGTGCGGAACACCACCATTGCAGCTGGCAGGTAAAATGTCCTTTTCCCTGCCCACTTTGTGCAAACCTGGGACAGATCCATGCAATGGGTTAGAAGTTTTTCTTGGGAAATAATGCAGACAACATGAATCTCTTCAGCCGATTGTGAACGCTTTGCCCAATATTTGGTTCTGTTGAAGAGAATGGAACTGAATATGGGGCGGGGAGTATAACAGGCAGCTGATGCAATACTGCCCATTTTGCACTGCCGCTCAAAATGAATACCTAAATAATATTTTGATCAGCTGATATACATTTCTGATTCTGAAATTTATTTTGAATTGTCCTTGTAAAAATCTATTTCCGATCTCAACATTGGCCAGGATTTTCATTCCATGCCTAAGTCCCGTTGCGGTGTCTGGAACTGGGAATGTTTCCTGCCATGGACCCCTCCTGGAATTCGCGCCAAATTGCACAATGCTGCGCTCATTAATTATGCAGTTGGGTGTTTTCCGACGCATTGCACAGCTGGGTGGTCTCAATGAAGCATGTCCCGCTGTCATATCTGGCTGCCATATTTAAATGGTGCTGTGGACATCAACATCTTTGTCACATACTCACCATGGAAGGCGGAAATTGCCCAGCGATCCCAGCAAGCTCCGTCTCCCAGATTCAGTGATGCTTCCCTTAATGTGCTTCTCAATGCAGTGGAGGCCAGGAGGGGTGCCCTCCACCCTGAGAATGGAAGGAGAAGGCTGTTAGACCAACCCTGCATGGGAGGAAGTCTCCATGGTGGTCAGAGCCTATGGCCTCCACCAGAGGACTGCGCTGTAAACGATGGATGGAAACAGATGAATGAACTCATCCGTGTTGCCAGGATAAGTGAACCCTCAACTGCTCACACTTACCTCACTGAATGGTCCAGTGGACATGCAACTCAGTGGCAAAGGCACCATCCATGTGGCCCATGCATAAAAGAGCTACTCAACATGATAAGGTGATGCCTCATAGCCCCACTGCTGTCCATTTAATCTGCAGGTGGAGAGGCGACTGGGGGTACTCATATCCTGTCTGGGGATCAATAAAGGAAAGGGATTAGGCATTGAGGGCACCAGCAAGCGCCGCTAATCACATGTCTCTGTGAGCGTTATCCTTCTATCTGCATGGGCTCATCACTCTGGATGGTGCTACACCAGAACCCTTGTGGACAAACTGCAATGCACAATCACATGGCACATAATCCATGGGGTTATTTGTAAGACTGGAAGCATGAGCAACATACATGAAACTCAATTGCTCTCAACACCATCTCTTGGGGTTGATACGGCACAACAGGAGAGAGAGAGAGAAGGCAGAGGGGGTCGTCTGAACTGAGGAACCTTACAGAGTTCAAGGAGTGGGCAGCCAAGTGGGCAGCCAAGCTGGACAGGGGAGGAAACTGGACTGAGCCTGTGCGGCAGGCAGTCTCCATCCAGTAAGGATCCATGAACAATCACACAGAGGGACAAGATCATGCATTCCTCCATGTTGGAGGTAGCTCAAGCAGTCACTCAGTCTCTCCTTTCACACTTACAGGTGCCAGTAAGAAGGGGGGAAGACCAGAAGAAGAAGTCCTGTCCAGCAGTACCTCAAGCCAACAGAGGACCAAGGACATTGGGGAACAGGAAGAAAGTGCACCTGTAGAAGTGTCATAGCAGTCACTGTGCACCTCCACCAGCCCAGAGACACACACCTCAGTGGTACCAGATCTAGTTCAGGCAGGGTCTTACAATCTGGTTGTCACCGCATGGGCACGTGCAGCAGGAGGAGGGAGGGTCAGCCAAGCCACTGACGACCTGCCACTCCGCCCACCCCCAATGACCAAACTCCCATGCAGCAGCCCGAGATCTCAAGGATCTAGGTAGTTATAAGTGGCCATGGTGCGTGACTTCTCAGGTAGAGCTTAACAGTTTAACACCTTCCAACCTCCCCACCGGGCCATGACCCACATACCCACATTGTCTCCCCATAAACATCGACTCTCCTGCTCTGACCTTTGACCTCCCCACAGTTCCCTACAACCCACCCCCAAGTGAATGTCCACGTCCCCTACCTTCCCGAGGAACCCAACCCCTTGACAATAGATATGCCCCGGTCATCCTGCCGACCCTAGATCCGGTTTTACTTCCGTGTCACCTCCAACAACCCTCAGCATCCTTTCACCCATCATTGCAGGACCCTTACCCTCCCACCTTACCGACTCCCACAGCCCCCTTTAACCCTCACCATCCCTGCCCATCAAAAATTCCCTCAGTATGCACCCCAGGCCTCATCAGTTGACACCACAGACCCCGACCTCTGAACCCCTTTCTCTCTATCCCCCCCATTGCCCATTCGCACCTGCACACACACCCATGCCCATTCACACCTTAACACACACTCCATGCCCATTCACACCTGCACACACCCCCGTGCCCGTTTACACCTGTTAACACAACTCCATGCACGTTCACACTTGCACACACTCCCCCCATGCTCATTCACAACTCTACACACCCCCATGCCTGTTCACACCTGCACACACTCCCCCAAGGCCCATTCACACCTCCACACACTCCTCCCATGCCCATTCACACCTATACACACTCCCATGCCTGTTCACACCTTTACACACCCCCAAGCTTGTTCATACCGGTACACACCACCATGCCTGTTCATACCTACACACACACACACACACTACCCGCGCTCCACCATGGCCCTTCCCATCCTCTTGCTCCATAAACCACCTCTCTCCTTCCATGACCCCTGCAGCATCTTTTTCTTTCCTCTACCACCCTCAACCTGCCCCATCCCCTTCTAGGCCTCCACATCTGCCTCACCTCTTCTTCAGGTGTAATCCTCACCATCACTACCCCACAGTCATCGTAGTCGACTATCTGCAGAGTGAAGATCTACTGCCTGGAAGCTCCTGCAGCAAGAAGATCTACATGGTAGATGCCCCACTGCTGCACGTGGGTCCATGGTCCACGATCGCTGGAGGCCTCCATCTTCCATTCTTTGCAAGCTGCCCCAGGCATTCTTCCAAGCGAGTCCCAACATGTCCTCAGCACATTGGTCTGGATGTGTTCCGGACCGGCATGATATTCTGCTGACAGTGTGTATAATTGGACCGGGGAGGAACATTCCAGTCAGGGCTTCAGCTGTACCCCATTAATGGGATGCAAAATGGCTTTATGCCAGCCTCTAGCCGCAATTGCAACTCACCATGATGTCCAGGAATACACGTTCCCGTCCTCATTTCACACTGGCGTGAAACTGATTTTTCAGCTTTCACCCACCATTACACCCACCCTTTTTGGTACTGGAAAATCCCGGCCATTGACTATAAAATATTGGTGACGATCCTAGCCTCTGAATTAGATGCAGTCATCGAAAGGCTGGTCTCAGACATCAAACTGACTTTATTTGAGGCTGCCCCACATGTAAGGACATTAGGCATTAATTTAATGTGGTGTGTCACAGCAATTCCAACAAGCTTGCCCTAGCATCCTTTTGGTTGCAGAAATCATACTTGACCAGATGGAATGCAAACTCCTCCCTGCAACACTCAAGAAAATGGCTTTTGGTGACATATTTGACAGGGTTCTAAAATCCTGGACTCACACCCATGGTTGTTGACCACTGGTCTTAGTTCCCCTGCAACCCATTCCATCGCTGGATCAGTAGCCAGCTATGCTATCGCTCTGCCCTTCTCTTGGTCTTGTCCATAGAAATCGGAGACAAATATCAGAGTGAACCCAAATATATGTAGAGGTTTGACCAAGAGGGGCTGAACACAGAATATCCCTCTGTGTTGCTGTATGCAATCAACCTCAGTCTCCAGAATCTTTCAAGGCACCAGAAATTTTAGATGATTCTGCAGGTGATAAACTCAACAGCTCTAAAACAGAGTATTCATCCACACAAATATAGAAACCCTACCCTTGAACGTGATCACAGCCCAGCTTGTTGTGAATGTAACAGCAGAGCATGCTATATTGTTCAAAAACAACTACAATACTGTTAGATAAGGAGCTCCATGATTTAGAATAAGAAGGAAGAAGATCATCAAAATGAATTGCTTATATTCCTGGGCATTATTTTTTCAAGGTTGGGTTCAAAAGGGGTACAATCGCACATATTTATACTATGGGCTGGCATCAAGTTACCTTAACATAACATAGCACTGTGCCATTGGTCTCACCTGTGTCCCACCCTAGAAAAGGTGCTGCTGACCAGAAAAGAGCTGTCAGCTACACGACAGACAAGGTCAGTATCATATTAGGTTTGTTAACCCTGAGCTATGGAGAGATAGGAAAACAATATCCATCAGGTAATTCTGTGTTTGCAATAGTGACACTTTGTCAAACAGTTCAATATTCTGGGGCAAGAATTATATTTCTAGGTGGTATTTCTTTAAATTCAGAGCAGTTAAAATGACACTGAATGACCACCTGTTCTACCCTCTTTAAACAGTATATATTTCAACACATTTCTACTTCCCTTTAGCTCTGAAGAAGTCATACGGATTCGAAATGTTAACTCTGTCTTTCTCTCATGCTGAGTTTTTCCAGCATTTTTTGTTTTTGTTTCAGATTTCCAGCATCCACAGTATTTTGCCTTTGACTGAATGATCTTGTGCTTATTACAATAGCTCCTTGAAATGCTTGATTTCAATCTATGATACTTAAATTACTTCAATGTATTGCCAACTAGAATTCACTCATTTCCATTACTCTCAGGTATCTTACTCTGTTTGAATCCAGATGTTACTATGGACATTTGGCTATTAATGTTAGCGTCAGGAGTACCCATTTAGCAGAGGCACTGATGGTTTATCTTAATGCGGCTTGCAGCCTTTGATGTATCTGATGGCTGTCAAAGTGTTAATGCTGCCTAGACCAAACAGCAGAGTCAAAATCCCATCCACCTAAAAGACACAGGAACTTGTCAGTCCACAACATACAAGTTAAACACTTCCAGCAAATTTTGCAACCACTAAATCCCAAAGTACCAGCTTGACAAATGCCAAAACTCTAACTTAATTTCACAAGTGAATACTTCATTCAAGGTTGTTTTCCGTGATGCAAGATCTATGGCAGCATAAACTGTTTAAAATGGCCTTGCAAAGTTACATTAGTACTTTTTCAATATGACTACAGGCCGTATTTAACAAATCAAATAATTGCTGTAGAAGTGCACTGATGCACAAACAGGTTTGCCTCAAAAGAAAATGTACTTTAATTCATTATTGCATTTAAATGTGGAGCTATAATACTCCCACCTCTGACAGAACTGCTCTTGTCCTGCAGTTTTCCAACCAAATGTGTTTAAGTTATTAATTGGGTTGTTACATGGGCATACAGTGTTTCTGAACAAACTGTATAACTGACACGCACATTATCAGCAAAAATATTTTAATATTTTAATTCCAAAATCTAAAAAATGCTCAGATTTTAGCTTGTGCCAAAGCAAAGCTCTTTGCACTTTTGCAAGAATCTTTTTATTCAAAACAAAAACAGAATTACCTGGAAAAACTCAGCAGGTCTGGCAGCATCGGTGGAGAAGAAATTATTCAACTTGATTGTATTGTTATCCCTAGATGTCAATTAGGATTCTCAATTCATGCAACATGCACACCAGGTACCACTTGGCCTTTTTATATTTAGAAGTATATGGGGTGATTTTCAACTATTTTTCCCTGGAAAAATGCATACTAGACCTTTCGAGTTTTGGTCGCCCAGTGTTTGCTGTAAGCCCACCCAACATTATTTTCAAAACAAAATCAAAAATATCTGGAAAAACTCAGCAGATCTGACAACATCTGCGGAGAGGAACACGGTTAACGTTTCGAGTTCGTATGACTCTTCAGCAGAACTAAGTAAAAATAGAAAAGAGGTGAAATATAAGCTGGTTTCGGTGGGGGGTGGGGGGGGGGGTTATGGGGGCGGGGTGGGGGGTGGGGGGGGGGGGGGGGGTGGGGGGTACAAGTAGAGCTGGATAGAGGGCCAGTGATAGGTGGAGATAACCAAAAGATGTCATAGACAAAAGGACAAAGAGGTGTTGAAGCTGGTGATATTATTTAAGGAATGTAATAATAAAGGTACAGATAGCCCTAGTGAGGGTGGGGTGGGGGGAAGGGATCGAAATAGGCTAAAAGGCAGAGATAAAACAATGGATGGAAATACATTTAAAATAATGGAAATAGGTGGGAAAAGAAAAAGCTATATAAATATTTGGAAAAAAGGGGGATCGGAAAGGGGGTGGGGATGGAGGGGAGAGTTCATGATCTAAAATTGTTGAACTCAATATTCAGTCCGGAAGGCTGTAAAGTGCCTAGTCAGAAGATGAGGTGCTGTTCCTCCAGTTTGCGTTGAGCTTCACTGGAACAATGCAGCAGGCCAAGGACGCAGACTGGGTGACCGCTCTGCGGAACACCTTTGGTCTGTCCACAAGCATGACCCAGACCTCCCTGTCGCTTGCCATTTCAACACTCCACCCTGCTCTCATGCCCACATGTCCATCCTTGGCCTGCTGCATTAATATTCTATTATCTTTTCTATTTTTCCTTAGTTCTGTTGCAGAGTCATATGGACTCAAAATGTTAACTGTGTTCCTCTCCGCAGATGCTGTCAGACCTGCTGAGTTTTTCCAGGTATTTTTGTTTTTGTTTTGGATTTCCAGCATCCGCAGTTTTTTGCTTTCAACGTTATTTTCAGTCGGTTATACTCCAGTCATCCAGGAAAGATATCTATTGTACATGAGGGCCTTCTGACTGTTTCAGGACCCCTTCACCATTTTCAATTTCCTCACCACCAGATTCATCCATTCTAAATCCACAAATCCTGGGTGGGAACAGTTGGAATGAGTGCTGAGCCTGTGTTATTTGAAAGGATCTTCAACTGCATTGAGGCAAAGTCTCAATTGTTTTTAATTGTTTGTTGGCTTTTGTGCCTATTCCTACTATGCTGCAAAAATTGTGGCAGATAAAATCCGAGAGCTGGGTAAGGATTTCTGTCCATGGATAAATCTAATATATATTTAGGATTTGGATGCTTTATCTCGATTTCTCCCAAATCTTTTGACATGGTCATGGGAAAATTGCACTTTTGAACAATTTTTGCCACATTTCAAGACAGATCATACACCCTTTGATGCCCAGAATGTGGTCAATATTTAAGATTTAGGTTTAGTTTTCAAGGTGGAAGGTGAATAGAGTAGAACTAATTAGCTGTATAGCATACTAAGACGGTGGTGAGATGGCAAGGAGAAAATGCATATAATATATGGAAAACTTTATTTCTGCAAATTGCATGTGGCATGGTGTGTTGAGAAATCTTTTATTGTAGGACAGCGCAATTTACATAACGCTATTAATACTCTACATTCTGTCACAAAGGCACTTCTCTGACAGTTCACTTATTGTTTAATTATTCTGTTGTTAATTTATTTTCACAACAAAATTAAAAAGGGCCCATCAACAATCAATGGGAATTGTGATGAAAAGACAGGTGCTTTAAAATCATTCCTCTATTTTGATTACATATCTAGAACTGCACATAAATAAATATCACCATTTAATGAAATGATAGGCAGCATACGTTTTTCTCTTTTATCATATTTCAAAGTACATTAAATCTAGCCATACTATGGATGTTGTAAACCAGGGCTGTCCAACTTTTTCACTTTTTTCAATTCTTTCTCACTGTGAACAAATTTTGGAAAGACAAAGCATTCAAAATGTATCTTGCTATTAATCAAAACAACAAAACTGTGCATTTTTATGACAAGCTTCAGATGAGAAGACTTGTTTATGAGCTTACTTTCTTGTTACTATGTTGAACACTGATTTAGTGAGATATCTAGCATTGTTTTTGCTTGCATAACTCGTCAATGTCTACCTGCACACTTGATGTAGTGATGCAGGTTTATTTCGGAAAGATGTCCACCAGTGAGGAGTGATCTTGACTTTGATGTTTTTCATTCTTGAAAAAAAGCTATGAGTGGCAAAATGTGCTTCCAAACAGGGCATGTTTTGATAGGTTTGGATAAGACTCTGAGAGAAAATGTTAACTAACTAATGTTAGAAGGTCATGCTCTACAAAAGTGCTCTTCATGTCACTGCCATTTTGGTTTTCAATTTGTTACAATCAGAACATGTCATGAGCATCAGTAGCATTATTTCCAAATGGATCTGCATACAGCTTTCCCTGAAATTTGTTTGAATTCATCTCTTAGGCTGCCAATCTGTGCAGAATACTTTTCATGGTTCACTGTCCCAGCATGCCCTGTTGATAAAGTTGTGAAATGGACAGCTTTCCTCACAATTATAGTAGAAGGATCTGGTACATTAAGGGTTAACTTGGGACTGAGTACAGTATAACCAGTGACATAAGAAGGCACCTGACTTAGAGCTTAGGTCAGCAGGAGCAACATTATGGAGTCCTCTCCAAACCTGTACCCTCTACTGTAAATATGTACATAGTTCAGTAATATTAATAAAGGCTTCTTGGCAACTTCTACAAGACTGCTTAATGGTGTCTAAGCAGTACATGCTATGGGTGTGACAACCCAACAAAACATGGTGGCAGCTGGAGATCAAAATCCACATCCTCTGTAAAAAGTCTGAACAAATCAAGAAAAGGACACCAGGAAAAAATTTCAGCTCTGAAAAAATCTCACTCAAGAAGCAAGAAGCTGAGAAAACTCACCTGAAAATCTCCAGAGGCAGAAGACCCTGCCAACAAAAAATTGGCAGAAGTTAAGCTCAAGCTAAAGTCCCTACTGGATCCCTGTGAAAGCAATTTCAACAAAGCAGAGCTAGCAGCCAGCAGGGTGAGATACAACCTTTTTAAAGTTCCAGGGAAGCCAGTCCTGTGGGCTACTTCTTTTAAAAATCAGTCAGGCAGAAAACTCAGTTGCATGCTCATCACTAGCCCAACCTCCACAGGCCCCCCAAGTCCAGAAACAAAAGAAAAAAGAACTATTGAACACACAGAAACCCCCAGTTAAATGAAAGCCAAAATGTGAGGCAGCAATGTCTCAAGCTGTGATGATTTTGCAGCTTCTTCCTCCCCCTAGCCCATCATCATCATTTTAAAAGTCATGTCAAAAGTCCGAAGCCCCTGTGAAAATCTCAGCAATACCAGCGGTGCCATTTTGAAATCCCCCAATCTCTTAAAAGGACATCCACACTTTAAAATCTTTTCAACAATGGATCATAATTCCACTACACAAACCAAACATTTGGCATCCTTTAGAAGCAATTTTTCACATTACTTGACTGCATCAAGCACCAGCAAAATATCAGGACAACACTAGGTCAACACTTTTTTTTCCTGTTTGGTGATCTTACAAATCACATAGGCTGGGATTTTCCAGCCCGCTGGCGTCGGGCATGTTCATTGGCATGAGCGGACAATATGGCAAGAAGGCCAAAAATCAGTTTCACGGCATCGTGAAACCAGTTTGCGATCATCCGCTCAACCCGTCAATGGCAGGCCACGTTCCCCGCAATCAGACATTGTAATACATCAGCAGATCATTATAAGGCCAGCCCGCTGGACTCATCCCCCCAATGCATCATCCGCCCATGTCAGCGTGAAAACACGCTGGTGCAGAACACATCTTGACAACTGTCATGTGCGAAAGTCAGAACTTACTTGCTCACATCTCGGACACCCGAGGAGCAGAAGATGCTGGAGCCCAACAGCAACAGGGTCCTGGAGGAACATCCATGGCATGCTAGGTGCATTCTCATGGACATAGCTCTGTTGCGAAGTAGCTCACAACGGATGATGGTTGAGAGGGTGGGAGAGGAAGGTTTAGGATCGGCTGGGAGAGGAAGAGATGTCGAGCAGGGGAAAGGTTGGGAGGGGGGAATGAAGGTGTCAGGGGATGAGGTTGGGAGGGGGGAATGAAGGTGTCGGGGGTGGGGAGGTTCACAGAATCACATAGTGCAGAAGAGGCCCTTCGGCCCATCGAGTCTGCACCGACTCGTGAGAAACACCTGACCTATCTACCTAATCCCATTTACCACATTACAATGGCTTGCTCCACTAAGGCGCGAGTTACAGCATAGGCCTCATTGTACCTTCTGTCTACTGCTCTCTGAGGCTGCTGCATGGGTGTTACCAGGCAAGTCCTCTCCAGAGGAGATAGCCCTGAAGTCTCTCTGGACTCTGGAAGATGTCAGGGATCTGGGACCTACTGAGAATGTAGGAGTCATGGACACTCCCTGGGAACTGTGCGCAGACTCCAGGATACGTTTGTGATGGTCATACACCAGCTGATCATTCAGTGAGTGGAAGCCCTGGCGGTTGACGTAGTTGACTGCTTGTTGCCACAGAGCTCTGAGTGAGTGCAGTCAATGGCACCCTGCACCTGTGGAAAACCTGAGACCTGCACAAATCCCAGCACTCTTGCATCCTGGCTTTCCTGATACCAGGCGAAATGCACAAATTTGTGTGCCTTCACGAAGTTTTTCGAGGAAGTGACAAAGATGATCGACGGTGGAAGGGCAGTGGATGTTATATACATGGATTTCAGTAAGGCCTTTGACAAGGTCCCCCATGGCAGACTGATACAGAAGGTAAAGTCATACGTGATCAGAGGTGAGCTGGCAGGATGGATACAGAATTGGCTTGGTCATAGAAGACAGAGGGTAGCAGTAGAAGGGTGCTTTTCTGAATGGAGAGCTGTGACTATTGGAGTTCCGTAGAGATCAGTGCTGGGACCTTTGCTGTTTGTAGCATACATAAATGATTTGGAGGAAAATGTAACTGGGCTAATTAGTAAGTTTGCAGACGACACTAAGGTTGGAGGAGTTGCAGATAGTCAAAGGATACAACAGTTGGAGACTTGGGCGGAGAAATGGCAGATGGAGTTTAATCCAGACAAATGCATTTTGCAAGTTCTAATACAGGCAGGAATTATACAATAAATGGCAGAACCCTTAAGTGCATTGACGGGCAGAGGAATCTGGGTGTACAGGTCCACAGGTCACTGAAAGTGGCAATGTAGCTGGATAAGGTAGTCAGGAAGGCATATGGCATGCTTGCCTTCATTGGCAGGGGTATTGAGTATAAAAGCTGGGAAGTCATGTGCAGCTGTATAGAACCTTGGTTAGGCCACACTTGGAATATTGCATGCAATTCAGGTCGCCACATTACCAGAAGGATATGGAGGCATTGGAGAGGGTGCAGAGAAGATTTACCAGGATGCTAACTGGTCTGGAGGTTATTAGCTATGAGGAGAGGTAGGAGAAACTCAGATTGTTCTCACTAGAGTGACGGAGATTGAGGGGCGACTTGATAGAAGTTTACAAAATTATGAGTGGTATGGACAAAGAAGATAGTCAGAAGCTTTTTCCCAGGGTGGAAGAGTCAATTACTAGGGGACATAGATTTAAGGTGAGAGGAGAAAACTATAGAGGAGATATGCCGGGCAATTTTTTTACGCAGAGGGTAGTGAGTGTCTGGAATTCGCTGCCAGAGGAGGTGGTGGAAGCAGGTACGATAGTGGTGTTTAAGAAGCAGTTTGACAAATACATGAATAGGATGGGAATAAAGGGATATGGACCCCGGAAGTGCAAAACGTTTTAGTTGACGGGGCAGGCTTGGAGGGCCGAAGGGCCTGTTTCTGTGCTGTACTTTTCTTTGTTCTATGTTCTGTGACCTCATGGATGCATTTGTACGTGGAAGCTTGTGATATCTCACAGAGGTCACCTGTGGAGACTTGAAAGGAGCCACTGGTGTGAAGGTTGAGCATTACGGTCACTTTCACAGCCACTGGCAGAGGATGCACTCCATGTGCACATGGCGGAAAATCCTGCAGTAGCTGGCAGGTGTTACTGTCTTCGGTGACAGTGGTTCTCGGTCATCTGCAGGAACGAAAGGCACCATTTTTGGACCCTGGGTCTAGCTAGGTTCCAACCAGTGATGGCTCGCTGTGGCTCTTCAGCAGCATGCGAAGGAGACCCAGCTGCCTCTTCTTCCTGAGGGTGCTGCTCCTTCCTCTATGCAGCCAGATGCCTCCTTCACTCTCTTCTCCTTTGTCTCTGCCCCCTGTAAGCCATGAGGCATACAGTTAGATCACCAGGTTCCATCCTCCAGAAATATTGCTCCTGCAGGATAAAAGAGAGAGGCGCATGTTTTAGCTTGGGTGTACTAAGAACCTCTCTTGGTTAAGTCTGAAGGCCCCTTAATGCATCCTGAAGAGTATTCCTTCTGCAGGATGAAAAAGAGAGGAGCTTGGGTGTAGTAAGAACCTCCTTTGGTTAAGTCTGAAGGCTAATTCTAAAAGACGGTTTCATTTTAATAACCCACCTCACACCATCTCCCATACTTATTACAATATTACATTACCAGATGCATGTATTAACATAAATATATATATACACGCGCAAGTCCATGGTATCAATAGAAATCACTCCAGTTCAGTGTCCAGGTTTTTTTTTAAATGTCCCAATTTCCTTTAAGCTTCAAACTCTTGATAATGCATCTGTGACAGATTTTCTCTCCCGGCAATATGTATAATACGTAGATTAAATGATTGTAATAATAGACTCCATCTGAAAAGACTTGCACTTTTGTCACGAATATTGTCCAAAAACTTCAAAGGATTACGGTCTGTATAAACAATTGTTTCTGATTAATTTTTTGCAACATAAATTTCAAAATGCTGCAGTGCTAACACCAAACTCAAAGTCTCTTTTTCAATCTTTGAATATCTTCTCTGTTATACATTTAGTTGCAATGAAAAATATCCTATCGGTTTTTCAATTCCAGTGTCATCTTCTTGTAACAGTAGCGTCCCAATGCCTATGTCGCTTGCGTCAATGGCCAACTTGAATTGCTTGGCATAATTGGGTACTGCCAATACTGGTGTCATAGTTAATACATTTTTCAAACTATTGAATGACTTCTGACACTTCAGTGTCTATTGAAACTTTTTGTTCTTTTTTAACAGTTCAGTCAGTGGAGCAACCACTTGGCTAAAGTTTGGTACAAATTTCTGGTAAAACCCACTCATGCCCAGAAATCTCAAAACTTTTTGTTTTGTTGTAGACACTGGGAAATCCATGATAGCCTTGACTTTCGCATCTTTTGAAGCCACCTTACCATGTCCAATGGTATGGCCTAAATATGTAACATGCACTTTTGCAAACTCACTTTTAGCCAAGTTCACCACTAAATTAGCTTCTTGTAGTTGAGTAAATAATTCTTCTAGATGCTGTAAATACTCCTCCCACACCTGACTGAAAACAGTTAGGTCATCAATATAAACCGCATAATTACTTAGACTTGCAATTACTTTGTTTGTCAATCTTTGAAATTTCGCAGGTGCATTTTTCATACCAAATGGCATGGCTTTAAATTGGAATAGTCCACTTGACATCACAGAATCACAGAATCACACAGTGCAGAAGAGGCCCTTCGGTCCATCGAGTCTGCACCGACACATGAGAAACACCTGACCTACCTACCTAATCCCATTTACCAGCACTTGGCCCATAGCCTTGAATGTTCTGGCATGCCACGTGCTCACCCAGGTACTTTTAAAGATCGTGAGGCAACCCACCTCCACCACCCTCCCAGGCAGCGCATTCCAGACTGTCACCATCCTCTGGGTAAAAAAGTTTTTCCTCACATTCCCCCCTAAACCTCCTGCCCCTCACCTTGAACTTAAGTCCCCTCATGACTGGCCCTTCAACTAAGGGGAACAGCTGCTCCCTATCCACCCTGTCCATGCCCCTCATAATCTTGCGCACCTCGATCAGGTCATCCCTCAGTCTTCTCTGCTCCAACAAAAACAACCGAAGTCTATCCAACCTCCCTTCATAACTTAAATGTTTCATACCAGGCAACATCCTGGTGAATCTCCTCTGCACCTCCTCCAGTGCAATCACATTCTTCCTATAATGTGGCAACCAGAACTGCACACAGTACTCCAGCTGTGGCCTCACCAAGGTTCTATACAACTCCAACATGAACTCCCTACTTTTGTAATCTATGTCTCGATTGATAAATGCTAGTGTCCCAAATGCCTTTTTCACCACCCCACTAACATGCCCCTCCACCTTCAGAGGTTTATGGACACACACGCCAAGGTCCCTTTGTTCCTCAGCACTTTCTAATGTCATGCCGTTCATTGAATATTTCCTTGTCAAATTACTCCTTCCAAAGTGTATCACCTCATACTTTTCAGGTTTAAATTCCATCTGCCACTTATCTGCCCATTTGACCATCCCGTCTATATCTTCCTGTAGCCAAGACACTCAACCTCACTGTTAACCACCTGGCAAATCTTTGTGTCACCTGCAAATTTACTAATCCTACCCCCCACGCAGTCATCTATTTCGTTTATATAAATAACGAATTATAGGGTACCCAGCACAGATCCCTGTGGTATGCCATTGGACACTGGCTTCCAGTCAGTAAAGCAGCCTTCTGCCATCACCCTCTGTCTCCTACAACGAAGCCAATTTTGAATCCACCTTATCAAATTACCCTGTATCCCATGTGCCTTTGCCTTCTTTATAAGTCTCCCATGTGGGACCTTGTCAAAGGCTTTGCTGAAATCCATATAAACTACATCAACTGCACGACCCTCATCTGCACATCTGGTCATCTCCTCAAGAAATTCAATCAAATTTGTTAGGCATGACCTCCCTCTGACAAAGCCATGCTGACTATCCCTGATCAAACCTTACCTCTCCAAGTGGAGATAGATTCTCTCCTTCAGAATTTTCTCCAATAGTTTCCCAACCACTGACTTGAGACTCACTGGCCTGTAGTTCCTTGGTTTATCTATACAACTCTTCTTAAATAGCGGAACCACATTAGCTGTTCTCCAGTCCTCTGGCACCATCCACGTGGCCAGAGAGGAATTAAAAATTTGGGTCAGAGCCCCTGCAATCTCCTCCCTTGCCTACCTTAGCAGTCTGGGATACAAATCATCTGGACCTGGAGATTTGTCCACTTTTAAGCCTGCCAACATCTCTAATACCTTGTCACTCCCTATATCAATTTGCTTAAGACCCTTGCAGTCTCTATCCCCGAGTTCCATACATTCATCCTCATTCTCTTGTGTGAAGACAGATGTGAAGTATTCATTCAACCCTCTGCCGATGTCCTCTGGCTCCACCCACAGATTGCCCCCTTGGTCCCTAAGGGACCCTAATCTTTCCCTGGTTATCCTTTTCCCATTGATATACTTACAGAATATCTTGGGATTTCCCCTACTTTTACCAGCCAGAGCTTTCTCATATCCCGTCTTTGCTCTCCTAATTGCTTTCTTAAGCTTCACCTTACATTTTCTGTACTCCACTAATGCCTCTGCTGATTTGCTTCCCTTGTACCTGCTAAAAGCCTCTCTTTTCCTTCTCATAGTAACCTGAATATCTCTGGTCATCTATGGTTCTCTGGGCTTGTTACTCCTTCCTATCACCCTAGAGGGAACAAGTTGAGCCTGTACCCTCCCCATTTCAAGTTTGAACTGCTCTTGTGTAGATTTCCCCACAAGTAGCTGTTCCCAGTCTACCTTGGCCAGATACTGCCTTATTTAACTAAAATCCACTCTCCCCCAATCCAAAACATTTTTATGCAACTTGTCTATTTCTTTATAAAAACAAAAAAACTGCGGATGCTGGAAATCCAAAACAAAAACAAAAACAGAATTACCTGGAAAAACTCAGCAGGTCTGGCAGCGTTGGCGGAGAAGAAAAGAGTTGACGTTTCAAGTCCTCATGACCCTTCGACAGAACTTGAGTTCGAGTGCAAGAAAGAGTTGAAATATAAGCTGGTTTAAGGTGTGTGCGTGGGGGGTGGAGAGAGAGAGAGAGAGAGAGAGAAGTGGAGTGGGGGTGTGGTTGTAGGGACAAACAAGCAGATCATCAAAAGAT
Organism: Carcharodon carcharias; assembly: GCF_017639515.1. Classification (NCBI taxonomy): domain Eukaryota; kingdom Metazoa; phylum Chordata; class Chondrichthyes; order Lamniformes; family Lamnidae; genus Carcharodon; species Carcharodon carcharias. The sequence continues at coordinate 40,237,580 of NC_054486.1, read as the reverse complement.
GTCAAAACAATACAACAAAAGAACACATAGGAATTAAAGTTAAAGTTGGTGATATTATCTAAACGAATGTGCTAATTAAGAATGGATGGTAGGGCAATCAAGGTATAGCTCTAGTGGGGGTGGGGAGAGCATAAAAGATTTAAAAAAAATTTTTTTAAAAATAATGGAAATAGGTGGGAAAAGGAAAATCTATATAATTTATTGGAAAAAAAAAGGAAGGGGGAAACAGAAAGGGGGTGGGGATGGGGGAGGGAGCTCACGACCTAAAGTTGTTGAATTCAATATCCAGTCCGGAAGGCTGTAAAGTGCCTAGTCGGAAGATGAGGTGTTGTTCCTCCAGTTTGCGTTGGGCTTCACTGGAACAATGCAGCAAGCCAAGGACAGACATGTGGGCAAGAGAGCAGGGTGGAGTGTTAAAATGGCAAGCGACAGGGAGGTTTGGGTCATTCTTGCGGACAGACCGCAGGTGTTCTGCAAAGCGGTCGCCCAGTTTACGTTTGGTCTCTCCAATGTAGAGGAGACCACATTGGGAGCAACGAATGCAGTAGACTAAGTTGGGGGAAATGCAAGTGAAATGCTGCTTCACTTGAAAGGAATGTTTGGGTCCTTGGACGGTGAGGAGAGAGGAAGTGAAGGGGTAGGTGTTGCATCTTTTGCGTGGGCATGGGGTGGTACCATGGGGGGGGGTTGAGGAGTAGGGGTTGATGGAGGAGTGGACCAGGGTGTCCCGGAGGGAACGATCCCTACGGAATGCCGATAGGGGGGGGTGAAGGGAAGATGTGTTTGGTGGTGGCATCATGCTGGAGTTGGCGGAAATGGCGGAGGATGATCCTTTGAATGCGGATGCTGGTGGGGTGATAAGTGAGGACAAGGGGGACCCTATCATGTTCCTGGGAGGGAGGAGAAGGCATGAGGGCGGATGCGTGGGAGATGGGCCGGACACGGTTGAGGGCCCTGTCAACGACCGTGGGTGGAAAACCTCGGTTAAGGAAGAAGGAGGACATGTCAGAGGAACTGGTTTTGAAGGTAGCATCATCGGAACAGATGCGACGGAGGCGAAGGAACTGAGAGAATGGGATGGAGTCCTTACAGGAAGCGGGGTGTGAGGAACTGTAGTCGAGATAGCTGTGGGAGTCGGTGGCTTTGTAATGGATATTGGTGGACAGTCTATTGGTGGACGGCCCGCTTCTATCTCCTACCCAAAATCCACAAACAGAACTGCCCCGGTAGACTGATCGTCTCAGCTTGCTCCTGCCCCACAGAACTCATTTCTCGTTATCTTGACTCCCTTCTCTCTCCCCTTGTCCAGTCCCTTCCCACCTATATCCGTGATTCCTCTGACACCTTACGTCACATCAACAATTTCCAGTTCCCTGGCCCTAACTGCTTCCTCTTCACCATGGACGTCCAATCCCTCTACACCTCCATCCTCCACCAGGATGGTCTGAGGGCCCTTAGCTTCTTCCTCAAACAGAGGCCCGAACAATCCCCATCCACCACTACTCTCCTCCATCTGGCTGAACTTGTTCTCACACTGAACAATTTCTCCTTCAACTCCTCTCACTTCCTCCAAATAAAGGTGTGGCTATGGGTACCCGCATGAGCCCCAGCTATGCCTGTCTCTTTATGGGGTATGTGGAACATTCTTTGTTCCAGTCCTACTCCGGCCCCCTTCCACCACTCTTTCTCTGGTACATCGATGATTACTTCGGTGCCGCTTCATGCTCTCGTCGGGACTTGGAAAAATTTATTAATTTTGCTTCCAATCTCCACCCCTCCATCATTTTCACGTGGTCCATCTCTGACACTTCCCTTCCCTTCCTTGACCTCTCTGTCTCAATCTCTGGTGATAAGACTGTCCACCAATATCCATTACAAACCCACCGACTCCCACAGCTATCTCGACTAGTTCCTCACACCCCGCTTCCTGTAAGGACTCCATCCCATTCTCTCAGTTCCTTCGCCTCCGTTGCATCTGTTCCGATGATGCTACCTTCAAAAACAGTTCCTCTGACATGTCCTCCTTCTTCCTTAACCGAGGTTTTCCACCCACGGTCGTTGACAGGGCCCTCAACCGTGTCCGGCCCATCTCCCGCGCATCCGCCCTCACGCCTTCTCCTCCCTCCAAGGAACATGATAGGGTCCCCCTTGTCCTCACTTATCACCCCACCAGCCTCCGCAGTCAAAGGATCATCCTCCGCCATTTCCGCCAACTCCAGCATGATGCCACCACCAAACGCGTCTTCCCTTCACCCCCCCTATCGGCATTCCATAGGGATCGCTCCCTCCGGGACACCCTGGTCCACTCCTCCATCACCCCCTACTCCTCAATCCCCTCCTATGGCACCACCCCATGACCACGCAAAAGATGCAACACCTGCCCCTTCACTTCCTCTCTCCTCACCGTCCAAGGACCCAAACACTCCTTTCAAGTGAAGCAGCATTTCACTTGCATTTCCCCCAACTTAGTCTACTGCATTTGTTGCTCCCAATGTGGTCTCCTCTACATTGGAGAGACCAAACGTAAACTGGGCAACCGCTTTGCAGAACACCTGCGGCCTGTCCGCAAGAATGACCCAAACCTCCCTGTCGCTTGCCATTTTAACACTCCACCCTGCTCTCTTGCCCACATGTCTGTCCTTGGCTTGCTGCATTGTTCCAGTGAAGCCCAATGCAAACTGGAGGAACAACACCTCATCTTCCGACTAGGCACTTTACAGCCTTCCGGACTGAATATTGAATTCAACAACTTTAGGTCGTGAGCTCCCTCCTCCATCCCCACCCCCTTTCTGTTTCCCCCTTCCTTTTTTTTTCCAATAAATTATATAGATTTTCCTTTTCCTACCTATTTCCATTATTTAAAAAAAAATTTTTTTTAAATCTTTTATGCTCTCCCCACCCCCACTAGAGCTATACCTTGATTGCCCTACCATCCATTCTTAATTAGCACATTCGTTTAGATAATATCACCAACTTTAAGTTTAACACCTATGTGTTCTTTTGTTCTATTGTTGTTGACATCTTTTGATGATCTGCTTCTATCACTGCTTGTTTGTCCCTACAACCACACCCCCACTCCACTTCTCTCTCTCTCTCTCTCCGCCCCCCACACACACACCTTAAACCAGCTTATATTTCAAATTTTTCTTGCACTCGAACTCAAGTTCTGTCGAAGGGTCATGAGGACTCGAAACGCCAACTCTTTTCTTCTCTGCCGATGCTGCCAGACCTGCTGAGTTTTTCCAGGTAATTCTGTTTTTGTTTTGTCTATTTCTTTGTCCACCTCAGCCACCTGTCTGGCTTCATTCCCCAGAATTAGGTCCAGCACTGCGCCATGCCTTGTTGGACCCTTGACATATTGACCTAAAAAGTTCTCCTGAACACATTTCAAGAAATCCACTCCATCCAAGCCCTTAACACTATGTCTATCCCAATTAATGTTAGGAAAGTTGAAATCACCTAATATAATTACCCTATTATTATTGTTTTTACACACCTCCGCAAATTGTGCACATATTTGCTCCTCAATTTCCTGCCAACTATCGGGGGGTCTATAATAAACACCTAACAATGTGGCTGCCCCTTTTTTATTCCTAAACTCTACCCACAAAGCTTCATTTGATGCCCCCTTCAAGATAGCATCTCTCCTTACTGCAGTAACTGACTCTTTACTAATAATGCAATGCCTCCTCTTCTCTTAACCCCTCCCCTGTCTCGTCTGGAAATTCAACATCCCGGAATGTTGAGCTGCCAATGTTGCCCCTCTCTCAACCATGTTTCTATGATGGCTTCTATATCACAATTCCATGTCAATCCTGACCCTTAACTCATCCGTTTTACCTGTAATACTCCTGGCATTAAGGTAGAGGCCATCCAGCCTTGCCTTTCTCCCTTGAAACTTAATGCAGCTGTACTCCCTCTGACTTGATTGTTTTACTGTATTATGATGTGTCCCTATTCTGCTAACATTCTGTGTCCCCTCCGCCTGCCGAATTAGTTTAAACTCCTCCCAACAGCACTAGCAAACCAGCCCGCAAGGATGTCAGTCCTGCTCTGGTTCAGATGTAGACCATCCTGCTTGTACAGGTCCCACCTTCCCCAGAAACACCCCCAGTGATCCAGGAATCTAAAACCCTCCCTCCTGCACCGACTCTTAAGTCACGTATTCATCTGCACTATTCTCCTATTTCTGAGCTCGCTAGCACGTGGCACTGGGAGTAATCCAAAGATTACAACCCGAGAGGTCTTGCTTTTAAGTCTACTGCCTAATTCTTGATGCAAGACGTCATCCCTCTTTCTACCTATGTCATTGGTACCAACATGTACCATGATCTCTGCCTTATCACCCTCCCCCTTCAGGATGCCCTGCAGCTGTTCAGTGACATTCTGGACCCTGGCACCAGGGAGGCAACACACCATCTTGGAATCATGTTGATAGCCACAGTAGCGCGTATCTGTTCCCCTGACTATAGAATCCCCTATTACTATTGCTCTTCCTCTCTTCCTCCCCTCCTGTACAGGCAGACTGCTTGTGGGTGCCAGAAGCTTGGCTCTGTCTGCACTCCCTGGAGGAACCAGCGCCCTCATTGGCTTCCAAAATGGAATACCAATTTGTGAGCGGGACCCCAGGGGACTCCTGTACTACCTGCCAGTTTCTCTTGGACTGCCTGGTGGTCACCCATTCCCTTCCTTCCTCAAGTGCCTTCAGCTGCGGTGTGACTACCTCTCTGAATGTGCTATCCACGACGCTCTCAGACTCGCGGATGCTTCACAGTGTCCCCAGCTCTTAAAACCCGAGCTTCCAGGAGCTGCAGCTGGACACACTTCCTGCACACATGCTGGTCCCAGGCATTGGAAATGTTCCCGGCTTCCTACATGGAGCACGAGGAGCACACCGTGGCTTTGAACTCTCCTGCCATGACTTATCCCTTTAAATTAAACTTTTTAAATCAATTACTCTAGGGCCCTTCTTTCCTGATTCTCATTACTCCAGAATATACAAACTATAAACCACAAAAAGACTATAAGACTATAAGACAAAAAGACTATAAAACTATAAGCGATAAAAGTAGTAAATACTTAACCAACTTTACCCACTACTTACCAGTCACTCCTTTCCCTTGTAGCCTCTACTGCTGCAGCAGGGAAAGACCACTCTCTGAAGATTTAAGAAGTTGGACAGCAAGGAAAAAATGCAATGGGCACCTCTTCCCCTATGCACCGAATTCCCATTGTGCACCAAATTGCCAATACCTACACTCACTCTGGCTGTGTCTCACTCATGATGAGCTCTCTCCCCTGTTCATGTGCAAGCACACTGTAGTAAGATTGAGAAGGGGAAGTTTGGGAGTACAGGGGATGGGGTAATGGGGGAAAAGATGGCAACTGGGGAGTTAGGTGTAAGGGCTGGTGGAAGGTGTAAGGGGAGGAGTTCAGAGGAAGGAAGGAGTGTGGAGAGGGGTGGGGGGGGGAGAAGTAGGGGGTTAGGAAGGAGTTGGGAAGGGGGATGGAGTAAAGCTGGAGGAAGAAGTGAAGGTGTCTGAAGGAGTTAGGAAGGGGGAAGGAGTAAGGCAGGAGGAGGAAGAAGAGAGGCTGGAGGGAGGACTAAGGTGGGGGAAAGGAGTCTGGAGGGGGGAAGGAGTAAGGGAGGAGGAAGAAAAGGGACTGGAGGAAGAGGTAAGGCTGGAGGGAGGACTAAGGTGAGGGAAAGGATTCTGAGCGGGAAAGGGGTTCCGGGTGAAAGGATCTGGAGAGGGGAAAGGGTTCCAGGGGGGAAGGGGTCCAGAGGGTGGCATGTCGAGGCTAAGGTACAAGGGAGGATTCTGATGGGTCCATGACTGCCTCTTGGGGAGTGAGCTGAGGGTGGGCGTGGTATGTGGGAATGGTGAGAATGACTGTGGGCAGAGTGAGGCGATAGGGTGGGAGGGTGATGGTTTGATGGTAGCAGTAGAAGGACAGTAATGGTTGTTGCTGGGGACTCGGAGGCAGACACGGACCCTGGGGGTGGGAAGGAGTAGGTCAGGGATGTGAATGTGGATGGGGGTGAGATTTTTGGGAAGGAAGGGAACGTGCATGCTCACCTGGACATCCCCGAAGGAAAAGGGTTGTGGATGGTACGTCATGGAGGGGTGGTGGAAGGAGATGCCAGGGGGTCAACAGTGATGGGGGAAAGGAAATGGGTGACTGGGGGAGGGGAAAAGATAAGTAGTGCACGACAAAACAAATCCAGATCACAAGGTAGGACAGTTGATGAACAGTGGATGATATTTAAGGAGATATTCAATTCCTCCCAAGTAAAATATATTCCAAAGAGGAAGTAAGATGGTAAGAGGGGGGAAAAGCATCCATGGCTAAGTAAGGAAGTTAAAGGTAACAAAAGCAAAAACTAAGGCATACCAAATTGCAAAGGTCAGTGGCAGGCTGGAAGATTGGGAAACTTTTAAACATCAACAAAGGGTTACTAAAAAACATAATAAAAAGAGCAAAGGTAAATTATGAAAGAAAACTAGTGCAAGATGTAAAATCTGATAGCCAAAGCTTCTACAAGTATATAAAAGGAAAGAGAGTAGCTAAAGTGAATGTTGGTCCCTTGGAGGATGAGACCGGGGAGTTAATAGTGGGGAATGCAGAAATGGCAGAGATGCTTAATCAATATTTTGCCTCAGTTTTCATGGTGGAGGATATTAGTATCACCCCATTAGTAACAGGTAGTGCAGAGGGTATAGAGAAGAAGGAACTTAGAACAATCACGATCACTAGAGAAAAAGTACTGAGCAAACTATTGGGATTAAAGGGTGACAAGTCCCCAGGACCTGATGGCCTACATCCCAGGGTCTTAAAGGGAGTGGCAGCAGAGATAATGGATGCATTGGCTATGATATACCAAAATTCCCTGGATTCTGGAAAGGTTCCAGAGGATTGGAAAAATGCAAATATAACACCCTTATTCAAAAAGGGGGGGGAAGGCAGAAAGTATGAAACTATAGACCAATTAGTTTAACATCTGTCTTTGGGAAATTATTGGAATCCATTATTAAGGAAGTAGTAATGGGACATTTGGAAAGTCAAAATACAATCCATCAGAGTCAGCATGGTTTTATGAAGAGTAAATCGTGTTTGACTAATTTGTTAGAGTTCTTTGAAGATGTGACAAGCAAAGTGGATAATGGGAATCCTGTAGATGTGATAAATCTGGACTTCCAGAAGGCCTTTGATAAGGTGCCACACAAAAGATTAATACACAAGATAAGATCACACAGAGTTAGGGGTAATATATTAGCTTGGATAGAGGATTGGCTGACCAACAGAAAGCAGAGTCGGGATAAATGAATCTTTTTCTGGATGGCAAGCTGTAACGCGTGGGGTGCCATAGGGTTCGGTCCTTGAGCCCCAACTATTTACAACCTATATTAATGACTTGGATTCAGGGATAGAAGGTACTGCAGCTAAATTTGCAGATGACACCAAAATAGGTGGGAAAGTAAGTTACAATGAAGAAATAAGATATTTACAAATGGATATGGACAAGTTAGGTGAATGGGCCAAAATTTGGTAGATGGAGTTTAACGTGGATAAGTGTAAGGTTATCCATTTTGGTCAGAAGACTAAAAAGGCGACTTACTATTTAAATGGAGAGAAACTTCAGAATGCTTCAGTGCAGAGGGATCTGGGTGTCCTTGTGCATGAATCGCTGAAAACTAGTGTGCAGGTGCAGCAGGTAATAAGGAAGGCAAATGGAATTTTGGCATTTATTGCTAAAGGAATAGAGTATAAAAATAGGGAAGTGTTGTTGCAACTGTACAAGCCATTGGTGAGACCACACCTGGAGTACTGTGCACAGTTTTGGTCCCCTTACTTGAGGAAGGATGTAGTTGCACTGGAGGCGATTCAGAGGAGGTTCACTAGATTGATTCCAAAGATGAGGGGCTTGTCTTATGAGGAGAGATTGAGCAGTTTAGGCCTATACTCGTTAGAGTTTAGAAGGATGAGAGGAGATCTAATTAAGATGCTAAAGGGGATAGACAAAGTAGACATGGAGTGGGTGTTTCCCATTATGGGGCGTTCTAGAATGAGAGGCCATAGTTTTAGGCTAAGGGGTGGTAGATTTAAATCAAAAATGAGGAGGAATTACTTTTCTCAAAGGGTCGTGAATCTGTGGAATTCACTAACTCAGAGTGCAGTGGATGCCGGGATGCTGAATAAATTTAAGGAGAAGATAGAGAGATTTTTAATTAGTATCTGGTTAAAAGATTTTGGGGAGAGGGCGGGAAATTGGATTTGAGACCTAAATGAGATCAGCCATGATCGTATTGAATGGCGAGGCAGGCTCGAGGGGCTGAATTGCCTACTCCTGCTCCTAGTTCTTATGTTCTTATGAGTGGTCAGGAATCGGGGTAGTCGGGTCAGGGGGTCGGGTGGTCAGGTATGTAATTGGGTTGGGGCGGGTCATTGGGTGGTTGGGGGGTTAGTTGGGTTGGGAGGTATGGTAGTCGGGGGTCAGGGGGTAGTCGGAGATCGAGAGGGTAGTTACGATGGGGGTAACAGAGGGTCAGGAGGGATAGTCAGATTGGGATAGTTAGGTCAGGGGTACTAGGGGGGTTTGGGTTTAGTTGAGTGATCGGGGGGGTAATCGGGTTGAGGGGGTAATTGGGGAGTCTGGGGGTCTTTGAGTGGTCAGGGAGGTAGTTGGGTCAGGAGATGCGGTAGACAGGGAGTGTCAGGAGGTTAGGGGGTAGTCAGGTCAGGGGGTTGGGGGTAGTCGAGTGGTCAGGGGTATATTTGGGTTTGGAGGTTGTGGTTGGGGGTCAGGGGGGTACAGTGGGGAGTCGGGAGGTCAGTAATATAGTTTACGCAGGAGCTAGAACTGGTTTTAATCCTTCTAACTTTTCCTGGGTATCTATTCTGGTAAGTAAATTGGAATCAATCAAAGTCTCTGACTTTAACTCAGAGTTCTGGAAGGTTCCAAATGCAGGGGAACTGCCCTTCTGAAGTCCAAACTTCCTGGACAATTCCTCTGTAACCAGTGCATGGGGACATTCAAGGGGCCTCAAAATTTATCTTGGGTGGTACCTTTGGGGTACAATCATCCGGAGATTGGAAGTTCTGGGGTGCAGTCTATCTAAATAACTCCTTCTGTAATCTGTCAGCAAGTAAGTGCAAGCACGGTAAGCTCCTTCTGTAAGAGTTAAAGTTTCTTATATTGTATTCCGCTCCCACACTGCCTCTCTCCCCCACCGTAGTCACTCCCTCACTGCCTCTCCCCTACTGTAGCCTATCACTGCCTCTTCCTGCTGTAGCCTCTCCCTGCTGTAGCTTCTCCCTCGCTGCCTCTCCCTTTGCTGCCTTTCCCCCACCACCTGTTTCCCGACTGTAGCCTCTCGCTCAACTGTAGCCTCTCCCTCGGTGCCTCTCCCTCACCGCTTCCCTCCTGACTGTAGCCTCTCCCTCGTTGCCTCTGCCCACTGTAGCCTCTCCCTCGCCGCTTCTCTCCTGACCATAGCCTCTCCCTCGCTGCCTCTGCCCACTGTAGCCTCTCCCTCGCCGCTTCTCTCCCAACTGTAGCCTCTCCCTTGCCGCTTCTACCCCACTATAGTCTCTCCCTTGCCACCTCACCCCAACTGTAGCCTTTCCCTCATCACCACGCCCTGCTGTAGCCCCTCCCTCACTGCCTCTCTCCCCCATTGCCTCTCTCCCCCATTGCCTCTCCCTGACTGCAGCCTTCCCCTCGCTGCCTCTTCCTCACCGTAGCCTCTCCTCACTCCTCCAACTGTAGCCTCTCTCTCACCACCCCACCCCGACTGTGGCTCCCCCTTGCCACCTCACCCAGACGGTGGCCTCTCCCTCGCTGCCTCTTCACCACGATAGCCTCTCCCTCACCACCTCACCCCAACTGTAGACACCCCCTCACCACCTCTCCTCTGCTATAGCCCTCCCTCACTGCCTCTCTCCTACTGTAGACTGTCCCTCAATTATAGCCACTCCCTCGCTGCATCTCCCCGACTGTAGCCTCTCCCTCACTGCCTTACTCCCCCGTCTGTAGCCTCTCCCTCGATGCCTTTCCCTCCCTACTTCACCCCAACTGTAGCCTCTCCCTCACCGCTTCACTCCCCTGACTATAGCCTCTCCCGTCACTGTAGCCTCTCCCTCGCCACCTGTCTCCCACCGTAGTCTCTCCTTCGCCACCTCTCTCCCACCGTAGTCTCTCCTTCGCCACCTCTCTCCCCTGACTGCAGCTTCTCTCTTGCCACCTCTCCTCCACTGTAGCCTCTCCCTCGCTGCCTCTCTCCCACTGTAGCCCCTCCCTCGTCACCTCTCTCTGACTGTAGCCTATCTCACACAGAAGAAAGTCAAGGCTTACCCGCCAGGGCTCTGCTCACATCGTGGACACCTGAGGAGCAGAAGATGCTGGAGCCTGATACCAATGGCACACTGGAGGAAAGTCCGCTGGGTGGATTCTCATGAACATGGCTCTACTGCGAAGCAGCGCATGGAAGTTGGATAGTCACCATTGATGTTCACAATGGGTGATGGTCAATGGAGTGTGAAAGGAAGGGCTAGGATCATCTGGCAGAGGAAGAGGTTGGGAGGGGGGAATGAAGGTGTCAGGATGGAGTTAGGTTGGGAGGGGGGGGGAATGAATGTGTCAGGTTGGAGTTAGGTTGGGAGGGGGGGAAAGAAAGTGTCGGGGGGTAGGTTGGGTGGGGGGGAAGAGGGGGTAACAGGGCAGAAGACAGCAAATGGGGAGGTAAGTGTAAAGGGGGTGGTGGAAAGTGCAAGGGAAGGAGTGCTGAGAGTGGAGGGTGTCCGGGAGGAGGAAGGGGTGCAGAGAGAGGGGAGTGTCTGGGGGGAAGTAGGGGTGCGGAGAGGGGATGGTGTCTGGGAGGAGGTAAGGGTGCAAAGAAGGGACGGTGTCCAGGGGAGGAAGAAGTAAGAGTGGAGGAAGGAGTCAGGAAGGGGGTAGGTATAAGGCTGGAGGAAGAAGTAAGGCTGGAGGAAGGAGTCGGGAGGGGGTGAGGGACTAAGGGTGGTGGAAGAGGTAAAGGTGGAGGAAGGAGTCAGAAAGGGGGAGGGACCAACGGTGTTGGAGGTGGGGGGCAGTTTGGGGGGGGGGGTGGGAGCTGGGTGAACTAGAGGGGTTGGGGAGGTGTTCCTGGGGGAAGGGATTCCAGGGGGCGAAGGGGTTCTGGGGGAATGGATTCCTGGAGGGGAGGGGGTGCAAAGGAGGAAGGGGTATGAAGAGAGGAAGGGGTGTGTAGGGGAGATGTGCAGGTAAACGTGCATGGTAGGGGTTGGATATGTCTATGTCTGCCTCCTGGGGAGGTATGGAGGAAGGGTGAGAATGACTGAGGGCAAAGTGAGGCAGTAGGGTGGGAGGGTGAGGGTTCAACGGTAGTGATAGAAGGGACAATGAGGGTAATTGGTGGGGACCCGGAGGCAGACATGGACTCTGGGGGTGGGAAGGAAGCGGTCAGGGAGGTTAATGTGGGTGGGGGTGGGATTTTCGGGAAGGAATGGAACATGCATGTTCATCTGGACATCTCCAAAGGAAAAGGATGAGGCTGGTAGGGCACAGAGGGAAGGTGAAAGATGATGCCAGGGGGGAAATGTGCTGAGTGATTGGGGGAGGGTAAAAGACTGGAAAGCAAAAGTAAAATGGAATTAGCACCATGCTGTCCAAATCGAAAGCGAAACAAGAGTCATGGTGGGTGAGATCAGGTGCTGCATGGGAGTGTGATCAGTGGGTGGACGGAGATGCAGGTCAGCTCATATAGACAACTGAAAGCGAACCCCTGCAAGCAACATTGAAAATGCTCAGGATTTTGAGATGTGTGAAATGTGAAGGATCTGCGTGCGTGGAGACTGCTTGCACGAGGCTTCTAAAGGCCCTGCCACACTTTTCCCTCCAGAATCGCTCATGGGCTGGCTGCTTCCTCTGCTGTGACGGGGCTTCTGGGCTGCTTATTTCCACCTCTTCACTGGAGCAATAGATCTTTTGGCTGCAGATGAGGATGTGGATGGGACTGGCTGGCTCAGTTTGTTGGTCCGTTGGCAGAGCTCCCTATGAACCAAAGCAGAGTTAAGTCGTGCATGAGTCAAAAGCAGGAGAGAGAGCACTCACAGTTGTGTTGAGAGAGGAATGACGTGGTGCAAGATCCTCACAAAGGTGTTCGCCGCCGACCTCACCATCGCTTCAGGCAGGATCCACATCCTCACCAGTCAGCACGATGACACACTCCACAAAGTGAAAGGGGAGCCTAATGTGGGCCAGTCCACCCCCATTCTGGGGTTTCTCCCGCGTGAAAACAGAGGGAGAGAGTGTGAGCAGGATGCATGGCACTGTGTGGAATGTTTGTGTGGTGAGCAGCAATATGGGCAGGAATGAGGATGTGAGTTTGAGACGATATGAGCTGATGGAGATGTGAGGGTGTGTGTGACAGTTAGTGGTGGTGTCCCTTGAGGTGTGAGATCCCAGTGGATGTGTGAAGTGTTCGTGAGTGTGTGAGTTGAGAGTTATGAGAAGAGTGAATTACCCTGGCGGAACGGATGAGACCATTCATCCTGTTGTGGCACCGGGTGGCTGCCCACTCTGACCACTGCTGCCTCCGCTTCCCAAACCCGGTTGGTAACTCAGCTGCCCATCCTGCGGTGAGAGCAGGGGTAGAGGACATCGCGGTGGGCCTCCACGACATCCAAAAGGCGTTCCAGTGACATATCACAAAGCCTTCTTGCCTTTTGTGGACATCTTCCCTGCAGTAGTTATGGGCCTGGAAGCACTGCAGTATGGTGCCTGGCATAATGAAGTGGCAAGGTGATGGCAGGCAGGCGAATGAAAGCCCACCTGCCATCTAAACGGCATGTTTCCCAGGAATACATAAATAGTGTGGAGGGTCTGGGATGATAGTGTGAAAACCTGCCATTGCAACCAGCGGGTAAAATGTTGTTTTACCCACCCGCTACCGCACTTAATGCAAATCTGGGGCGATTCCACCCAAAAACCTTGTGATTGTAGGGACAACGTCATGCAGAATTTGTCATTCCCACTTACTTATACTTATGTGTATTTCAAACACTGGTTGGAGGGCCAGATAAAAAGCTTTGCAGGGCCAGATTCTGGCAAACCTTGTTCTAAATCATTTACCAAATCCAAAATTTGTCCAACATTTTTACAAATCGGTGACTGATTTAAACTGTGATTTAAACTACAATAGCTTATATAATAAATGCAAATTATATCCAAAAGCAAAATACTGAGGATTCTGGAAATCAGAAATGAAAACAGATAATGTTGGAAACACTCAGCAGGTCTGGCAGCATCTGTGGAGAGAGAAACAGAGTTAATGTTTCAGGTTGTGACCTTCCATCGAACTCTGTAAACTTTGTTTCTCAGTCCACAGATTCTGCTAGACTGCTGAGTATTTCCAGCATTTTCTGCTTTATTGCAAATTTAATCTAACGGCTGGCGGATTGACATTCAGGTTCACCTCTCACTAATGCAGTAAGTGGCTGGCTGTACCCTGATAGTCTAATTGGGGAGTATGTATGGTGTTCAGTGTGCAAACAGATATGTCAAATGAGAATACAATGCCACAATTCTTAATCTTTTAATTATATGCAAATGGCATGACTTGGGACAACAGGAATAAGATAAAGTTTGTACATTACAACATTTACTACATTTCAAAATTACTTCATTGGCTATAAACCTCTTTGGGATGTCTGGTGCTCATAAAAGATGTAAGCCTTTCTTTTCTTCTTTAAAGATGCCCAGCAGAACAAAAAGGATATATTTATTAATATCAACTGAAGTGCATGTGAAAACAGGTTTCAGAGTTATAAAGGTTACTAGAATCCTTTAAACCTCGGTACAAAGTGGTTTATTGTGTTCTTTCAACTATCGTGCAATCCTTTTGATTTATTGGCTCTGAACTTGTGGCTGTAATGATGGTAAAATTGTCAGCACTCATCATCATCACTGTCAAACAGGTAGCAATTTCTGGTGCCTGTGCATGTGCAATCAAACATGGAAATCTGGAAGTTACGGTTAGTGATACCCTGTTCCTCCACAGTCTTTGCACATATCATCAACACAGAATCGTTGATTTCGCTAGAGCTTCAATTTTTTACACACTATTCTCACTGTAATAACCAATGAAAATGTTAAGCCTTAATCAGGTATAGCTGTTTCAACAGAATACTAATTCATAATTACTACTGAATAGTTTCTCTGGCTCTAAAAACCTAATTTTATAGGGTCTTCCCTCAGAAGAATATATAATTTTTAAAAACAATAAATGTTGTTTTTATCTTAATTTCATAATTTTAATTTCATAAGTATGTCCCACTCTTTATTTAGCTTTCTGTCAAATGATAAATATATGAAGGCGTGCTTTTCATTTCTTGGTTTGCTGTCTGAGAATTCCTTGATCTGATTGAGTGTTCAACCGGCCTAATTAATTCATTATTTTCTGGATGCCACAGATCACCTGTGGGCAGCTTTATTCAAGGTCAGCGGCACTGACCACAAAATCTGGGTCAATGGATTTGATTTCCTATACTTGGGTAAGCAAAAAATGATCATTGCCTGCACATTGAGGATATAAAGATTCACAGAATCACTCTATATTTAACTCCAAGAATTTCAATTATTAACTCACTTCACAAGTCCATATGGATGTGATGAGAAACCCATCATCTTGGAAAATGTTGAAAATTTCAATTATGTCCCCTGAGTAGCCAAAAATTGAAAGGCTGGAATCTGAAATAGCAAGATTAAATGTAAGATAATCTTGGGGTTCGGGGGCTAATCTTTGTTTGTACATAATTAAGATGACAATTCCATTCCCAATTCAGGAGATCCAGCCTGAGACAAAACGAAGGAATGGTTAAACACAATTTATTTATAAATATGATCTAATACATTGTTTTTCCAAAGAAAAAGAGGCTAAAATCACAAAATACATTTTGTGCGTCAGTTATAATTACTTTCCTAACCAGGCTGTAATTTTTCATTTATAAAGAGAATTTGGAATTTTACAATAGAAAGTTCACTCCATAAACAGTGCATTGTTTCTGTGCCAAAATTATTAGAATGACAGCAGCAGCTGGATTCAGAATACTGTAGCTCCTTGATGTGTCCTAAATAAACTGTTCTACCATGTTGTTAAATAATTTCCAAATTTATAGTTCAGTTTTTTAAGAATTTGTGCAGTTTAACATTTGTGAAGGGTAATTGGAGATAAAATAAAAATTGTATCTTAATACCAAAGCACAAACTGCTTGTTTGTATTACTATTAATAACAGTCCCAGTTTTGTCTCAATGTTTTTCTGGTCAAGATCTCTTCTCAACTTTTGCTGCAAAAGTGATGGAGAAATTACAATTATTTTGAAGCCAACACTTTAAAAATAAACAGCAACAATCTACAAATTCACTCATGTAGTTTAAAATTCAAACATGACTATTGCCAAATAACACCATTGACTCTCAATGAACTTATTTGTTCCGTTTTAATCATGTAATATTTCACAAACCATTTCTATATTAAACATACTTGTACCACATGCCCAATTAAAATTGAAAATATATTTATAGTGAATTCTCCACCAAAAGAAAGTTAACAGACACTAGGACTTACAGCATAGTAAAGGAGACAAAGTAGATACAACATAGATACACAATATTTAATATTTCACATTTTTAAACATCATTAATAAATTATAGCAGTATAATTTTTTTTTAAAAAGAATAGGTTGAACCACCTATTATTGACCACACATTGACAAAGAGCAAATGGCGTGGTATCAGGCTCCTCCTATACATGAAAAAACCTTGGCCAATGTTGCTTCAGCTAAAGGGCATCCATGTACACTAAATCTACATCACCTCTGTTCAATATGTATAAATTGCTCTTACTGGCTATAATGTTTCTTTTTAGTCATACTTACTTTTGCCCTACATTGCTTAACTCAGCAATACAAATGTATCCAACATACAGGGGGTTTCAAATAGCTGACAGGCGGGTTGATAATTACACTTTAATAACAATTTAATTAAAAGCTGAACAGAAGTCAGCTTGAATTACACCGTCATTTCGAAGTATTTTTGCTTCAGCAAGGTTTCTATAAACTGGTGTTTAATTGCTAAAATTATAACTATCCATCTAATAATGGTGAAAAAGCTTTGATTCACAAGGCAAAATAAGAAGAGCAATCAATGTTACGAGGTTATTAAAAAAAAATCAAAAACGGCCACTTTTCCTTAAATAGAGATACTACCAAAATACACCATGTGATGGCACTCTAAATGATCTCAGTTAGCTTTACAAAAAAAGTGGATTTAGTATGTTATTGTCAACTGCAGCCACATTTTGGAAGGCAACATATTCTGAGCTCTAGATTTTGACAAGTGCTGTAGAAATCTGTGTGTATTTGCTGGAGAAGGGTCACCCTTTTAATGAGTTTTCTGGTACCTTTCCTTTCCTCTAGCAACATGACCTTAGCTTTTTAAACTCATGAATTGAGCATAATGGAATTCAAATAAGAGCTGACATTGGAGATTGAACTTGGGGCCAGATAGCCAATTATCAAGCTCTCAAATAAATTTCCTATGAATTAATTAAACATCATAATGCACCGGAAAGAGAAAATGATCTGATAACCTACTATAGAATACATGAACATATCACAAGATAATATAATTTTGCTATTATTTTGTCACAGTATAGACAAACTGTTCTCAACTCTGGTCAGTGATTGTTCAACGGAAAAACTAAATAAATAGTTAGTCACTAAGAAATTTTTTTCTACAGTTCTTCAGAACAGCAGCAAGGCTTCTTTTAAAAAAAAAACTGACTGCATAGATCGCACAAATAACAGATGCTTGTGGTGAGGGTTAAGAAATTAAAGAATACAGTTTAATTTTGACTTATGTTAACATTATGATAAATCTTTATAAATCACTAATTTCGCCCCAGCTGAATTATTGTGTCCAATTCTGGGCACCACACTTCAGGGTGGTGCAGATATTTACAGGATCGGATTCAGGGCTTCAGTTACTAAAGCAGCTGGAGAACTGGGGTTGTTTGCCTTGGAGCAGAGAAGATAAATGGGACATTTAAATGAGATGTTCAAAACAATTGAAGGGTATTGGTTGAATAAATAGAGAGAAAGGGTCAGCAGAAGTGTCAGCAACCAGAGGACATGGATTAAAGGTAATTGTCAAAAGAACCAGAGGCGAAGTGAGGGAAAAAACATTATGCAGCAAGTCATTATGATCTAAAATGTATTGTCTTAAAGTGGAGTGAAAGCAGAATCAATAATAACTTTCAAAGTGGAATTGGATAACTACTTGAAGGGGAAACATTTGCAAGGCTATGGAGAAAACAAAGGGAGAGGAACGATTTTGATAGTGCTTTCAATCAGTAGGTAAAGGCATGATGGGCCAAATGATCTGTTACTATGGCAGTGGATCTTTCAAATTTTGCTTCTGCATTTTTCACCAATTTAAGAGTTTCTTCAGTGAGTTCCAAGCATCACTCATTCACAGAATCACAGAATCACACAGTGCAGAAGAGGTCCTTCAGCCCATCGAGTCTGCACGACACGTGAGAAACACCTGACCTACCTACCTAATCCCATTTACCAGCACTTGGTCCTTGGCCTTGAATGTTATGACATGCCAAGTGCTCATCCAGGTACATTTTAAAGGATGTGAGGCAAGTGCTTCCACCACCCTCCCAGGCAGTGCATGCCAGACTGTCACCACCCTCTGGGTAAAAAAGTTTTTCCTCACATCCCCCCTAAACTTCCTGCCCCTCACCTTGAACTTATGTCCCCTCATGACTGACCCTTCAACTAAGGGGAACAGCTGCTCCCTATCCACCCTGTCCATGCCCCTCATAATCTTGTACACGCGATCAGGTCATCCATCAGTCTTTTCTGCTCCAACAAAAACAACCGAAGTCTATCCAACCTCTCTTCATAACTAAAATGTTTCATCCCAGGTAACATCCTGGTGAATCTCCTCTGCACCTCCTCCAGTGTAATCACATCCTTCTTATAATGTGGTGACCAGACCTGCACACAGTACTCCAGCTGTGGCCTCACCAAGGTTCTATACAACTCTAACATGATCTCCCTACTTTTATAATCTATACCTTGATTGATAAAGGCAAGTGTCCCATATGCCTTTTTCACCACCCCACTAACATGCCCCTCCGCCTTCAGAGATCTATGGGCACACATACCAAGGTCCCTTTGTTCTTCAGAATTTCCTAGTGTCATGCCATTCATTGAATACTTCCTTGTCAAATTACTCCTTCCAAAGTGTATCACCTCACGCTTTTCAAAGTTAAATTCCATCTGCCACTTATCTGCCCATTTGACCATCCCGTCTATATCTTCCTGCAGCCCAAGACACTCAACCTCACAGTTAACCACCCGGCCAATCAATGTGTCATCCGCAAGCTTACTAGTCATCTATGTCATTTATATAAATGACAAATAATAGGGTACCCAGCACAGATCCCTGTGGGACACCACTGGATATTGGCTTCCAGTCACTAAAGCATCCTTCTGTCGTCACCCTCTGTCTCCTACAGTTAAGCCAATTTTGAATCCACCTTATCAAATTACCCTGTATCCCATGTGCTTTTGCCTTCCTTATAAGTTTCCCATGTGGGACCTTGTCAAAGGCTTTGCTGAAATCCATATAAACTACATCAACTGCACTACCCTCATCTACACACCTGGTCACCTCCTCAAAAAGTTCAATCAAATTTGTTAGGCATGATCTCCCTCTGACAAAGCCATGCTGACTATCCCTGATCAAACCTTGCCTCTCCAAGTGGAGATAGATTCTCTCCTTCAGAATTTTCTCCAATAGTTTCCCTACCACTGACTTGAGACTCACTGGCCTGTAGTTCCCTGGCTTATCTCTACAACCCTTTTTAAGTAGCGGAACCACATTAGCTGTTCTCCAGTCCTCTGGCACCTCCCCCGTGACCAGAGAGGAATTAAAAATTTGGATCAGAGCTCCTGCGATCTCCTCCCTTGCCTCCCTCAGCAGTCTGGGACTCAAATCATCTGGACCTGGAGATATGTCCACTTTTAATCCTGCCAACACCTCCAATACCTTGTCACTCCCTATATGAATTTGCTCAAGAATCTTGCAGTCTGTCTCCCTGAGTTCCATACCTTCATCCTCATTCTATATTATTTTTATTGCAGAATCACTGAATTGTTGCAGCAAAGAAGAAGGCCATTTGATCCGTCATGCCTGCATCAGCTCTCCCAATTCACCTAGCGATATTCCTGTCTTCTTGTAATCTTGCTCATTCTTCCTTTTCAGACACTAATCCCTCTTGAATGCCCTGATTGAACCTGCTTCCACCACACTCTAAGGCAGTGCATTCTAGCCCTTAACCACTCAGTGTATGAAAAAGTTTGTCTTTTTGAACTCATTGCTTCTTTCGCCAATTACCTTAAATCTATGCCCTCTCATTCTTGATCCTTCCACCAGTGGGAATAGTTTTTCCTCTCAACCTTCTCCCAAGGAAAACAATCCCAACTTTTCCAATCTATCTTCATAACTGAAGTTCCTCATCCCTGGAACCATTCTCATGAATCTTTTCTGCACTCTCTTCAATGCCTTCACATCTTTCCTAAAATGTGGCACTCAGAATTGGAAGCAATACTCCAGTTGAGGCCAAATCAGTGTTTTATACAAGTTTGCTCTTGTACGCTATGCCCCTATTAATAAAGTCTAGGATATTGTATGCTTTATTAACTGCTCTCTCAACCTGTCTGCCACCTTTAATGACTTATTCACTTTTACATGCTGGCCCATCTGCTCCTGCACCCCTTTAGTATTGTGCCTTTAATTTTATATTCTCTCTACATGTTTTTCCTGCCAAAATGTTTACTTTACACTTCTCTGCATTGAATTTCATCTGCCATTTAACTGCCCCTTCCATCGACTTGTCTACGTCCTTTTGAAGTTCTACGCTATTCTCCTTAAAGTTAACAATGCTTCCAAGTTTCACATCATCTGCAAATTTTGAAAATGGGCTCTGTATACCAAGGTCCAGGTCATTAATATATATCAGGAAAAGCAAGAGTCCCAACACTCACTCTTGGGTAACTCCATTACAAATCTTCCTAAATCCAAAAAGCATCCATTAACTACTAGTCTGTCTCCTGTCATTCAACCAATTTTGTATCCATGTTGCTACTGTCCCTTATATTCCACGTTGTGCAGCACTTCATCAAACGCCTTTTGGAAGTCCATGCACACGAGACATCAATAGCATTACCCTCAACCAGTGTCAGGGAGAAACCATGGGCCCTGGTGCTTCTCTTGTTTCCAGGCCCCTTATTCTCCACCACCCTCTGCTTTAACCCTCCCCAACCACCCCCAATTCCAGTAAAACCTGCGTCAAATGCACTTCATAAAATAATGGTGAGAAAAACAAGGTAACTTATTCTTCCACACGAAACTTTGCACCAATACATTACACTCAGAAATAGCCCTTACTCAGGTATTCAATGCAAGGATACAAACCCTGAAACACTGCCTTTCATTTTTTTTTAAAAAAAGAGGTAAATAAACCTACCAGTGACTTTTAAAGGGAAAAGCCTCTCTGCATTTGCTCTAGATGCTTCCAACACATTGGATGGCACAGGGATAGATCCTGTCACCTCAGCACCAACCTCCGCAGGCGTAGGGGCTGAGAGGTGGGGGTATTTTAGGATGGGATCAGCAGGGAGCGGAAAGTCTGGTGGTGCAGCCTCTGGGACGGCATAAACCCGTAGCCTCCTGCCACCTTCTGACTCCCAGTCACCACCCCACTGTCACGTCATTTGTATTTTTTTATTTTGCCCAGTTTTTTCAAACTTCCCCTGTCGACATACTCAGGCTCTAGTGGCTTTGCTGCAGTCTTTGCCACCACCACCATCACCTCCCCCCTCTCATTGCCTCCTCTCTTCAAGAGTTAACAAGCCACAGCCCAACCTGGACTTGCACTGCCCAACACTGGAGATGATGTCTCTCGCATCTGTTCAGACTCAGGCAGCTGTACGTTGCAATGGCATCTAGTTATCAGGTGTTGCCTTCATTGTGTCCATTAGAAGATAGAGGTCTGGGCCCCTAAGGCACAGGCACTGTTGTTTTGCACCTTGTGCATCGCCCTCTCCTGGGCCATGCCCTCATCAACCCTGTTGTTACCTCTTCAAAAACCTTCAGCAAGTTAGTTAGACACAATTTGCCTTTAACAAATCCATGCTGGCTTTCCTTAATTAACCCACATTTGCCCAAGTGACGCTTAATTTTATCCCAAATTATTGTTTCTAGAAGCTTCCCCACCATCAAAGTTAAAATGATTATTGCCCTATTAACTCAAGACAAATATGTATTTGCATTGTGGAATGAAAAACTATGCAATTAAGACTAACTAGTAAACTCAAAAAAAGGCTAAACTTGTTAATGAAGCATATAGTGAGTAAATAATAGAATTTGGAAGATTTGTTAATTAGGAAAGTTTGAATAGGCTTTCGGATGAAAAGTCATCAGTCTCCACAGGTGTTGCTAGACCTGCTGAGGATTTCTAGCATTTTCTGGTTTTATTTTAGATTTCCACCTTCTACAGTATTTTGCTCTTATTTGAGCAGGCTGGGGTTTGTTTCTCATGTAAAGGAGACCAGATAAAGGCTTTTAAAATAATGCAGCAGTTTGACAGGGTGGATGTGGAGAAATTATTTTGATTTGTTGGTAAGTTCAGAACAAAGAATATAGAATGCGTAAAAATATCAGGAGTTGACGATTCCACAGACATGAGCTGTGCTGTAAATTCTATGGCCAGGATTTTACCTGTTAGTTTTGGGTGCATGGACGACCAGGAAGAATGTTAAATTGTGAATGATGACATCGGGTGCATATCCCCATGTCATCGCACACTCATGCGATATTACAGTTGGCAGGCACACGTGGGAGTTGGCAGCTTGCCCGCCAACAACTAATCAGCCATTTAAGGCAATTAAAAGGCAATTGACTGAAAGTTTACATTGCCTGTGTGATTTTTCGGTCAGTCCATGGGCAACATGGGCAGGCGGACATCCCGTTGTTTCTCATTCAAGGATGGGATAAAAGGGGACAGGAACTTTGGCTGTGTGAGTTGTTAGGAGTTCAGGTGAGGGTTTGCTGTTGCTTTATTGTTGAAATTTCAGACCTTTTCCTGCATTCTTCTGAAGTTTTTGCTTCATTACATTTGTTTTGAGGACTCTTCTGTCAACTCTGTTAGGACATTTCTGCCCAGTGCAGCCTTCAGTGCATGGGGCAGTGCCATCCACATCTCAGCAGATGGAGATTGTGTACTCTACTGGGGTCACCACCTCTGAAGAAAAAGGGAGAGTCAGAAAGGGGAATTAAAGGCAGGTCCACAAACAGCATCGCAGGGGGAGACCTGTGACAGGAGAGGTGCAGGCACAGGGGGTGCAGGACCAAAAGGCGGATGGGACAGCAGAAGACACAACTCTCCTGCTGCCAGGGTGAACAGGCAGCGATCCAGCTACCTCAACATGACTGAAATCCAGTGCCGCAGGAGGCTCCGCCTCTCTAGGGACATCACTAGGCCAGGTGTTTGAGCCGGAGATTGCCTCCAATTGTGTGGATGGGCACCCAATGCCAGTGGCTCTGAAGATCACAGTAGCCCTTATTTTTATGCATCCGGAAGTTTTCAGGGGTGAGAAGGGGATCTGTGTGGAGTGTCCCAATCGGCTGTCCATACCTGCATCGAGCTCATAGCTGACACTTTGTTTAGACGGGTCCTCACATTCATTTATTACCAGACGGACCAAGCCACTCAGGTTGAGCAAGTCAGATGCTTCGCAGCTTTTGCTGGGTTCCCCCGCATCCAGGTGCCTTAGGCTGCACTCATGTGGCCATCAAGGTGCCAGCAGGTGAGCCAGGTGCCTTCATGAATAAAAAGGGTTACCAATCCATGAACATGCAGATAGCATGCGACCACAAAACACAGATTCTGCAAGTCTGTGCCAGGTACCCTGGCAACTCCCATGATGCATACATCCTGCAAAACTCCCAGGTGCCAAGACTGTTTATGGCTCCAGCTTGGCTGGATGGTTGGCTGCCGGGTGACAAAGGGTATCTATTGAAA
Organism: Carcharodon carcharias; assembly: GCF_017639515.1. Classification (NCBI taxonomy): domain Eukaryota; kingdom Metazoa; phylum Chordata; class Chondrichthyes; order Lamniformes; family Lamnidae; genus Carcharodon; species Carcharodon carcharias. The sequence continues at coordinate 40,214,414 of NC_054486.1, read as the reverse complement.
AGGGGTCCCCTGCAATATTCCCCAGAGCGCGTGTCGCTTATAATCTTTGCATGCTGCACACTGCACAATCCAGCACTGGCAAGGGGGGGATCCACTGGAAGATGAGAATATCAAGGCAGCTCCATAGGTTTCAGACTCTACTGATTGGCTGCTGAACAGAGTGAGGATGAGGAGCCAGACTTGATGAGCCTTCAGGGAGGCAGGGACACCAGGGATGCCTTGATTCAACACACCTTCAGCTAGTCTGCTAAGGCTTGGCTTCCATCTCATTGCAAGGGTGCCACATCCATCACACACACTTCTGAGAAGGCAATACCCCAATGTAGCCTCACAACCTCTGTATTAAAGTTTGATCCCCATGCCATCTATCATAAGGCACTGATAAGACCTGCATCTATGGAAAACATGGGCATTGAAACAAAATCTTGCTTTATATCTTTACCAGATTGCAAACAAGGAACAAAACATAATATGGTTGCCCAAGCCACACAAAATCAATACATAGTACTGATGAAATGAATGCATGTCACCCTTGAAACCCCATCCTGTGCTCACAATGCCTTAAACTTAAGCTAACAAGTCCTACATCTTGGTGCCACCGTCCCCCCTGCCCCCGAAGGACATCTATACTTTTGTGTGAAAAAAACATAAGTTCAAATTTTAAAAATGCAAACAGGAGAGGTGTGCTGAATGAAGGTTGCTTTTGTATTTGCACTTTCTTTCACTAGACTTTTTATTTGTTTGAATATCTAGTAGTTTGAATTGCTGGAGTACAAGAAGCTCTTTTTCATATATAACCCTCAGCCTACCAAGTGTGGATGAACGCCAGGAGTTTGATAAGATTGGATTTGAAATTTACTTGGGGATGCCAAAAATATATAGCCTAAATCTGAATGGAGATTATTCTTAGGTAAACATAGGCACTACAAAAATACCTTTCAAAAATGTGTTTTGTGTCTGCTTTTTAGGGCAAGTAGCTACTGCAGAATACTAACCCTCCATGGAATCTGTACCTGAAGTTTATACTCATGATGAAGTGTATTTCTATACATACATAGCCTTCATGTAAACTGTTTAACACTTAAAACCTTCCTGAAAGTTGGAATGAAGCCTTGGGTCATATCATTATTAAATCATAGCTTAGTGCTGCTACTCTTATATGTTTTTGTACCGCTTTACCCCCCAGTTTCACCCTTCCTCTTTTGAAGGTGCTTCTGGCTCTTGCTGTAATATATTTTCATGTGTTCTGAAATCCTTCCAAAGTGATTACCTTTCAAGTTATTTTTATCATTCATGGAATTTGCACATTGTTGGCATGGCCAGAATTTATTGGCCATCCCTAATTGCACTTGAGACTTCACAAAAAGTGTTGACAGACTATTTGACTCTGGAAGGCCTGTCTTTTCATCATCTCAATGTATATGACTGCACTTTCTAGAACTGGTCTCTGGATAATAAACAATATCGTGGATCCTAGCTGAGAGGCATTTAGTTAATTGTAGCTTCACAACTCCTCTACTTTTTTACTTGTTCCTGAGATGCAAACTTCACTGGCTAGGCCTATCCATAATTGCCCTTTAGAAGATGGTGGTGAGCCACCTTCTTGAACTGCTGGAGTCCATCTGTGTCAATACACCCACAATGCTGCTGGGAAGGGAGTTCCAGGTTTTTGATCCAGCAATAGTGAAGGAATGGCAATATAGTTTCAAGTCAGGATGGTGTGGGACTTAGAAACTTGCAGAAACTTACAGGTGTTCCCCTGTATCTTCTGCCCCTGTCCTTCTAGATGATAGATGTTTTGGGTTTGCAAGATTCTGTAGAATGTCAGTTAAATGTTGAAAGACTAAGGATTAAACTTTATAATCCGTTTTTTGCATTTGGAAACTTTAAAATTATATTTTCATTAAAATTAAGAATCTCAGAAGGTTCCAGCTGATTTTGAAATAAACAATGAATTTTCCAGCCATAATTTGCTGTGGTAGGGCATCTAACAACATGCACGTATAGGTTGTTAAATTGTGTTGCATTGCAGGTTCCTGAAAGTATGAAAGTCACAACAAGAAAAACAGGGCATCTGGAATCTGAGTGAACAGGACAAACACCTGTATATCGCCTTAACTAATCATATTGAAGGATTGTGAAATTAACAGTGCCAGGGCTGAGAAAAAAATGAATTCAATATGAAATCAAGTACAGAAATAAGAATAAATAGGGGAAAAGAAAGATTTGATTAAGAGAGACATAAAGAGACATAAATACATAAAGAGAGAGAAAGGAAAATGGAAAAAATGCATTAATTAAAAATGTTAGCAGTGATTAAAACCTGAAGGTATGAGGGCCCACATTTACAATATTTATCAGTATCATTTTATTAAAAAAGGCTACTTAGACTGAAATGGATAAGATTTAATTTTCTATATGAATTTAGTTCATATCTACTACATAAAAAAACTTGACACCATTCAATGATGAGGCAGACAGCAAGATGCCATTTTCATGAAGCTAACAGTGAGTGGCACAATTTGGACAGCAACATTTGGACATTTGTGCTTCACCACATATCTGCCCTTCACTTGAAGTTGACATGCTATTTGTACATAAAGAACGATGAGTGTCAATAGCCTCAACATTATTTTGGCAGTAAATTTTGGTTCAGTGATTTCTTTTTAGAACAATGGCTCTTTCTTGAAAAATTGAATTTTCCACTTTTATCATCAAACAAAAATCATCAAGCTAAATACGAATGTGAAGTTTATAAGATCGCTATGTTTTGAACTGTCTCTTGTGATGAAAATATAATAATTTTCATAATATTTTTCTGGTCTATTGTGAAGTAGGTTTATGGGGGTAAGTATAGTTGGGTCTGTGTGTGATTTACTCATATTTGGAGTCAAGTAGACTGCAAGTTTGAAAAAGAAGCTAGGTGCTTGACATGCTAATGATGGATGCTGGCTTAGCATTCAAGATGTGAAGGGAATTTGAATTTTAAATAAATGAAGAAATTTGGATTTCAAAGGGATCTTAGCCTGTTTACAACTAGCCAGGTAAGCAAGGCTAAGGAATGTGTTTATTTTTCCCAAAGGTTACTGACAACATATTGGCAACATCAAAGTGTTTATATTATGAGGAAGATACAGTGTCAAAGACATATGGAGCAATAGAATTTACATATTAAAAAGAGAGAAACATATATAAAGGGGAATGAAAGGCTGTGTCAAAAGGCCATGTATGGTCTAACAGGAGTGTGTCAAATAGCCTTAATGAAGCCTCCAGCATTTGTACATAAGTCTGCTTTATAACAAAACTGAAGTTAGGGAAAAGCAATTTGGAATTACACTGTCAAGTGGATATTATGTTAATTTGCTAGTTCTGGTTTAAATTTAAAATCTATTTTAGACCATTGCCTTAAAGGGGTGTAACTGGGGGTCAGGTTAATTAGGAATTTTAGGAATTATAGTAGTGAGTAATTGTAGTCTTATATGTGTGCTTGAAATCTTTTATATTTTGTTAATAAATATTTAAATTTAATTTTTTAGATCTCCAAAGGTCTTGGTGGACTTATTACTTCTGAACTCAGTGCACACGCTGTGTATTAAATACAAATTGCAAAACTGTTGTGATAGCACAACCAAGTTCCCCTTATGGATTTGGTCTGCCTAGCACACATCATCTAGCACATCATAACACTCTTTAATTTAAATGGACTACATTGCAATTTGCCAGAGTTTAAATGAATAGGATCTCACAGTTGGCAGAATTTTCCGTTTTGGGGGGGTGGGGGAGAGCGGGTGCAGGTGCAGGCAGGCACGGACCCGATCACCGCCCGTGATATGGTCTGCGCTGCCAATTTAAGTGGAAGGGCCAATTAAGGCCTGCTCATCATATTTGCGGGAGTGTGTGGGCGGTGGCAGACGTGCACAGACTGTTGGGTCCAATGGCGACAGGCAGTCTGTTTAAAAGAAGGCCTGGCAGCCTTTTGTAGGCTGCTGACAATGGCCAGTTCAAAGGGGGGCGGGTGAGCAGGCCAGGCTGCCGGGTCTGTCAGAGGAGCAGGGCAGGATGCAGGGTAGGCCGGCAGGAAGCCAATGCGCCCCTCGTTTTTCAGATGATTGCCTTGCTGCTCTCCTTGAGGAGTACTCAGCATGATGGGATGGGTTGAAGGTCCTACTGCCATATTTAAACGCTACCTGAACATACACATACGCTCTCTGCAGCCCAGCTGCTAGTTCCTGAGATGGCCACCAGGAGAAAGAAGACAGTAGCCCCATGGTTCAGCCATGACTCCCTTGAGGTTTTTATCCAAGGGGTCCACCAATGCCGGGATATCCTGTCCCCAATGAATGGAACCAGCAGGTCCACCAACCTTACTCCGCCGGCCTGAGAGGTGGTCTCAGAGGTGATCTGTGCTGCGAGCAACTGGCAACAAAATGCCCTGCAGTGCAGGAAGAGGATGAGTGATCTCAGCTGCTCTGCCAGGGTAAGTCAACCTTCTGCTCACTCCAAACTCACACTCTCATAATGGCATCATGCACTCAAAGGGTTACACTGCTCAGGGCTCTCACACAATATTAGCAAGGAGAGACATCAGCACTGATTGTCTCATGGAAACTTTAACATCACCAGCATCTTATCTATCATGCTGCACAAACAGCATCTTCAGCCCTGACTGGTGAGGGCTCAGCACACACAGCAGGCATGCATGCCTCCCAACCTCTACTCAATCCCTTCTCATCACATTCCATCCATTTGTTTTCAAGCAGGCCAAGCTTGTTCACGACAGGAGGGAGAGATCCCAGTTGGGAGGAGGGACGGTCAACATCCAGGAACTTACTTGATTCGAGGATGATGTGCCAAGCTGACAAGGGAGGACTGGGATCGAGTCTGCAGCAATGGAGAGATCAGCCTCTCCAAGTAAGCCAGTACAGATGATCCCTCCATGAGTTGTTCATATCCTGACATGCACAGTGAGTGACAAGCAATGCTGTATTCTGGCTGCACATGAACTAAATCGATCCTCTGTGTCTTAGAGGCACCAGCAGGCCCAGACAGAACTTGAGACAGACCACAAGCTCCAGCCTCCAGCCCACCTCAGAGAAGGATGCTGAAGACCCATCGCTGCACCCTTCACCAGCACAGAGATACACATCTTGGTGAGTCTTGGTTCTAGATTAAGCTTGGGGAAACTTTCTGGAGAACACCTCATTGATATATCTCCACAGCACTCAGAGACAGTAACAGCCCAGGCTTCTGGTACTCTGAGGGCTGCTGGAGATCAGGCACCCTGAATCTGAGTCAGGTAATGAGCCTCTGGAAATGGCCGTCATTAACATGCTAGAGATGCAATCAGGCAGAGTTGCAAGAGGCAGTCAACAGACTAGTGCGAAGGGTGGAGGAGAAGGTCTGTGTTCTGTCTGATGTCATGGCTCTAACATGCAAGCACTTCAAGGTCACCATGGGAAGGGTAGCAGCCGCCTTGGTGACCCTGGTTCAACAGGTTCTACCAGATTTGAGCTTGGACCCGCACTTCATAGTTCTAGGCATAGGTGGGATGCATCAGCGGCTAGGTGAAAGGGGGATGGGCCAGTTTGATCTCCCTCTGGGAGCAACTTCTCTTCAAGGAATCAGGCAGGGGACCTTAGGGAGGAGGATCATCAGATGGACACCCCAGGGCCATCCCCCCAGGTGACTCCAAGAATGTCCAGCTGATCCCAATCCCCTCTGCCTGCTCCATAGGCTGAGGAGAGTGTCTCTGCCTTACAGCAGGAGACCCAAAACAGGCTGAGGCACTCCAGGTCTCCGTCCCCCAGGAGACACCTGCCAAGATCATCACAGGCAACAGGGTGTAGCAGTCAGCAGGCTGCCTCCACCTCTGCTGTGGATGTTAGGGATGCACCTAGATATAGTGACAGGGTTAGAAATATGAACAAATTCTGAGATCACTATGGTGTCACAGGTGTTCACTCACTGTAGATATCATGCACCTTTGTATAAATACTTCCTGTTCATGACAATGGTTTCATCATTTGAATACGTTGTGTACATAAATCTCTGTGTCTTCTTATCGAGACCCAAGCTCCCACTCCATGATTGCCTCCCTTTGTGAGCCTCAGATTCATGTGATGTTCAGCAGACTCATGTTAGTCACTTGCCCCTTGTGTAATATAAGGGAGATTTGTGAAGCTCTTTCCTGAAAGTGACTACACATTGAGCTTTGAACCTTTAAGCCTCGCAACACACCATAGAATTATGTGTGGTTATGTATCTTGGAGGGTTAAAAGTTATATTGTCTCATCAACACTGAGCTGTCTTCATTGTGAGTGCGAAAACACATGACTTGCACCTATTACATTCTCAACAACCATGTATGAATCTCTGGCCACTCAAAGTGGCAACGTGCGGCAAGGTGACAACCACTGCACAATGTGTACTGCCTTTCACTTTCCACAGTGGCTATATACAGCTTTGACTGCTGACCTTTCCAATCACTGACATAGTGCTAAGGGACAGGAGAAATGTGCTCGGGTACCCTTTGCCTGGATCTTATTCCTCCTGAAACCTTGTGGCTATCAGTGTGTCACGGCACATCTTCTGCATCATGGCACTGCAAGGGCATCCTCACAAGGAAGCTGACCATCATTGCCCTCTTCAGGTTCCTCCCCTTCCAAGCCTTCATCATCCGAGGAGTTCTCAGCCTCCTCCATGCCTCCTTGTGGCAAGTGATCTCTCCTTTGAAGTGCCAGGTTGTGCAGGGCGCAATAGACCACAATAATATGGGACACCCTCTGTGGAGGGTACTGTAGAGCCCTACCTGAGTGGAAGTGCATCTTCAGGATGTCAATGGTTTGCTCAATGATGGACCTTGTCACAGAGAGCGCCGTGTTGTATCTCTCCTCCGAGGCACTTTGAAGGTGACACATGGGTGTCATGAGCCATCTCTTCAGTGGGTACCCCTTGTCACCCAGCACCAACCCTGTAAGTGCCACAGCCCCTCGAATATCTGTAGCACCTGGGAGTGACTCAGGATGTAGGAGTTGTGAGAACTCCCGGGGTACCTGGCACAAACATGCATCTGATGATAACACACCAGCTGAACATTGATGTAATGGAACCCTTTCCTGTTAATGAGGATCAGGGGCTGCTGCCAGGGAGCTCTTAAAGCAACAGTTTGCGATCAATTGCGCCCTGCACTCTCGGGAAGTCTGAGATCACCACAAATCCCAGAAATGCAGCTATCTGGCTAGCTTCATCCATTGCGAACTTTATATAATGGCGAGTCTTACTGTAGAGGGCATTAGTCACTTCCTTTATACATTTATGTGTTGAGGATTGAGAGATGCTGCAATAGATCCCCTGTGGATCCCTGGAACTTGCAAAAAATTTGAGTGTAGCAGTTACCTTCAGGTGCAGTGGCAAGGGATGACCTCCCAGTTCATCTGGCTTCAAATCCTCCTGAAGAATGTGGCAGATATGAGCCATCACATCTCTTGACAAACATAGACATGTGCGGCACTGTCTCTTGTTCATCACCAAATAGAAGAGGCATCCTGCCAGTCGCCTCCATGGGATGGGTCTGATTTCTTCAGCCTCTGGTTCTTCCTGGGGCTCCCCTGGGCCATGCACTTCAGGCCAAGGATCTCTAAGCTTTGCTAGATGGTGCCGGGCCCTTCTTCTCCTCCTCAATCTGAGAACTGTATCAAGAAGGCAGCATTGAGCGCAGGCTCCATTCTGAAATTCTCTTTCTTCCTGTGGACACGAAGATCCAAGAGATGAATGCAGCTTGACAAACTACTGGAAACTTCCCACTCCCACTGGCATGTGCTACTCGCCTTTCCCTGTACCAGCCTTGTAGCTGAGGCGCTCCCTCACAGATCAAAGGTGCTTAAGAAGCCACCCCAATAACTTGACATCTCAATCCCAGAGAGGATGGAAGAGGCTTCAGCACTGCCAAGCAAAGTTGACCCTCAGTAAAGGCACTCATAAGATGGCTGATTAGGACTAGAGATTACCCCTACCTTGCACTTTTGGAATGACAGCATGCCTTGCAACATGTAAATTAGGCAATGCCCTTTTACAGGGTTTCAAACAGCACGTTGTAGATATCTAACAGCTATGCTCCCTTATTGGCTGGCTGCCTCTTCCCTACTCACATTCCTCTGAAGTTTAAATGCTTCATGAGACCAACTGTAATGTGACCCCATTGACTATTGCAGTCTCATGTAAAACATAGAAACATAGAAAATAGGAGCAGGAGTAGGTCATTTGGCCCTTCAAGCCTGCTCTGCCATTCAATATGATCATGGCTGATCCTCTATCTCAACTCCGTACTCCTGCTCCCTCCCCATACCCCTTGATGCCTTCAGAGTCCAAAAATCTATCCATTTCCTTCTCAAATATATTCAATGACTTGGCCTCCACAGCTTTCTGTGGTGGACGATTCCATAGGTTCACCATCCTCTGAGTGAAGAAGTTTCTCCTTATCTCAGTCCTAAATGATCTGTCCCGTATCCTGAGACTGTCTCCTTGTTCTAGACCCCCTGGCCAGAGGAAACATCATCCAGTCTGTCCATCCCTGTCAGAATTTTATATGTTTCAATGAGATCTCCTCTCATTCTTCTAAACTCCAGTGAATACAGGCCTAGTCGGCCCAATCTCTCCTCTTACGACAATCCTGCCATCCCAGGAATCAGTCTGGTAAAAGTGTACCATTAGTTAGTGGTTCAAACTATAACTTGTCAGTACAATGATCCTGAGTTCTATCAGCTGAGCCTTCATCTCCATGTTGAGAATTTATTAAGTATGAGGGTGCCCCTGAAAGAGCCCCTGAGTCCAGCCACGGACTCCTTCCACATTGCCTGAGACCCCTTCCGTGGAGATTTTGTTCCAATTTAACTTTTGAACTGCCTCATTGATTCAGGGTCTCAAGATAGTGGTGCTGCATTTCTACTTTGAGATCAGCTTCGACCCGCCGCCTGTCACCATTCACGTCCCTCTGATCATCCTGGAACCCCACAATGTGCATGTAGGTCTCCCTCTGGTCATCCTCCAGCCTCGCCCAGTAACCCAGGAGCCCGCTGTCATTGTTGTGGACATTCATCCTCTCGCCCCTGAACCCATCACTGTGGATGTCCCCATGCTCCATTAGGGCCTCATGCCACCCCACCTTGAGGCTGTCTGCACGGTCACTTACAGTGGCACCCCAACCCCTCCCAACCCACAAGAGCTTTGAGTGCCTCCCACCTTTATTATGTTTTCCCTACTTACAAGCTGCAGATGCCTCCCCTGACCATGGCCATTCTATTTGCAGCCCATTACCGAGCCAGCAACCCCCAGGACCACTATGCGTGAGGCACTGACCAGCCCTGCACACCAAGCTGTGCATGACCCCCATTGAGCTCATTGACCTTGCCCCTCCCTGGACTAGGACCACGATGTGTGTGCCATGCATAGCCCTGCAGCACGGTCCACAAAGCCCACAGTTCTGCCTTTAATCTCTCAATCCGACCTCCTGGTCTCAGTCCCAGGACAATGACACTCAGCCCCTGTTTCCTTCAGGACTGAACACACCACCTATTCAACCCCCCAACTTTTCCCAATTCCCTTAACCCTCATATCTCTGTCAACACCCCCACCCCATTCACCATGGTGGACTCTGTTACTAGAGCGCAGCCCAGACTGTGAAGCACAGCATCCATTGTGAATGGCCCTGCCTGAGACCCGCAGCATCCATTGTGAACGGCCCTGCCTGAGACCCGCAGCATCCATTGTGAATGGCCCTGCCTGAGACCCGCAGCATCCATTGTGAACGGCCCTGCCTGAGACCCGCAGCATCCATTGTGAATGGCCCTGCCTGAGACCCGCAGCATCCATTGTGAACGGCCCTGCCTGAGACCCGCAGCATCCATTGTGAATGGCCCTGCCTGAGACCCACAGCATCTATTGTGAATGGCCCTGCCTGATACCTGCAGCACCCATTGCAATCGAGCCTTCTTGAAACCCCCACCAGCCTCACCTTTCACAGTAGCTCTGGCATCGGTGCCTTGGAACAGTGCTGTGCGGGTCGGCTTTGAATGTTGTACTCACATCGAAGTCACGGCTGAATTGAGGACTAGTAGGTGCACGTCACTTATATCGTTTGTGATTCAGACCAGTTTAATTTCCCCACAGGGAGAACATGCTTCCGTCAACTTGTGTTTTAATGATAATTCATGACATGCTAATGCATGCAAATAGGGTTCCCGACATGGATCAGTGGCAAGTCAACCTGCCAATAGAGAGTGCCAAGGGGAAAATTTTGACTTTTTTTCCCACCTGCAGAAAGCTGACTTTTGGCCTCTCTGAATTTTCCACTCTTGTCCGCCGCAATTTCTGCTGCTTGCGGGACCAGAAAATTCCACTTATTGTGAGCAACAAATATGATTCCAAGGGACAAAATGTGACTTTTGCCATGAGACAGGGAATGTGAAGGCAGGCTGCTGGAAATTAAAAGCTAATCCTTTGTAGGAGTGTGTAATGTTTCTCCAGAAAACACTGTACCAGTGAGTAAAGCTTGTGATAAACCAATATCATCTAATGTATTTACAGTGAGTCAAAATATAAAAGATTATGGGGGTTTTATATTTGAGGGTGAAATAACTCCACTTAAGTCTGATAAAGGGACCAAGAAGATTGTTATTATAAATATCGGATCATTTCAATTCCTGGTTTTTTCAAATGTGGTGCATTTCTCTCCAGAGCGTTCCCTAAATAAAACACAGTGCATTGATAGAAATTGTTTACCTGTTCCAAAGTGTGAAGTAAATTAAAATTCTGCTTTAGTCAATAGCTCTGTTTTGTAGAAATGGTGTAAAAATTTCTCATTCATGATGTTGACCTTATCTTAGGAAACAGTGTACTGCCTCCAGACATTTCAGCAAAATCCATTGAAGTTGATAAAGAAAAGGATGTATCAGAAAAATCAAGGGACTCGGGAAAAACATGTCTGTCTCTGAATTTGCTGCAAAAAAAACAACAATGGCTTGACTCAGGAGGTGTCAACAAAATCAGCTTCTCAAAGTCTTAAATGGCCAATTAACGGCCAGCCAGCGTGAAGCGCATACTGGAATGCTCAGTGCTGCCAGGGTGGGGATGGGAGGAGGGCGGGAACTGACGTAAGCAAGGGCATGGGAGAGCGTGGAATGAAAGCTCCCTGAAGGCAGAGAGCTGCCTCAGGGAACTGAAGACTTCAAAAGTATTAAATAAAGATTTTAAAATCAGAACAAAAATGTCCAAGCATCACAAACAGTCACCTGAACATTATAAAAATGCTGTCCATAGATTTTTATTTTTTAAATTTAATAATGGAAACCTCATCCTGCCCTTGGATGAGGTTTCATGAACAATGCAAAGGCCACCTGGCCAATTAGCCCATCCGCCAACTGTGAGGTTGGATGGGCCAAGAAAATTCGGGGACAGTTACAACGTTAATGGGCTTAATTGCCCTTTTAATTGTATGTGCAAAAGTCAGAAGCGTGCCTGCTGGCTGAAATATCAGTCGAGCGTGGGATTAGGTCCCCAACATCATCACACTATTTTACATTCGAGCGGGTCAGCACTCCCGGACGCTGGCCTGAAAATTCTGCTCCTGGAGTTAAAACAAGGTGGTTCAAGAACTGTGTTTAAAAGTCAACAAGTTAAAAATGTAGTGTCTTGTTCTAAAGAAGAACAAAGGGACACACTGGATCCACTTGAGAAGAAACTTATGACAGAGGATTTCATCCCTCGACCTATAATTTACATGTAACTGGATTCAAAAATCACAGTGATTGTCAGCAATTAACCATGTGGCTCTTGACAAAGTTAGCAAGTGGCACAGTGGACTAGCAATCTAGAGGCCCAGGCTAATGCTCTGGGAACACGTGTTTAAATCCCACCATGGCAGTTGGTGGAATTTAAATTCAGTTAATAATCTGGAATTGAAAAGCTAGTCTCAGTAATGGTGATCTTGGAACCATTGTTGATGTAAAAACCCATCTGGTTCACTCGTGCCCTTTAGGGAAGGAAATCTGCCATCCTTACCTGGTCTGGCCTACATGTGACTCCAGACCCACAGCAATATTGTTGATTTTTAAACGCCTTCTGAAATGGCCTAGCAAGCCACTCAGTTGTATCAAAACGCTACAAAGTCTTCAAAACTATACGGACTGCAGCGGTTCAAGAAGACAGCTCACCATCACCTTCTCAAGGGCAGTTAGGGATGGGCAATAAATGCTGCCCTAGCCAGCGACGCCCACATCCCACGAATTAATTTAAACAAAAACACCCAGCATCAGCCTAGACAATGGAAGCAACAACGGCAAACCCAGCCCTGTTGACTCTGCAAAGTCTTCCTTACTAACATCTGGGGTCTTATGCCAAAATTGGGAGAGCAACAGCCTGACATAGTCAAACTCACCAAATCATACCTTACAATGTTCCAGACACCAATGTAGTTTAAAGTAGTTAATGTAAATAGACAATCTTCATCATCAGTGATGTACGATCACATAACAGAGTATGCTGACAGATTGCACGAGGCTTCATATAGAATGTAATTAGAAGAAGGTTTAATAAAAGTCAATGTTTACCAATAGCCTTGCTTCCAGCAGTCTCTATCAATCTTAACCAATGAAAACCTCAGCTAAGACACACAACAATGGTAATAGAACCACCATCACAATCCTTGGGTGTGTCCTGTCGCACCAGCAGGACAGACACACCAGCACAATGGTATACAGTAAAGAGGGGGTTATCCTGGGAGCCCTCAGCATTGACTCTGGACCCCATGAAGCCTCATGATTTCAAGTCAAATATGGGCAAGGAAACTTCCTGCTGGTTACCACCTACTGCCCCCCTCAGCTGGTGAATCAGTAAGCCTCCATTTTAAACACTAATTGGAAGTAGCACTGAGGGTGGCAGGGACAAAGGGTGTACTCTGGGTGGGGACTTCAATGTCCATCACCAAGAGTGGCTCGGTAGCACCACTACTGACTGAGCTTTTGGAGTCCTAAAGGACATAGCTGCTAGACTGGGTCTGCAGCAGATGATGAGGGAACCAATAAAAGGGAAAAACATAATTGACCTCATCCTCATTAATCTACCTGTCCATGACAGTATTGATATGAGTGACCATCGTACAGTCCTTGTGGAGATGAAGTCCTGCCTTCACATTGAGGATGCCCTCCATCATGATGTGTGGCACTACCACTGTGCTAAATGGCATAGATTTTGAACAGATCTAGCAACGCAAAACTTGGCATCCACAAGGCATTGTGGGTCATCAGCAGCATCAGAATTGTATTCAACCACAATCTGCAACTTCATGGCCCGGCCTATCCCCCACTCAAACATAACCATTAAGCCGGGGGATTGATGACACTGGTTCAATAAAGATGGCATACCAGGAGCAGCACTAGGCATACCTAAAAATGAAGTTCCAACCTGATAAGGCTACAGCACAGGACTACTTGCATGCCAAACAGAAGAAGCAGCATGCAATAGAGCTAGAGATCCCACAACCAATAGATCAGATCTAAGCTCTGTAGTTCTGCCACATCCAGTCGTGAATGTGGTGGACAATTAAACAACTAACGGGAGGAGGAAGTTCCAAAAATATCCCCATCCTCAGCACATCAGTGCAAAAGATAAGGCTGAAGCATTTGCCAGAAGTGCTGGGTGAATAAATCATCTTAGCCTCCTCCTGAGCCCCCCAGCATCACAGATACTAGTCTTCAACCAATTTGATTCACCCCACATGATATCAAGAAGTGGCTGAAGGCATTGGATACTGCAAAGGCTATGGACCCTGACAACATTCCGGCGAAAGCACTGAAGGCCTGTGCTCTAGAACTAGCCATGCCCCTAGCTAAGCTGTTCCAGTACAGCTACAAAACTGGCATTTACTTGGCAATGTGGAAAATTGCTCAGGTATGTCCTGTCCATAAATAGCAGGCCAAATCTAACCCAGACAATTACTGCCCCATCATTCTACTCTTGATCATCTGCAAAGTGATGGAAGGTGTCATTGACAGTGCTATCAAGTGGCATTTACTCAGAAATAGCCTGCTCACTGATGCTCAGTTAGGGTTTTGCCAGGGCCACTCAGCAATTGAACTCATCACAGCCTTAGTCTAAGCACAGACAAAAGAGCTGAACTCAACAGGTGAGGTGAGATTGACTGCCTTTGATGTCAAGGCAGCATTTGACCGAATGTGGCATCAAGGAACCCTAACAAAACTGGAACCAATGGGAATCAGGTGGAAAACATGTCACTGGCTGGATTCATACCTAGTGCAGAGGAAGATAGTTGTGGTTGTTGGAGGTCAATCATCTTTGCTGTAGGAGTTCCTCAAGGTAGTGTCCATCTACAGCTGCTCCATCAATGACCTTCACTCTATCATAAGGTCGGAAGTAGGGATACTCACTGATGATTGCACAATGTTCAGCACCATTTGCGGGCCTTCAGATCCTGAAGCAGTCATGTTCATATGCAGCAAGATCTGGACAACATTCTGCCTTTGGCTGATAAGGTGGCAAGTAACACTCATATCACACATGTGCCAGGCAATAACCATCTCCAACAAGAGGGAATTTAACCATCTCCCCATGATGTTCAATGGCATTACTATCGCTGAGTCCCTCACTATCAACATCCTGGGGTTACCATTGGCCAGTAACTGAAATGGACCAGCCATTGAAATACTGTGGCTACAAGAGCAGTTCAGAGGCTGGGAATTCTGTGGCAAGTAATTTACCTCTTGAGTCCCCAAAGATTGTCCACCATCTACAGGGCACAATTCAGGAATGTGATGGAATACTCTCCGCTTGCCTGAATGAGTGCAGCTCCAAAAACAAGCAGGACAAAGCAGTCCATTTGATAGGCACGCCATACATCACCTTAAACATCTACTTGCTCCACCACCAATGCACAGTAGCAGCAGCGAGTACCATCCATAAGATGCACTGCAGCAACTCACCAAGGCTCCTCAGGCAGCACCTTCCAAACCTGCAACCTCTTACCAACTAGAAGGACAAGGGCAGCAGATGCATGGGAACACCAGTGCCTGCAAGTTCCCCTCCAAGCCACACACGATGCTGACTTGGAAGTATATCGCTATTCCTTCACCATTGCTAAGTCAAAATCCTGCAACTTTCTGCCTAACAGCACTTTGGGTGTACCTACACCACATGTACTGCAGTGGTTCAAGAAGGCAGCTCATCATCACCTTCTCAAGAGCAATTGGGGATGAATAATAAATGCTGGCCCAGACAACGATGCCCACATCCTGTGAATGAATAAATAGAAAAAAATGAACAATTGTGCAGCTTTTAATCAAGGTTAGTGGAAAACTGTACACACTGTACAAAGTGGGAAAGATGATATTCTGTGATGTGTAATGGAAGGCGAAGTCATCAGCAGTAGCGAAGCAAATTCTCATTTTTATAAGAGAAAGAATGTTAACTTCAAGTCTTAATTGTCACATGCAATTGGTGGTAATAGGTTTATGCATGTAGAGTGTTAATTTAGATTGTGTTATGGTAAAATGGGATTGGGGAGAGATTGTGTGTAGTAAGGCAGCTGTTAAAATGTATAAAATATTATAAGTTGATATATTTTGACAGTGTTATTGAAATGTCATTACTTTGGTAATGATTTTTCATCTTTTAGAGGGGAGTTGTTTTGAATACAAAGTGTATATGGTTGATATGCTTTGGGGTTGTCTCTTTAATTTGAGATAAAATTGACTTGTAAAGAAGGTCATGTAACCTGTTCTGAATTCTGCCAGACAAGCCAGGGTGGGTTGGTTGTTATGGGAACAAGAGGGATTGAAGTCAAGAAACCTGCTGAGAAGGTGCAAGATGTTCACACCTGTAGACAATGACAACAGCAGTTGCGTTGACAGTGGGTAAACTGTTAGTCTCTAAGTCTCACAAGGAGGTGCAAGGAATGTTAGGTTTTATAAATGGTTATGCTTTAAACTGTCTTTTTCATTCCAAGATTGAATGAAGTTGGAATTTTACATGATAACTGATTAGCACTTCTACCTGGATACAAGGTCCACGTATTTCACGTTGCCATGGAAATGAGCTTTTGGAGCAGAAAAATACATGGGGCGAGATTTTCCAGCCCCAGCTGCTGCTAGCATCATCTAGTCCCGCCAAAAGTCAATGCACTTTTGGCTGGGCCGTCGAATCTCCTATGACCACAATGGAGCTGGAAAATCCTAGCCATAGAGAACCATTGTATCATCAGGTTGTGGGTTTCCTAGGAAATCACTGAAATTCACAGGCCCAGGTCAGTCTGCAGCAATCTGCAAGGTGGAGAGGAAGAGATAGAGGCAACCAGTTCTGCACCCGAAGCAGAGAAAGTGCTGACTCTTCTGTTCACCACACAGAATGTGCATGGTAGTTCATGGTCAGATTGAAGAGAGTGAATTCATAAGGATTTGAAAGTGTCTATAAGATTTGCCTAGATTGGGCTAGAGAGAAGGAATCTCCAGTGTAACTCTCATAGTGAGAGTCAGCTCCAGGATTAGAAGTTATCTGGATGGGAAAGGAAAAAGGAAGCAAGTCATCAGGAGCTGAGAATAACTTTAGACTTGTTCCTGGAGAATGAAATGTCCATTTAAGGGACAGAGTAACTATAACTGTGGATTTGGATTTTTGGTCATGTTAAAAGTTAAATGGTTGATTTTTTTTCCCATAGTTTAAAGTATAAGTTGCCTGCCAAATAGTGTTTAGTTAATGTTGCTTTAAGTCATTTGTTACAGTAAAAGTTTTAAAATTTGAAATCCAATTGTATGATCCTCTTAGTTGGTCACTGGAAATTCAAATCTCTTTTTAAAAGTTTTCAGTCTCTATGGGGATCTTAACTGAACACTTCAAGACTCAGTTTTGATGAGTCAGGGCTGTTTCTGCTTTATCACAATAACTCTTAACCTATCTTTGATTACACCAGATAGCTTTCGCTTCCCCATACTTTCAGACATTAGAATTAGGTGCTTAATACACAATAGTTGTATGTTGTGGTCATATTGACAAAAGGCTAGTTTAAGCATATCTCAATTTTCTTTAGAAAAGGAATGTTACGGCTAGGATTGATATTTTAAAAGATCAGAATGATCTACACAAGATTTGTTGGTGGTTGAATCACTAATAATACCTTTCATGTGCTACTAATTTCCAAATATACAGTGAGTGCATGTACATACATGTATATATGTTTTCACATATAAGTTGTTCCCACATACTGGACAGCCTGTCCTCTGAGGACATATGTTGTCTGTCATTCCACCTCATCATGAAAATATTTTTTTAAAGTATGTAAAAAAGGTTAATTCAGAATAATACTCTAAGTTAAACATGCAAGTGGGACATGAGTACACAGATACAAACTAGTAGAAAAGAACTTTAAAACTAAAATCACAAGATTTGTCTTCAAGAAGAGAAAGCTTGACATTAGGAATGGGCTTCCAGGCAGAATGGTGCAAGTGAAAACCAATTAGCTTAAGAATCAATGAGATACAAAAATGGGAGGAGTAAGGTGGTGTTCTAGATGGACGAATTAAGAAAGGCTGAATGACCTTCTTCCGTTTTTACATCTTGTTATCTTGTCAGTGTTGAAGCCAGCAGAACTTAGAACACATTTTTACCATTCCTGATTTTCTCCATTGCTTTCTCAAAGCTCTTTTTTTTCAAATGGGACAACAAACCAGTGTTTATGTAAAAGTTTGCATAGCACTATTTTGCAGAAAAACTGAGGATTCTGCTGCTCAGTGACTTGATAAATATTTACCACGCGACCAACATCACTAAAACAGATTATTTGGTCATTATCACATTTTTACTTGTTGTCCACAAATTGGCAGCTGCGTTTCCTACATTACAAAAATGGCTGTGTTTCATTCATTGTCAAACATTTTGGAATGTTCTGAGCTCAAGGAAGGTATTATATAAATGCATTATATACATTTTTTCCTTTTCTTCTTTCCAGTACTAACACTTTTCTTTGCTCATCTTTACTAATTCTAATTTATTTTGTTTTATTCATCCAACACTTCTCAGTTATGATTTTTTTATAAAAACAAAAAAACTGCGGATGCTGGAAATCCAAAACAAAAACAGAATTACCTGGAAAAACTCGGCAGGTCTGGCAGCATCGGCGGAGAAGAAAAGAGTTGACGTTTCGAGTCCTCATGACCCTTCGACAGAACTTGAGTTCGAGTCCAAGAAAGAGTTGAACTATAAGCTGGTTTAAGGTGTGTGTGTGTGGGGGGGGGGGGGGGGGGAGAGAGGGTGAGAGAGAGAGAGAGAAGTGGAGGGGGGGTGCGGTTGTAGGGACAAACAAGCAGTGATAGAAGCAGATCATCAAAAGATGTCAACAACAATAGAACACATAGGTGTTAGAGTTGGTGATATGATCTAAACGAATGTGCTAATTAAGAATGGATGGTAGGGCACTCAGGGTATAGCTCTAGTGGGGGTGGGGAGAGCATAAAAGATTTTAAGATATTTAAAAATAATGGAAATAGGTGGGAAAAGAAAAATCTATACAATTTATTGGAAAAAAAAGGAAGGGGGAAACAGAAAGGGGGTGGGGATGGGGGAGGGAGCTCACGACCTAAAGTTGTTGAATTCAATATTCAGTCCGGAAGGCTGTAAAGTGCCTAGTCGGAAGATGAGGTGTTGTTCCTCCAGTTTGCGTTGGGCTTCACTGGAACAATGCAGCAAGCCAAGGACAGACATGTGGGCAAGAGAGCAGGGTGGAGTGTTAAAATGGCAAGCGACAGGGAAGTTTGGGTCATTCTTGCGGACAGACCACAGGTGTTCTGCAAAGTGGTCGCCCAGTTTACATTTGGTCTCTCCAATGTAGAGGAGACCATATTGGGAGCAATGAATGCAGTAGACTAAGTTGGGGGAAATGCAAGTGAAATGCTACTTCACTTGAAAGGAGTGTTTGGGCCCTTGGACGGTGAGGAGAGAGGAAGTGAAGGGGCAGGTGTTGCATCTTTTGCGTGGGCATGGGGTGGTGCCATAGGAGGGGGTTGAGGAGTAGGGGGTGATGGAGGAGTGGACCAGGGTGTCCCGGAGGGAACGATCCCTACGGAATGCCGATGGGGGGGTGAAGGGAAGATGTGTTTGGTGGTGGCATCATGCTGGAGTTGGCGGAAATGGCGGAGGATGATCCTTTGAATGCGGAGGCTGGTGGGGTGATAAGTAAGGACAAGGGGGACCCTATCATGTTTCTGGGAGGGAGGAGAAGGCGCGAGGGCGGATGCGCGGGAGATGGGCCGGACACGGTTGAGGGCCCTGTCAACGACCGTGGGTGGAAAACCTCGGTTAAGGAAGAAGGAGGACATGTCAGAGGAACTGTTTTTGAAGGTGGCATCATCGGAACAGATGCGACGGAGGTGAAGGAACTGAGAGAATGGGATGGAGTCCTTACAGGAAGCGGGGTGTGAGGAGCTGTAGTCGAGGTAGCTGTGGGAGTCGGTGGGTTTGTAATGGATATTGGTGGACAGTCTATCACCAGAGATTGAGACAGAGAGGTCAAGGAAGGGAAGGGAAGTGTCAGAGATGGACCACGTGAAAATGATGGAGGGGTGGAGATTGGAAGCAAAATTAATAAATTTTTCCAAGTCCCGACGAGAGCATGAAGCGGCACCGAAGTAATCATCGATGTACCGGAGAAAGAGTTGTGGAAGGGGGCCGGAGTAGGACTGGAACAAGGAATGTTCCACATACCCCATAAAGAGACAGGCATAGCTGGGGCTCATGCGGGTACCCATAGCCACACCTTTTGTTTGGAGGAAGTGAGAGGAGTTGAAGGAGAAATTGTTCAGTGTGAGAACAAGTTCAGCCAGACGGAGGAGAGTAGTGGTGGATGGGGATTGTTCCGGCCTCTGTTCGAGGAAGAAGCTAAGGGCCCTCAGACCATCCTGGTGGGGGATGGAGGTGTAGAGGGATTGGACGTCCATGGTGAAGAGGAAGTGGTTGGGGCCAGGGAACTGGAAATTGTTGATGTGACGTAAGGTGTCAGAGGAATCACGGATGTAGGTGGGAAGGGACTGGACAAGGGGAGAGAGAAGGGAGTCAAGATAACAAGAAATGAGTTCTTTGGGGCAGGAGCAAGCTGAGACGATCGGTCTACTGGGGCAATTCTGTTTGTGGATTTTGGGCAGGAGATAGAAGCGGGCCGTCTGAGGTTGGGCGACTATCAGGTTGGAAGCTGTGGGAGGGAGATCCCCAGAGGAGATGAGGTCAGTGACAGTCCTGGAAACAATGGCTTGATGTTCAGTGGTGGGGTCATGGTCCAGGGAGAGGTAGGAGGAAGTGTCTGCGAGTTGACGCTCAGCCTCCGCGAGGTAGAGGTCAGTGCGCCAGACAACAACAGCACCACCCTTGTCAGCGGGTTTGATGACAATGTCAGGGTTGGACCTGAGAGAATGGAGTGCAGTAAGTTCAGAGAGAGACAGGTTAGAATGGGTGAGAGGAGCAGAGAAATTGAGATGACTAATGTCGCGCCGACAGTTCTCAATGAAAAGATCAAGAGAAGGTAAGAATCCAGAGGGAGGGGTCCAGGTGGAGGGAGAATATTGGAGATGGGTAAAAGGATCCTTTGAACGGGGAGAGGACTCCTGCCCAAAGAAGTGAGCCCGGAGACGAAGACGGCAGAAGAAGAGTTCAGCATCATGCCGAGCCCGAAATTCATTGAGGTGAGGGCGTAAGGGTATGAAACTAAGTCCTTTGCTGAGCACTGAACGTTCAGCATCGGAGAGGGGAAGGTCAGGGGATATAGTGAATACAAGGCTGGGGTTGGGATTGGAAGATGGGGTGGGGACGGAGGGACGGGCAGGGGTGGAGGGTCCTAGATGGATGTTGGTGTCGATGAGTTGTTGGAGCTTGCGTTCCTTAGCACTTGAGAGAAAGAGAAAAAGTTTCTTGTTGAGGCGTCAGATGAGCCGAAGAATAAAATGAAATTGGGGGCACGCGCAGCTTTGAAAAAGGGTACGGCGGTGCTGCTGGAGGGAGAGGTCGAGTGTGTTCATATGGCGGCGCATGGCACTGAGTGTGGATTTCAGAATGTGACGGGAACAACAGTCCGAGAAACGTTTTATGTCCCGGAGATACCTGTAATCCTGGGTGGGTTCGAAACATGAGGGGTGGAATTTCAGTTGAAATCCACGTGGGGTAAGTCGGAGACGGAGACAGTCACTGAGAAAGGAGATATGGCTGTGAAAGCAGGTTTTAGTAAACACCTTGTCAAACACCAGGAGGGAAATGGAAAGCAATGAAGGTGAGCAAGGCAAAAGAGAGGAACGGAAATCTTGTCGGAGAAAAGAACAGAACTTCTTCAAGGAGGTAGGCATTTCTTGAAGAGCAGTGGCAGTCAATTAAACACAGAGATAAAAACAAAAAAACTGCGGATGCTGGAAATCCAAAACAAAAACAGAATTACCTGGAAAAACTTAGCAGGTCTGCCAGCATCAGCTGAGAAGAAAAGAGTTGACATTTCGAGTCCTCATGACCCTTCGACAGAACTTGAGTTCGAGTCCAAGAAAGAGTTGAAATATAAGCTGGTTTAAGGTGTGTGGGGGGGGCGGAGAGAGAGAGAGAGAAGTGGAGGGGGGGGTGTGGTTCCTATCAAAATTCCTATTTCCTATTCCTTACCTAAGTTTGGCATTAATGCATTAATTTTTTATGCCTATTCTATCAAAATCCCTATTTCCTGTTACTTACCTAAGGTTGGCATTAATGGTAGACTACAACAAAAGTTAACAAGACTGGTTCCTGAGATGAGTGATTTTCCCATAAGGAGAGATTGAGTAGATCAAGCTGTTTTCTTTGGTGTTTAGAAGAATTAGAGGTTATCTAATTGAAACACACAAAATTCTGAAGGGGATGATAGGGTATAAATGCTGAGAAAATGTTTCCCCTGACTGGGAACTCTACAACACAAAAAGGAATTGGTCATATAGGAGAGAGATGAGGAGAAATTTCTTCCCACAAAGGATTGTGAATCTTTGGAGCTATGGTTGCTCAGACATTGAGTATATTTAAAACAGAAGTCAATAGATTTTTGGTACTAAGGGAATTAGGGGTTAGGAGGTAGAGGATCAGGCATGATTTTGTTGAATGGCAGAGCCGGCTTGAAAGGACAAATGCCCTACTTCCAGCTCCTATTTCTTATTGTGTGCTATGAACTTGCCAATATTTGAATATTGCTAAAAAAAAGAAACATGTCTAAACTTTTTGTCTTGCACTCGCAAGAATTCCAATATAAGGGGGAAAACAACAAATTATGCTGTGTGAAGAGAGTGCTGATTGGTTGGCAAGTGACGATGCCATGGAGAATGCACCAGTGATGGTGACTGACAGTTAACTGCCAAGCATTGTTTGAAATTTAAACCAGGCAACTTGACCCTGATTGTTCAAGGCACTGCCCTGAGGAATGAGTCAGCTGTCACTTATTTTGTTTAGCTGTAACAGGTGCAATGTATGTACATGTTCTTTCTTTCTGCAAAGAGCAGGGCCCTGTGTATTAATAAATGTAGCTTGTAGTACATGTGAATGCACCACATTGTGAGCCTTACTGACAAACTCAAATTGGTTGTCAGCGTAATTCTTAGAACACTGAGGAATATTTAACAAATGTTGTCCAATCGTGGAATCACATCTAATGTCAGACACTATGTTTTGAGTTTTGGAAGCAAGGGCCAGTTGAGTATGGTCTTATGCTGCCCATTGTGAACAGTGACTGGGACATGCTGTTTGATACGATCTGCCAGTCTTTGGGACATATGGCCTACACACTTAGCATCATACTGGCACTGAAATTCATGTACCGCTTTACTCATTTGTGTGATAAGCAGAATGTCTTTTTGGCTTGACAGCAGCATCCTGTTCGTGGTGATACCATACAGGACTTGCATATCACTAGTAATGCTGTGCCCATGTGCTCATTTTACATTGCTATGGATATAGATATCATCTATCATAAGTAGTATGTCATAAATGATCAGCTGTCCTTTTTTACTAACAGGTAGCTTGATGTTCATTCTTGATCATGCACAACTTAGAATTATCAGAAAGCAAAGCATGATTTTCTTTAAAAAATTAAAAAAATAAATTTCAAGATTGAGATCATCAGGTTTTAAGCTGATATCTATAAGATATCATGGCGATCTAGACCCGCCACCAGTGCGTGAACCAGTTTTCATTGAATTTATGAACTCGACAACTTGTGCAGTTGAGTTCAGTTTTAATAACACTATGTATACCCAAATAGATGGTGTTGCCATGGGATCCCCTCTAGGCCCAGCTCTTGCAAACATCTTTGTTGGGCTCCATGAGATACGTGTCTTCGATGGAATGACACCCAAACTCCTACCCCTGGCATATTTCTGATATGTGGGTGATATGTTTGCTATATTTAAATCTGCAGCTGCATGTTACAATTTCTTTACATGTCCTAATGGGCTCCATCTTCTGTTCAAATTCACCTTTGAGATGGAGCAGTCAAATGAACACTCTTTCCTTGATGTACTAGTTGAGAAATCTGCCCAGGGGTTTCTCTATCACGGTCTACTGCAAACCTACCTTCACTGGTCAATATACATGTTGGGATTCTTGCAGTTCCACACGCTATAAGGTTGGTCTTATTGGCAACCTTGTAAATAGGGCCCGAGCCATTTGCTCACCATTCAAGCTTTGCTGAAATAGGGCACATCAAAGGCACCCTGCAGGATAATGGCTACCCTGATCAGATCATTTTGCATTGTATATCACGCAAACTCATGAATGGGCCAAAGGCAGTCATGTTCAGCTCTGTAAAGTACCCAGCCTACCTCAGATTACCCTGGAAGGGCAAGGTATCTCAAAAATTTGAGCAAGAGGCGAAGCTAGCTGTTTCACGCTGCTACTATGCAGTAGCAACACGAGTGGGATTTGCCACTGACGAGATGCTGCTGTCAAATCAAAAAGATGTCTTGTCTATCACACAAATGAGTAATGTAGAAACATAGAAACATAGAAACGAGGAGCAGGAGTAGGCCATTCGAGCCTGCTCCACCATTCATTATGATCATGGTTGATCATCCAACTCAATAGCCTGCTCCCGCTTTCTCCCCATTCCCTTTGATCCCTTTCGCCCCAAGAGTTATTTCTAACTCCTTCTTGAAAACATACAATGTTTTGGTGTCAACTACTTTCTATGGTAACGAATTCCATAGATTCACCACTCCCTGGGTGAAGAAATTTCTCCTCATCTCAGTCCTAGATGGTCTACCCCATACCCTCAGATTGTGACCCCTGGTTCTGGACTACCCACCATCGGGAACATCCTTCCTTTTTCTACCCTGACTAGTCCTGTTAGGGTTTTATAGGTTTCTATGAGATTCCCCCTCATTCTTCTGAACTCCAGCAAATATAATCCTAATCGACTCAATCTCTCCTCATATGTCAGTCCCGCCATCCCAGGAATCAGTCGAGTAAACCTTCGCTGCACTCCCTCTATAGCAAGTGCATCCTTCCTCAGATAAAGAGACCAAAACTGCACACAATATTCCAGATGTGGTCTCACCATGGCCCTGTACAATTGCAGCAAGACATCCCTGCTCCTGTACTCAAATCCTCTGGCTATGAAGGCCAACATACTATCTGCCTTCTTTACCACCTGCTGCACCTGCATGCTTCCCTTCAGTGGCTGGTGTACAAGGACACCCAGATGTCATTGCTCATTCCCCTCTCTCAATTTATAGCCATTCAGATAATAATCTGCCTTCCTGTTTTGGCTGCCAAAATGAATAACCTCACATTTATCCACATTATACTGCATCTGCCATGCATTTGCCCACTTACTCAGCTTATCCAAATCACACTGAAGCATCTCTGCATCCTCCTCACAGCTCACCCTCCCACCCAGCTTTGTGTCATCTGCAAATTTGGGGATATTACATTTAATTCCCTCATCTAAATCATTAATATATATTGGCCAGAATTTTTCCATCGGCAATTTGGGGCCCGCTTGCCAACGGGAAAATGACGCAGGATGACATCAGGAGGAACACCCGACATCATCCCGGTCCGTTTAAATTTTTAGGAAGGCAGGCGACAGCAAAATCAGCTGTCTGCCTGCCGACCTGTCAATGGCCAATTGAGGCCACTGACAGGATAATTAAGCCAATTAAAGGCCCTGCCCGTCCAACCTTAAGGTTGGCAGGCAGGCCAGGAGCCCCAGCGGGGAATAGAAAAAACGTGAAACCTCATCCACTGGCAGGATGAGGTTTCATGTCTGTTTTAGAAATGTTTAATAAACTTTATGTCCTTTTTATTAACATGTCCTGTCTCGTGCAACATCATCACATGAGGGGGACATTTTAATAAATTTTTTATATGTCTATTCTTGATGTTTAAAAAACTTGCAGTGATCTCCCCGAGACAGCACTTTGTCAGTTGGGGAATCCCTTCCCCCTGCTGCATAGGAAGCACATAGCTTAAAAAGGTGGCGGGGTCCACTTCGGCGGTGGGGTCGCCTGCCTGCCCACCACCGAGCTGGTGGGGCCCACCTCCCCACCAAGGGCAAAATTCTGCCCATTGTGAATAACTGGGGTCCCAGCACTGATCCCTGTGGTACCCCACTAGTCACTGCCTGCCTTTCAGAAAAAGACCCATTCGTTCCTACTCTTTATTTCCTGTCTGCCAGCCAGTTTTCTATCCATCTCAATACACTACCCCCAATCCCATGTGCTTTAATTTTATACACCAATCTCTTATGTGGGGCTTTGTCAAAAGCCTTTTGAAAGTTCAAATAAACCACATCCACTGGCTTCCCCTCATCAACTCTCATAGTTACATTCTCGAAAAATTCCCAGTAGATTTGTCAAGCATAATTTCCCTTTCATAAATCCATGCTGATTCTGTCCGATTCTGCCACTGTTTTCCACGTGCTCAGCTATTAAAGCTTTTATAATGGACTCTAGAATTTTCCTCACTACCGATATCAGGCTGACTGGTCTATAATTCCCTGTTTTCTCCCTGCCTCCCTTTTTAAATAGTGGAGTTACATTAGCTCCAATCTGTAGGAACTGTTCCAGAGTCTATAGAATCTCGGAAGATGACCACCAATGCATCCACTATTCCTAGGGCCACTTCCTTAAGTACTCTGGGATATAGATTATCAGGCCCCGGGGATTTACCGGCCTTCAATCCCATCAGTTGCCCTAACACCAATTGCCTACTGATACTGATTTCTTTCAGTTCCTCCCTCTCACTAAACCCTGTGTTCCCCAACATTTCTGTTATGTGAAGACAGAACCAAAGTATGTATTTAGTTGGTCAGCCTTTTCTTTGTTCCCCATTATAAATTCCCCTGTTTCTGACTGTAAGGGACCTACATTTCTCTTCACCAATCTCTTTCTCTTCACATACCTATAGAAACTTTTACAGTCCGTTTTTATGTTCCCTGCAAGCTTACTCTCGTACTCTATTTTCCCCTTCTTAATCAATCCCTTGGTCCTTTGCTGAATTCTAAACTGCTCCCAATCCTCAGGTCTGTTGTTTTTTCTGGCCAATTTGTATGCCTCTTCCTTGGATCTAATACTATCTCCAATTTCTCTTGTAAACCATGGTTTGGCCACCTTTCCTATTTTACTTTTGCACCAGACAGGAATAAACAATTGTTGCAATTCACCCATGCGCTCTTTGAATGTTTGCCATTGCCTATCCACCATCATCCTTTTAAGTAACGTTTCCCAATCCATCATAGCCAACTCGTGCCTCATACCATCATAGTTTCCTTTATTAAGATTCAGGACCCAAGTCTCAGAATCAATTATGTCACTCCCCATCTTGATGAAGAATTCTATCATATTATGGTCGCTCATCCCCAAGGGCCTCGCACTACTAGATTGCCAATTATTCTTTTCTCATTACACAATACCCAGTCGAGGATGGCCTGTTCTCTTGTTGGTTCCTCAACGTATTGGTCCAGAAAAACATCCGTATACACTCCAGGAATTCCTCCTCCACGGTATTGTTACTAATTTGATTTACCCAATCTATATGCATATTAAAGTCACCTATAATTACAGATGTTCCTTTATTACATACGTCTCTAATTTCTTGTTTATTGTCAGTCTCAACATCACCACTACAGTTTGGAGGTCTATATACAACCCCCACTTACGTTTTTTGGCCTTAGTGTTTCTCAGTTCTACCCATATAGATCCCACATTGTCAGAGCTAATATCTTTCCTCACTATTGCGTTAATTTCCTCTTTAACCAACAACTCCACCACCTCTTCCTTTTTGTCTGTCCTTCCTAAATACTGAATACCCCTGGATGTTCAGTTCCCTCCCTGGTCACCCTGCAGCCATGTCTCTGTAATCCTGACCATATCAGACCTGTTTACATCTAGTTGCACGGTTAATTCATCCACTTTATTGCGAATGCTCCTTGCGTTAAGGCACAAAGCCTTAAGGCTTGACTTTTTAACATTCCTTGTCCCGTTCCCACTATTTTTCACTGAGGCCCAGTTTGATTCTTGCCCTTGATTTCTCTGACTATCACTTTTCTCATTCCGCTTTCTGTCTTTTGTTCTTGTCTTTGATTCCCCTTCCTCTGGCTCCTTGCGTAGGTTCCCATCCCCCTGCCATTTTAGTTTAAACCCTCCCCAACTACTCTAGCAAATGTTCCCCTTAGGACATCAGTCCCGGTCCTGCCCAGGTGTAACTGATGCAGTTTGTACTGGTCCCACCTCCCCCAGAACCGGTCCCAATGCCCCAGGGATCTGAAACTCTCCCTCTCACACCATCTCTTCAACCACATATTCATCCGATATATCCTGCTATTTCTACTCTGACTGGCACGTGGCACTGGTAGTAATCCTGAGATCACTATCTTTGAGGTCCTACTTTTCAACTTGCTTCCTAACTACCTTAATTCTGCTTTTAGGACCTCATCCCCTTTTCTTACCTATGTTATTTGTGCCAACGTGTACCACGACAACTGGCTGTTCCCCCTCCACCTTCAGAATGTCCTTTAGCTGCTCTGAGACATCCTTGACCCTAGCACCAGGGAGGCAACATACCATCCTGGAGTCTTGTTTGCAGCCACAGAAACACCTATCTATTCCCCTTACAATTGAAACCCTTATAACTATTGCATTCCCACACTTTTTACTCCTCCCCTGTGCAGCAGAGCCAACCATGGTGCAACAAATTTGGCTATTGCTGCTTTCTCCTAAGAGGCCATTCCCCTCAACAGTATCCAAAGCGGTATATCTGTTTTGCAGTGGAATAGCCACAGGAGATTCCTGCACTGCCTGCCTAATCTTCTTGCTTTGCCTGGCGGTCACCCATTCCCTTCCTGCCTATGGACTCTTAACCTGCGGTGTGACCACCTCTCTATACGTGCTATCCACGATACTCTCCGCCTCGCGGATGATCCACAGTGTTCCCCAGCCGCTGCTCCAGCTCCAAAACCCGGGCTTCCAGGAGCTGCAGCTGGAGACATTTCCTGCACACATGCTCACCCCATGCACTGGAAATGTGCCCGGCTTCCCACATAGAGCAGGAGGAGCACACCACAGCTTTCAGCTCTCCTGCCATGACTTACTCCTTTAAATTAAATTAAACCTTATGGAAGATACTTAATATCAATTACTCTTTGGCCCTTCTTCCCTGTTCCTCATTGTTACAGAATATAGCCCCTACAAACGATGAACCACAAAATAAGACCTTAAAAACTATAAGCAATAAAAGTAGTAAATGCTTACCCGGCTGTACTCATGGTACTCAAAGGATCACCTTGTTCCCTCCTCACCGAACTCCCTCAGTCACCCCTGCTTTCAAGAACAAAGAACAAAGAAAAGTACAGCACAGGAACAGGCCCTTCGGCCCTCCAAGCCTGCGCCGATCATATTGCCCGTCAACTAAAACATTTTGCACTTCCGGGGTCTGTATCCCTCTATTCCCATCCTATTCATGTATTTGTCATGCTGCCTCTTAAACACCATTATCGTACCTGCTTCCACCACCTCCTCTGGCAGCAAATTCCAGATACTTATTACCCTCTGCATAAAAAACTTGCCCCGCACATCTCCTTTATAGTTTTCTCCTCTCACCTTAAATCTATGTCCCCTAGTAATTGACTCTTCCACCCTGGGAAAAAGCTTCTGACTATCTAGACTGTCGATGGCAGTCATAATTTTGTAAACTTCTATCAAGTCGCCCCTCAATATCCGTCGCTCTAGTGAGAACAATCCGAGTTTCTCCAACATCTCCTCATAGTTAATAACCTCCAGACTAGGCAGCATCCTGGTAAACCTCCTCTGCACCCTCTCCAATGCCTCCATATCCTTCTGGTAATGTGGTGACCAGAATTGCACGCGATATTCCAAGTGTGGCCCAACCAAGGTTCTACACAGCGGCAGCATGACTTCCCAGCTTTTATACTCAATACCCCTGCCAATAAAGGCAAGCATGCCATATGCCTTTCTGACTACCTTATCCACCTGCGTTGCCACTTTCAGTGACCTGTGGACCTGTACACTCAGATCCCTCTGCTTGTCGATGCACTTAAGGGTTCTGCCATTTACTGTGTAATTCCTGCCTGTGTTAGACCTTCCAAAATGCATTACCTCGCATTTGTCTGAATTAAACTCCATCTACCATTTCTCCACCCAGTCTCCAACCGATCTATATCCCGTTGTATCCTTTGACAATCCTCTTCACTATCTGCAACTCCTCCAACCTTGGTGTCGTCTGCAAACTTACCAATTAGCCCAGTTACATTTTCCTCCAAATCATTTATGTATATCACAAACAGCAAAGGTCCAAGCACTGATCCCTGCGGAACTCCACTAGTCACAGCTCTCCATTCAGAAAAGCACCCTTCTACTGCTACCCTCTGTCTTCTATGACCAAGCCAATTCTGTATCCATCCTGCCAGCTCACCTCTGATCCCGTGCGACTTTACCTTCTGTACCAGTCTGCCATGAGGGACCTTGTCAAAGGCCTTACTGAAATCCATGTATATAACATCCATTGCCCTTCCATCGTCGATCATCTTTGTCATTTCCTCAAAAAAGTCGATCAAGTTAGTGAGACACAACCTCCCCTTCACAAAACCATGCTGCCTCTCATTAATACGCCCATTTGCTTCCAAATGGTAGTAAATCCTGTCACAAAGAATCTTCTCCAATAATTTCCTGGATTATCCCTGCTACCTTTGTTAAACAATGGAACAACATTGGCCATTCTCCAGTCCTCTGGGTCCTCCCCTGTAGCCAGTGAGGATACAAAGATTTCTGTCAAGACCCCAGCAATCTCCTCCCTTGCCTTCCTTAGTACTCTGGGGTAGATCCCATTTGGCCCTGGGGACTTATCCACTTTAATATTCTTCAAGACGCCTAACACCTCCTCTTTTTTGATCTCAACATGATCCAGGCTATCTACACACTCTTCCCTAGACAAATCGACCGCTAAGTCCTTCTCTTTGGTGAATACTGATGAGAAGTATTCATTCAGTATCTCTCCCATTTCTTCTGGCTCCACACAGATTCCCACCTCTGTCCCTGAGTGGGCCTACCCTTTCCCTGGCTACCCTCTTGCCCTTTACATATGTATAAAAGGCCTTGGGATTTTCCTTAATCCTGGTTGCCAGTGACTTGTCATGACCCCTTTTAGCCCTCCTGACTCCTTGCTTAAGTTTCTTCCTACTTTCTTTGTATTCTCCACAGGCTTCATCTGTTCCCAGCCTTCTAGCCCTTACAAATGCTTCCCTTTTCTTTTTGACTAATCTCACAATATCCTTCGTTATCCAAGATTCCTGAAACTTGCCATACTTATCCTTCATCCTAGCAGGAACATGCCAGTCCTGAATTCTTATCAACTGACGTTTGAATGCCTCCCACATGTCAGTTGTTGATTTGCCCTCAAACATCCGCCTCCAGTCTACATTCCTCAGTTCCTGCCTAATATTGTTATAATTAGCCTTCTCCCAATTAAGCACCTTAACCCGAGCACTCCTGTTATCCTTATCCACCAGTACCTTGAAACTTACTGAATTATGGTCACTTTTCCTGAAATGCTCCCCTACTGAAACTTCGACTTCCTGGCCGGGTTCATTCCCTAATCCCAGGTCCAGTATTGCCCCTTCCCTAGTTGGACTATCTACATACTGTCTCAGGAAGCCCTCCTGGATGCACTTTACAAATTCTGCACCATCCAAACCCTTAGCACTAAGTGATTCCCAGTCAATATAGGGAAAGTTAAAATCATTTCTAAAATTTTAAAATCAAAAATTTCCCAGCTTCTCTTCAACTACCGGCTCCTCTGCGCTCCTTTTCAATTCCTGACTCCTCTCGTGCTCCTCTCCAACTCCTGACTTCCCTAGGTGCTGCTGACTGTCTGTCCCAGGGTCCTCCTCTCGCACGGTTTATGAATTTCAGTGCCAATGTGATGCTAGGTATGTAGGTATGTTGACCGTACGTATCAAAGACTGACGGATTGTATCAAACAGCGTTTGCAACCGGCAAGGTACAGACTGTAGCCAACCAGCCTGTGCTCGCAAAACTGAAAGCAGAGGGTCCAACATTAGATGTGATTCCACGATTGGACAACATTTGCAAGAATGTGCTAAGAATTACGCCGACAATGAAGTTAAGATTGTCATTTGGGCTCGCAGTGTGGTGCATTTGCATGTACTGGAAGCTATTAATTCACAGGGACCATGTTCTTTGCAGACAGAAAGAACTTTACATACATTGTGCCTGTTTCAGCTAAACAAAATAAGTGACAGCCATTCATTGACTCATTCCTCAGGACAATGCCTTGACCAATCAGGTCAAGCTGCCTGGTTTAAATTTACATATGAACATACGAAATAGGAGCCAAAGTAGACCATTCAGCTCATCAAGCCTGCTCTGCCATTCAATAAGACCATGACTGATCTGTGCATTACTGATTCCACATTCCCATCTACCTCTGATAGCCTTTGATTCCCTTGCCGAATAAGAATCTATGTATCCCCAGCTTAAAGATACTCAGTGACCCCGCCTCCACCACCTTCTGAGGCAGAGAGTTCCAAAGTCGCACAACCCTCTGAGAAAAAAAATTCTCCTCATCTCTGTCCTAAAAGGGCAACCCCTAATTTTAAAACAGTGCTCCCTTGCTCTGGACTCACCCACAAAAGGAAATAT
This sequence comes from Carcharodon carcharias, assembly GCF_017639515.1. Taxonomy (NCBI): domain Eukaryota; kingdom Metazoa; phylum Chordata; class Chondrichthyes; order Lamniformes; family Lamnidae; genus Carcharodon; species Carcharodon carcharias. The sequence continues at coordinate 40,182,198 of NC_054486.1, read as the reverse complement.
CATTTCTGCATCGACCTTGTCAAGGCTGTTAAGGATCTCATATACTTCAGTCAAGTCACCCCTCACTCTTCTAAACTCCAGTGGAAACAAGTCCAGTCTGTCTAATCTTTCGTCATAAGACAACCCACTCATTCCAGGTATCAACCTAGTACACCTCCTTTGAACCACCACTAATGCATTAACATCCTTCGTTAAATATGGAGACCAAAACTGCACACAACATTTCAAACAATGCTTTGCAATTAACTGCCAGTCACCATCAGTGATGCATTCCCCATGGCAAGACCACTTGCCAACCAATCAGCACTCTCTTCATATACAGTATAAATTCTTTTTTCTTCCTTATATTGGTATTCTTACAAGTGTCCTAATGAGTGCAAAATGCAAACTTTAGATATGTCTCTTGTTCAGCAATACTCAAGTTGTCCTACCAAATTAATATTTGTGAATATTTATTAATTTATTATTTTTTCATGGGCCATTAGCATCACTGGCATGTCCATCATTTATTGCCCTTCCTTCGTCCTTGAGAAGGTGGTGGTGAGCCACTTTTTGAACTGTTGCAGACAATCTGGCATAATTATAACCACAGGTGCCGTTATGGAGGGAGTTCCAGGATTTTGACCCTGCAACAGTGTAGTGTTACAGTGATATAGTTCCAAGTGTGTGACTTGGAGAGGAACTTGCAGGTCTTACCATGCTACCTATGCCCTTGTTCTTCGAGGTGGTAAAGTTCACAGGTTTGGAAGCTGCTGTCAAAGGAAGCTTGGCAAATTGTGGCTATGCATCCTGTGGATGGTAGACACTGCTGTCACACTGCAGCAGTGCTGGAAGGAGTGAATGCTTTTTAAGCAGGTGGATTGGGTGCCAATCAGGCGGCTGCTTTGTCGTGAATGGGGCTGAGCTTGTTGATTGTTGTTGGAGCTGCACTCATCCAGGTAATTGGAGAGTATTTCATCACACTCCTGATTTGTGCCTTGTCGGTGTTGGAGTAGCTTTGAGGAGTCAAAAGGTGAGTTACTCATTGCAGAATTCCCAGCCTCTGACCTGCTACTTTAGCCACAGTATTTCTATTTCTGATTCACTTAACGGTAACCCCCAGGGTCTTTTCAGCCATGATCCCATTGAATGGCGGAGCAGACTCAATGTGCCAAATGGCTTACTCCTGCTCCTATTTATTATGACCTAATGATGGTGGGTGATTCAGCAATGGTAATGCTGTTGAAGGTCAAGGGGAGGTGATAAGATTCTCTCTTGTTGGAGATGGTCAGTGCCTGGCACTTGTGTGGCATGGATTTTACTCACCACTTATCAGCCCAAGGCTGAATGTTGTCCAGGTCTTGCTGCATGCTGCATGCAGGCACGGACTGCTTCAGATACTGAGGAATTGCAAATGTTACTGAATACTGTCCAGTCATTAACAAACATTCTCACTGCTTACCTTATCATTGAGGGAAGGTCATTAATAAAGCAGCTGAAGATGGTTGGGCCTAGGACAACATCCTGGGAAACTTTTGCAGTGATGTCCTGGAGCTGAGATGATTGACATCCAGCAACCACAACTATCTTCCTTTGTGCTAGGTATGACTCCAACCAGCGGAGAGTTTTTCCCCTGGTTCCCAGTGACTTCTGTTTTGCTAGCCTCCTTGATGCCATTCTTGGTCAAATGCTGCCTTGGTGTCAAGCGCAGTCACTCTCAGCTCACCTCTGGAGTTCAGCTCTTTTGTCCATGTTTGGACAATGGCTGCAATAAAGTCTGGACCTGAGCGGCCCTGGCAGTACCTAAACTGAGCATTGGTGAGCAGGTTATTGCTGAGTAAGTGCTACTTGAATGCACTGTCAATGACACCTTCCATCACTTTGCTGATGATTGAGGGTAGAGTGCTGGATTGGATTTTTCCAGCTTTTTGTGGACAAGACATACCTGGACAAATTTCCACATTGTGCTGCAGCTATACTGAAACCGTTTGAGTATTGCTGTAAAAAGAAATATGCTGTTGACGTTTTTTGTCTTGCATTCATCAGGACAGATGTAAGAATGCCACATTCCAAAGGCAACAACAATTTATACTGCATGAGAAAAGGGTGCTGATTGGTTGGCAAGGTGACCCTGATTGGCTGAGGTGTTGCCATGGGGAATGCACCAGGGAACTACTGTCCCCCATACTTTAGTTTGATTCGACTTGACAGTTCTGGCTTAAGATGGCCACAGCTTCAGCCTTGTCTTTTACACTATGCTTCTGGAGCCTCCTCTTCTGATTGATTGTTTAATTGTTCACCACCATTCATGACTGAATGTAGTAGAACTGCAGAGCTTTGATCAGATCCATTAGCTCGGTTTATCGCATGCTTCTTAGAAACTTTTTATATTCATATAAAAGCACGCTTGAAATATTTGGTTCGGGACCATGCACAGCCATATATATTTATACCTCGTGTGATTATTGAAGAATGAGCAACACTAACTTTCTTTTAAAAAACTTCAAATAGCTCACAAAATTGTGGTTTCTATAGGAATAATAAGACTAATGTTTTAAAACTGTACTTAAGAAATCAAATGCCGATAACTTTATTATGAATTGCCTTGAAGGAATTAATTAGCTTGATTGTGTGAGATCTGAAATAACAATCATGGAGAAGCATTAATTTGCTCTGGATATTTCAGCTTCAATTATGCAAATTACTTAAGCTTTCTTATAATGTCTCATGCAGTAATTCCTCCAAGATTGTTTTCCTGATGACATCCATCTTTAAAAAATACTTAAGATAGAATTAAGTACAAGGTTTTTAAAGCTAAGGGCTGGGAGTTTCCACTCCTGATCGTACAGGTGTCATGGCTGGAGCGAGAGCTAAATTCGCGAGACAGCCCAAAACCCAGATTCATGACAATGTAAAACTGTGCGCTTCAGCTGTCATTGGCAGGCCATGTTTCCCGCCGCTGAACATCATGAATGTCATTAGCATAAATCAGCATTGTATTATGACACCTGCTCGCCGGAACATTCCCTCCTTGCTGGATTAAGAGCCTAGCGTGCATTTAGAACATGTTTCACGACAGGATTTAAATCACGTGCAGCTGGCAACCTGCCCCCGTCCTGACGGCCAGGTGAGTTCGCATACCTCACATCGTGCAGTGCTCGTGGGGGTCAGCGCCAGACTTCGCAGGCTGCACCACATCAGCTCCAGGAAGTTAAAAAAAAGTTAAACATAGTGCAGAAAGCAAGTCTCAATGGTATCACATCATGGTTAAGGTGGCTGTGGCTTTTACTCTGATGCAGGGCAAGGGCTTCATTGGGGAAGGGGCCAGACAAGACTGAGAGAAGGGACGAGATGCAGGGCAAGGGCTTCACTGGAGACAATGAGTGGGGAAAGTTGCACTGAGACACATGACTTTGGTGGGGGGAGTGCAGGTGGTGGTGGCACTAAAGGTCCACCCAACTGAAATGATAGTTCCAAAATGAGGACAAAGGCACAGCTGAGACACATTAGCTGCTGTTCAGCTGACATGCGGGGAGTCAGTAGAGTGAAGCATTAAAGCCCATTCATGCAACACTGATCCCCCAAGTGACAATGATTGTTTCCCTAGTTTTAATCCCTCATTTACAGCCTTCAAATTCACCAGAGTATTACGGAACTGCAGAATAATGGGTGACTGAACAAACTTGTGTGGCCATTCAATGCTCACAGAAGAGAAACCTTCTAAATTAATCACATGTGCTCATTGAACATCAATCCTCGTGTTTAGACCAAACAGCGCAGTCTTAGGAGTGCAGGTAATGATGATTGCAGTGCCTGGGCTGAAAGCAGAACATCTCATCACCTGGCCAAAGCTGTCACCAGTCAGTCATGTGGGCTGGGTGGGGGATTGGTGGGGGGGGGGTTTATGGTGAATGTTTATGCGCACCTCGCACTGGGCATCATTTCATAGGCCAGTACTCTCTGGCTTGCGTGAAAAGGCATTGACACATAATCATAATCACAGACAGAAAGTGGACCTTTGGCAACAAATGCTGACTCTTGCATGTTCCTCACTGATACTGCAGTGAGGAGACCATCAGGAAGATGGAGCCTGGTGTGATCGCTGCCTGCATTATTGCTTATGGCAGGAGAGAGGAATGAGAAGAAGGTGATGGAGGTGCCTGGCTCACCAAAGGGAGGAGCAGAGCCCTCAAGGCCAAGGAGCAGTGGGTCCTCCTCCTGATGTAGAGGATGATCCTCAGAGAGTCATAATTCTTAGGCGCCTCGCTAGACCCAGGGTGTATAGACATCGCATGTGTTACCTGTAGATGAGTGAGAACCAGTGTCACAGATGTCTCCACATGTCCAGGGATCTGGTGACTCACATTTGCCACATTCTTCAGGAATTGGTGCCATGGGGACTTGGAGGGCATCCGTTGCCAGTGGCTGTGAAAGTAACAGCCACACTCAACTTCTACACCAATGGCTCCCTCCAGGGCTCCACGGGGGACCTTCGCAGCACCTCCCAAGCGTCCACCCACAAATGTATCCAGAAGGTCACAGACACCCTTTTCACAAAGGCTCACAATTTTGTCCACGTCAACAGAGATCAAGCAGGAGCACTGGGCTTTGCAGAGCTTTCCAGTTTCCCACAGGGCTGAATGGCCTTTGTTTAAAGCTGTTACTGAGGGTAAGCTTTTAGGAAGCTCCTGTGATTGATACTTTCGGTGGGTTCAAATCTCAGTAAGAGTGAATATATAAGCAGAGAAAGTTTTGAAATAAATAAGAGGTGGGTATTACAATTAATTAATAATTACAATATAATTTTTCATATTTCAGTCCACAGCAATGAACAATTTTGTTGTTCCAACTATAAATAATTTAAATTTCATATATTTGATATGATTCAGATCAATAGCTGGATTCAGCTAAAGCAGTACAGTTTTGGTTACAAATAGCTTGAGTAAAGCACATGTTCATGTAGACTCTACAGGATTTTCCACTCCCTGTCGCAGTGAGCATCATGCGGGGTAGGGGTGGAAAATATAGCGAGAAAGGCAAAAATCAGTTTTACAGCGTCATAAACCAGTTTGTGATTGTGCACTGCAGCCTTCAATGGCACGCTGCATTTCCCCCTGCGACACATTGGAAATGTTAATATGTTTGCTTCTCATTATAAGGACTCCTCGCCAGAATCATCCCACCTACGCTGGATCATCAGGGCATGTTGGCATGCAATTAGAACAACGTGTTTCAGAACAGGATATAAGCAATGTGCACTGGTGACCTGCAATTTGCTCATGAATTCAGGGCTCATTCGCCTACCTTGCGACAGGCTTTGCAGGCAGCTCCACATCGCTTTCAGGGGGATTTCACAGGCAAGTCCCCACCTACCAGGCCACTGGTAAGGCAGGGGTGGTTTTAATGTGCTGCAGAGTTAGGGCTGTACTGGGGAGGTACAAGTGGAAAAGGTTGTACTCAGACACATGACTGGGAAGAAGGTGCGGAGGTTTAGCGTCCTCAGTACCAGGATGGGAGAGAGTATGATACAGAATGACATAAGGCACTTGGGGCCAAAATTGGAGGAGCGCTGAGTGAAGAAGTGCTTCAGTTTATATTGTTGAGCTTGCAAAGACTGTCCTTGTCTCATCCAGGGAGTGGGAGGGCGTTTAGGTCCAGTCTCAGATGTGACCAGCAAGTTGTGAGCAGGGCATTGTCATAGGTAGGGTGGTAAATGGCGATATCGCAGTAATTAGTAAAAATTGGTAGGGTGGTAAATAGTGAGGAGGATAGCCGTAAACTGCAGGATGATATCAATGGAATGGTCAGGTAGGCAGAACAGAGGCAAATGGAATTCAACCTTGAAAAGTGTGAGGTTATACACTTGGGGAGGGCTAACAAGGCAAAGGATTACACTATGAATGGTAGGACTCTGGAAAGTACTGAAGATCAGAGGGAACTTGGTGTGCATATCCACAGATCCCTGAAGGTAGCAGGACAGGTGGTTAAGAAGGAATATGGGATACTTGCCTTTATTAGCTGAGGCACAGAATACAAGAGCAGGGAGGTAATGCTAGAACTGTATAAAATGTTGGTTAGGCCACAAATGGAGTACTGCATGCAATTCTGGTCACCACATTATAGGAAGGATGTGATTGCACTGGAGAGGGTGCAGAAGAGATTTACCAGGATGCTGCCTGGGCTGGAGGGTCTCAGCTGTGAGGAAAGATTGGATAGGCTGAGGTAGTTTCCCTTGGAGCAGTGAAGGTTGAGAGGGGGCCTGATAGAGGTGTATAAGATTATGAGGGACATAGATAGGGTGGATAGGAAGGCACTTTATCCATTAGTAGAAGGATCAATAACCAGGGGGTATAGATTTAAAGTAAGAAGTGGAAGGCTAAGAGGGGAGCTGAGGGGAAATGTTTTCATCCAGTGGGTGGTGGGAGTCTGGAACTTGCTGCTTAAAAGGGAGTCAGAAACTCTCGTAACATTTTAGAAGTATTTAGATATTAACTTGCGTTGCCATAGCCTCCAGCGCTATGGGCCAAGCGCTGGAAAATGGGATTAGTGCAGTTTGATCTTTGTTGACATGATGGGCTGAATGGCCTTGTTCTGTGATGTAGATGTCTATGAGCATCTTGGTCCATGATGTTTCTGGCATCATACTGAGTCGCAGATGGAACACTCAGTCAGGGGAGGCATCTGCAGCCTACAGATGGGAAAAAGGCATTATTGGGGTATCCAAGGTTGTGGGGGTTGGGGGGGTGGGGGGGGGGAGGTGCTGGCGGGGGAGGGTATATGTTTAATTGCATAAGTGGCCTCAAGATGGGGAAGGGTGAGGTCCATACAGGGCATAGGCACATCCACCTCAAAATGTTCAGGAGCAAACAAATGGATATCCACCACAATTAAGATGGGACCAAGCAATACAGGGGGAGGATTGAGTGGTTTTGGAGGGAGGAAAACCTGAACATTAAACTCCTCTGGGATGATGGGAGGGGTTTCCAAACTCACACAGGGAGGGTCCAAGCTGGTCTGGCAGTGAGCAGTCAGCACCACCATCTTCCAACCAGGAGCGATGGTGCAGTGCAAAATTAAAATGAGGAGAAGCTCTTGAGGTAAGGGCTCTGTGGGCGGATTTAATGGTAGGTGCTTGCACCAGGGGAGGCTGATTAAAGGAGCACCCAACTGAACTGTGCACTTCCAAATGAAGAGAGAGACGCACAGCTGAGACATGTTAGGAGCCTTTCAATGACAATGCAGGGAATCAGGAAAGTGGAGCAATGATACACATTCATGTGAGAACAATCCCACAAAGTGGCACTAATGAATGTCTTTGTTTACAAGTTGAAAATTCTCCAGAGCAATAATGAACTCCAGACCAAATGAGCATCAGGACAAGCTTCAGAAGCGTGTTAGACAGTTCACAGATTAAAAGCCTCAGGCCCCCCTTAAATAATCTAATTTCCTGACTACACATTTACCATGAGGATCCCAGCACTTGGATTGAAAGCAGCACATCCAAACGCCTGGCCAAAGCAATGTCATAGTAGTTGGTCATGTACGGGGGTGGTGAGGGTGAAGCACCTTGATATGCAATCCACACTGCCCATCATTTCAGGGGCGAGCAGTTGCTAACATGGGAACAAAGCCCTTGAGCCCACATTCACTGATGAGTCATTGACAGAAAGAGGAGCTTTGGAGACTAATACTGACTCTTGTCTGTTCCTCATTGATACTGCAGCGAGGAGACAATCAGGAAGATAGAGCTGTCTGTATTATTGCTAATGGGCAGGAGAGAAGGAGGAGAAGATTGTGATGGAGGCGCCTGGCTCACCAAAGGGAGGAGCAAAACCCTCAAGACCAAGGGCCAGCAGGGCCCTGTCTGGACACAGGGGATGAGGCTCATAGACACGTCGTGTGTAGGTGGTTCACAAGACCAAGGGTGTACAGAACTCATATGTCTTATCCGCAGGTGAGCAAGAATCAGTGTCATCGACGCCTCCGCGTCTAGGGATCTGGTGATTCACATACGGCACATTCTCCAGCAATTGGCACCACAGTCATCCATTGTCAGTGGTTCTGAAAGTAACAGCCACAATCAACTTCTATGCCAGTGGCTCCTTCCAGGGCTCCACTGGGGGCCTCTGCAGGATCTCTCAAGTGTTACCACACAAATACATTCATGAGGCCACAGATGCTCTTTTTGCTAAGGTCCACAATTATATCAACTTCGACAGAGATCAAACAAGCCTTTGCTTTGCTGAAGTTTCCAGATTCCCACAGGTGCAGGGTGCCATCGACTGCACTCATGTGGCTATAAAAGCTCCCTGGCAACAGGCACTCCAATACATGAACAGGAAAGGCTTCCACTCACTCAATGTACAGCTGGTCTGCAGCCATAAGAGTCTTATCATGCTTGTTTGCCCCAGATACCCAGGAAGATCCCGAACATCTTCGATGGGCCACATAGGATCCAGGGTTGGCTCCTCGGTGACAAGGGGCACCCACAAAGGACGTGGCTGATGAAGCCCATTCGGCAGCCTCAGACTCTTGCAGAGAGAGGGTACAACGAGGCACATGCAGCTACCTGAACATTGGTGGAGCAGACCAAAGACATCTTAAAGGTGTGATTCTGATGCCTGGACACATCTGGCGGAGAACTCTAGTAAAATCCCAGAGAGTCTCACAGATCATCGTGGCTTGCTATGTGCTGCACAACCTTGCACTGCAAAGTGGGGAGGACTTGCCAGATGTCGACATGGAGGAGCTGCACATCTCCTCCAATGAGGAGGGCATCGAAGAGTATGAGGGCGTTGAATTGGAGGAAGCTGAAACTGCAGGGGAAGAGGCGATAGCACGGGACAGATGAGGCAAGCATGTGTCTGAAGCCCTCATTGCCACCAGATTCCAAGAGGAGGATGATGAGTTGCAGTGAGTACCCTCTTGGACAAATGCCCTCCATCATGGGCCACCATGAACACTAGTATTGCTATCCCTCTCATTTCAACCATGAACTTCAATTTGACAGTGAATAGTTACACATCAGGCTAACATTGTCCTGATCCTTTGAAGGATGATGAAGCCTCAGGAGCATGTGTCCTTGCTGAGATGAGGTGCTAACTGGAGGAGGGAATCCTGGCATCATACGTCAGAGGGCCCTGCCTCTTCAAGCATCTCTCCAGCATCCCAGTCACAGCGGTAGCCTACAAGAACCAAGAGCTGTTCCAATATCCTAAGTAGTGGGCTCATAGCTGTATGCCTTCAATTTGACAAAGCTCCTCAAGTAGACCCATCTCCAGCAATGGGACAACACACTGTGTAATGTCGATGGTGAAACTAATAGCTAACCTGGGCCAGGACAGTCAGGATGTTCCACAGGTGTGCACCTAATCAGGGATGACTCAATCTTCTGTGTCACCTTCTTCTCTATCACATTAACATCCAGCACTCTCAGTTAGGGGTCCTGACCTGCATTTATCCTCACCTTTCTATGCATGTGGACTATCTGAGGATGCCAATGTTCACCCACGTGTGCCAGACATTAAAATGCTTCCTCTTTAAGACACATTGTGCCCTCATGGCCAGTTCTGGTCCTTGCAAAATCCAAAATTCTCAGACACCATGAAGCCCTCAAGGTCACGAGTCATTGCTAATAAAGACCTGATTTCAGCTTCTGTACATCCTCACTCCTATCTCATTGCTCCCCTCAACATTGTCTAAACCTACAATGTGTGCTTCCAGAGAATGCTCAAAGGCTCTACTCACTGCCACATGTCACCACTTGCTGCTAGCATCACTCATCTCGGCCAGTGTTCAGGTGATGGGACACATGGCACTGTATCCCAACATTGTGACGAGAGCCGTGTAGCTGCAATCCAGACATTTACAGATTGAGAAATGGTCAAGGTTGTAGGTTCAAGCGCCAGGGCAATAATGTGACTGTGGGGCAGAGCTTCAGCACCTTACGGTAACAAGGTCCTCCCACTTATTGGTCAGCTTAGCAGATGTACACTCGGAAAGTCAGAAACGTGGTTGGCAGACAGGAGCACACATGAGCTCTGAGTATTGGCTCAGCATGAAAATCCTGCCGGATGACAGAGGGCACATGGAGCACGATATATGATCCTTCCCATGCATTCCCATAGATTTTACATCTATCCTTGTATCCTACACTTTCACCTTTCAAGAATGCAGACAAGATAAGAGAACATCTCTGCCTCAATTTTACACAGCCAAGAATAAACATGACATGACCCTGAAAGCGTGTGAACAAGGTTCCTTCCATAAGCACACTTAACATTAAGGTCGAGGCATCATTGATGTCAAAGAGGGTGAACTGTGAGGAGGATGCAGAGATGCTTCAGTATGATTTCGACAAGCTGAGTGAGTGGGCAAATGCATGGCAGATGCAGTATAATGTGGATAAATGTGAGGTTATCCACTTTGGTAGCAAAAACAGGAAGGCAGATTATTATCTGAATGGCTATAACTTGAAAGAGGGGAATGTACGAGACCTGGGTGTCCTTGTACACCAGTCACTGAAGGTCAGCATGCAGGTGCAGCAGGAGGTAAAGAAGGCAAATGATATGTTGGCCTTCATAGCCAGAGGATTCGAGTACAGGAGCAGGGATGTCTTGCTGCAATTGTACAGGGCCTTGGTGAAACCACGCAGTTTGGTCTCCTTATCTGAGGAAGGATTTACTTGCTATAGAGAGTGCAGCGAAAGTTTACCAGACTGATTCCTGGGATGGCGGGATTGACATATGAGGAGTGATTGAGTCGGTTAGGATTATATTTGTTGGAGTTCAGAAGAATGAAGGGAGATCTCATAAAAACCTATAAAATTCTAACAGGACTGGACAGGGTAGATGCAGGAAGGATGTTCCCGATGGTGGGGGAGTCCAGAACCAGGGGTCACAGTCTGAGGATAAGGGGTAGGCCATTTAGGACAGAGATGAGGAGAAATTTCTTCACCCAGAGAGTGGTGAGCCTGTGGAATTCGCTACCACATAAAGTAGTTGAGGCCAAAATATTGTATGTTTACAAGAAGGAGTTGGATATTGCTCTTGGGGTGAAAGGGATCAAAAGATATGGGGAATAAGCAGGAGCAGGCTATTGAGTTGGATGATCAGCCATGATCATAATGAATGGCGGAGCAGGCTCGAAGGGCTGAATGGCCTACTCCAGCTCCTAGTTCTCTGTAGTGATATGGAAGCACACTACATAGATAAAAGGCCCATGATAACGACGTCTGTGATGTGGGGGGAGGCACGATGGTATCACACCTGATTGACAGAAACATAGCTCATCATAAAAAGGAGGCATACACAAGAGATGTGAAATGGGTGTGATTCTATTTACATTTGTAAACATTATATACGTGTTGTGAACACCCATGCTACTGTTCTGCTCCTGAATTTTAAACTATTTTCTAACCCAACTGTTATGTCTAGGTGCTTCCCTGACATCTACAACAGCGGAGGCAGCCTTGCTGATTGCTACGCCCTGTTGTCTGTGATGACTTTGGCAGGCATCCTCTAGAGGGCCGAGCTTTTACTGGTTGTCCTGTTGTGGGGCAGGTGCATCTTCCTTGGCCCGTGGAGCTGGAAGTGATGGGTTCGCAATATGAGGAGATTGGGGTCGGCCGGACAGTCCAGGAATCATCTGGGTGGATGGCCCCGGGAGGACCAGACTCTGGTTCTCTTCCCTCCTCCTTATGGGTGCATGAGGGCCCTTGGCTGACTCCTTGAGGAGAAGGGGCAGCTGCAGTGAGTTCTAGGTGCCCACCCCCCTTCCTCCACTGATGGATGCCACCAATGGTTATAGCATTGGAGTGCTGCTCCAGCAGCAGTGCAGGACCTATGTGCTGGACCAAGGTCTCCACGGCAGTCACCATCCTACCAGTGTTGGCCATGATGCATTGGCATGCTGGCACTATCACCTCAGCCTGGAGACAGATGGACTCGTCCATCATCTGTTACAATCTGCGGAATGTAGCTGATGTCCCTTCCTGATGTTCCCGTGATTGTCACTGCAACTCCACCAACTGATTTAGAACCGTGTGGAAGCTTTTCCTCTGACTCGAACTCCACAGATTCCTGGCATCGAACAGTCCTCCAAGTGCCGGCGGCCTTGGATGTCCCTGCCTTCGCCTGCTGTGGACCAGATTGTGTGCTGTGCTGACCAGATTGAGACCCCAAGGGTGCTCTAGAACTAGGTCCCTGTGTCTCTATGATGCTGGAGGGTGTGGATGAGCGCTGCGATGGGTCTTCACTGGTGCTCTCCTCTGGTTTTTCATCTGAGGTGTTGTTAGGGCTGGAGCTGAGAATCTGGTTTGTGGATGCCCTTGGGAGCTTTCCAGAGGTGCCTATGAAAGGAAGGAGAGATAATTAGTGCATGGCAGGCCGCTCTAAAACAGGACAAAACACTCACAGTATGGTTGTCTGAGGGATGAGCTGGTGCAGGATCCTCACTTGGGTTTGTGCCGCCCACCTCACCGTCGGCACAGGCATGGTCCATGTCTTCTCTCCCAACTCAATGGCTCAATTCTCGTGGGGAGTGATGACCTTGATTTCCAGCATTCCACCCCTGGTCTGAAACCTCTCCCTTCAATTGTGTGTGAGCTTGTCCTGCATAAAGACAGATGGAGAGTGTGAGCAGGACACATGCCAGGGCAGATGATAAGGATGGCTGCCATGTGTGGGTGGTGAGTGCAGCCGGGATGAGGATACAAACTTGCAGGCCAGCTCGAGATGAGAGGGTGTGTGTGAGAGAGTGAGTGGTGATGCCCCTTGAGCTGGCAGAGTGTGAGCTGTCAGTGAATATGTGATGGGCTAGTGAGTGAGAAAATTGAGAGTGATGAGATGGTTGACTTAGCCTAGCGCATTCATCCTATTTCTGTACTTGGGAGCTGACCTCTTCTGTGCTGTATTGACACTGACCACCGCTGCCACCATCTCCCAAGCTGGAGTGGTGAGGTTGGTACACCTCCTCCGGCTATCACAGGGGTAGAGGACTTTGCGGCGGATCTCCATGGTGTCCAGCAGGCATTCCAGGGATGCATACTGAATTTGGGCGCAGCTGCCTTCATCCCTTTTGGAGCTCTCTCTCATCTGTGGCAGGCCTGAGTTGCAGACATTGACAAAGCTGTGCACGGGTACCATTTAAAAATGGCACCTGGAGTGAGGAAACAGTGAGCTCACAGTGGGGCAGGTGTATCAGAGGCATGTTTCCTATGCATGCATAATTAATGTGGCAAGAAGCGGATGATATCGTGCTAAAATCAGCCATTGCGGTAGCGGGTAAAATGCCATTTTTCACGCCCATTGCCTCACTTAGTGCAGTGAGGTGAAAATCCTATCCAGGTGAACTCTGAAAATATGAGCTAACAAGATGTACCATTGCCAGTTATCGGGGGTAATGATACAAATTCTATCAGGATAAGTAAGAGTGTTAATAACTTCCACATTTGTGGGATTTCTGGTTTTGAGACAAACAAAAAATTGAGTCAGAAACTTTTGTGTAGTTGAAATAGGCGCAATGTGTGGACATGCTTCTTCTGGCCGTAAAGGATAGGACCCTGTCTGTAATATATGTGGCTTTCAGCAGGGGTAAGTTTACTACTGGTAATGTTACTATCTGTCCTGATGAGTGCAAGATGAGTTTTCAGCAATACTCAAGCGCTATAAACATTTTAATATTTATCAAATCTAAAGGAGTTCAAAGGACTTCATTGTTCAACATTGAACTATTCAATTTTGTGTTTTCTTGGCTATTTCCTATAGCAACTTCATCATTGTGTTCATTCTAGCTGCAGCTAAAATTGCTAGTGATCACCGCTAGAACTTCATTATGTCTTCTCTGTCTATATACTTTATGTTCTCTGGGTTCTATTATCTTGTGCAATCTCTAATGTTGGAGTATATGATATAGTTTGGTTGTGTCTAACACTAGGTTGTCTTAAAGAGCTAAATGACCAGGTGTTGCACATAAGAAACTAAATATCACCATTGTCATCACTTACTATCGAATAGGAAAGATTGCAATGAGAGCCCACTAATACTTCGTCTAATATTTAAAATTATAGAGCAAACCACTAAATCACTATGCAGACTATTGTTCAAAAATATTATACACAGAAATAGTTCGGATTTAATATCTCTTAGTTGCTTTGTTAAAACTATAAGGGAGATTACTACACAATTGATATTGTGTAACTAAACATCATTTTTATGGAAAGATTTTAGCTTGTCTGTTTCATTAAATGATTTGTAAGTTTTTCTTTAATATTTTGATACTATAAACACAAAGTCGTTTCATAGACTTGCACTCGTCAGGACAGATCATAAGATTACCTACAGTAAAGGGAACAACAACTTATACTGCATGAGAAGAGAGTGCTGATTGATTGGTAAGTGGATTCTGATTGGTATAGGTGTTGTCATGTGGAATGCTGTAGGGAACAATGACTGTCAAGCTTTTGTTTAAATTCAAACCAGGTAGGTCAACTCTGATTGGTCAAGGCATTGGCATGGAGCATGGGCAAGGAAATGGCTGTCTGCCAACTTTTGTGTAGTTGAAATAGGCGCAATGTGTGGACATGCTTCTTCTGGCCGTAAAGGATAGGACCCTGTCTGTGAATGTATGTGGCTTTCAGCAGGGGTAAGTTTACTACTGGTAATGTTACCATCTGTCCTGATGAGTGCAAGATGAGTTTTCAGCAATACTCAAGTGCTATAAACATTTTAATATTTATCAAATCTAAAGGAAAAAATATCCACTGAGCAACAAAGTTTGTCCATAATATTTCTTCCTTTAAAATATTGTTGTCCAATGTGGGTATTTGAAAGGCAGGTTTCTGACAAAAACCACAATCATTTTGCTTGACAAAATTCAAGTTTCAAATCACCTAAATGTTTTTTTCTTGTGTAACCTGTGTATAGCCTGCAAAAGTAAAGGTTTATATCATGATAACAGTGATGAGTGTGTTTAGCTCTGTGGGCTATTATTAAAATTGTTTGCTCTACATAAGTTGGGAAGGTCACAGGATTAAACTTGAGATGACAAGAAATTTAGTTAATCGGTGAGCCATTAAATATATATTAATTCCCTCCTCATTTGAACAGTTTGAAAAGAGAATCGATGTTCAATATTTTTAGTTCACTTAGCTGTCTTCCAATTAGGATTGCTATTAAAAAGGCTGTCTTCCAGAATAAATATATATCAGTACAATGTGGCCATGTGCCCAGACGTAACAGTAGTTTGTTTAATACTAAATTCAGGTTCCCATGGAGAAGTCATAGATCTTGTAGAAAATTCAAATAGAGCAAACCTTTCATTAACCTTGATATTAGACAACAAGCCACTGAATTTTCTTCCATTGCAAACAGGAAATAGTTTTTGGTGCCAGATACGGATTTGCCATTCTGGTTTATAGTATTAAAGAAAAGATTTTCCTAAGGTTGATGCAAGAGCAAATGACTCTAGTAGCTTGGTTAAAAACCATTTTGACATGTATTACACAAACCAAACATATATCGCATAATTTCTAATGAGACAGCTCCTTCTCAGTTAAACTTTCCTAATAAAGACAAAATGACTAGAACTGGTCCATGAGAACAATTTGCAAAGTAGTGAAGCTACTACTGTATTTTGTTGAAATAGTTTAAGACTTATACTCATCTAATTTCCATGCATTACAGATAGTTCAATTTTTGGGAATGTATCTTCCAGGTTTACTGTGGAATCAGAAAGGAATATCCAATTTTGGGTGGAATCTTCTTCTAGCAGCGAAGGTCCCAAAGGTGGGTCTGGAAGTGCACAGCATTTCCGCTCGTAGGTATGTCAGTTGGCCACACGCAATTATGTGTCTCCAGTCAATTAGACATGCAGATGCAAGAGCCCCAGCCAATCTTGTAGCAAGGAAGGACAGGAAGTCGCCAGCCCCACCCTTACCTCATGAGGTTAAAGATCTGGGTGCCATATTTAGACAGGCATTCATTCCCTACCATTCAGCAGAATCAGTGTTGTTGCTTGTGAGCAGGTAGTGATTTTGGAAACTGCTGGGACTTCCCCTTTATGATCTTTCATCTCCCCCTGGATTTGTGGAACTGTTGCTAGCCCCAACACTCCCTTCCAATGTATCACTGTGCTCCCTCCAAAGGACCCCTGGAACTGCTGATACCCATCCCCTGCCATGTTCCAGCAGATGAGTGGTTTAGTGATGCCTCCCTGCAGGTTCTCTTCCAAGCTGTCTGGGAATGGTGGGAGGTCCTTGTTCCCAGTCATGACAACAGGATGACTTCCCACCTGATCAATGTGGTCTGGACAGAGGTGGCAGCGAAGGTTAGCAGTCATGAGGTCCAAAAGTGTGACTGGATCCAGTGTCATGAAAGGGTGAGCAATTTCCTATGTTCGCAAGGGTAGGTGGTACCATGTAGTCACTGCAAAGTGATGCTCATAAGGGCATCAAGCAATGTAAACATGCGGGTAGAGAGGGATTCCAGACAGGAGTTGGGTTGCTGGCCTCAGCATCAGTTAGGACATGTGGACTGAATGTATGTGAGCCACTCCATGCTGTGAAAGTTGTACTAGTTGGAGGACAAATCTTGTGTGGAATACTGACTAGGGAGGGCACAGGAGCTGTCACAGGTATGCATACTCATAAAGGGACCCATTGGGATAACCACTTAATCCTTCTGTCTGCCTGCAGGACAAATTCGTACGTAATGCAATGGAGTGTTCCAAGACTAGTGGCAGGGAGGTGGTGGCATAGTGGTATTGTCACCGGACTAATATTCCAGAGACCCAGGGTAATGCTCCAGGAGACTTGGGTTTGAATCCCACCACGGCAGATAGTAGAATTTGAATTCAATAAAAATCTGGAATTAAAAGTCTGATGTTGACCATGAAACCATTGTTGATTTTTGTGAAAAACCTATCTGGTTCACTAATCCCCTTTAGGGAAGAAAATCTGCTGTCCTTACCTGATCTGGCCTACATTTGACTCCAGACTCACAGTAATGTGGTTGACTCTTAAATACCCTCTGAAAAAGGACAATTAGGGATGGGCAATAAATACTGGCCTGGCCAGTGCTGCCCACATCTCATGACCGAATATTTTAAAAAATCCGCATCTTGACCCTTGCTGAAGAGGAGGCAGCCAGATTAGTCAACAAACAAGCTGGATGATCATATGCAGACAGAGAGACCAGAATTTCAAGGCATCTGAGTGAGGATGCCTCCAGTCTTGTGTTGACAACTGGACATACATGAGATAGGTGTAATATATTGATGAGGAAAGGGATTGTGCATAACTGTGAGATAATTCTTTGTGTTTTTTACTGCAAGTCTCACAGTGAGGTGAAAAGCCACCACTAGCCAGCCTGCACCAGGCTCAACCTCCACCTCCAAGGATGATGAAACTGAACACTCAGGGGATACACCATCACATCATTCTTCAGATCCTCCAACCAGTGAAGAGAGCCTTGGTGGGTACACATTTGCAGTTAGGCTCAGAATCACAATCTAGAGAGCACATTCAGATACATAACTGCAACAGATGGAGGATATGACAGCCAAGGTCCCTGACAGAGATCCGTATCCCACGTAAAAGGTTACTACACAAGATAAGGGCAGACAGTGTTGGGGGTGATATTTTAGCAGGGATAGGGGATTGGCTAGCTAACAGAAAAGAAATCAGGATAAAAGGGTCATTTTCTTGTTGGCAAAATTTAACTATTGGAATGCCACAGGGATCAGTGATGGGGCTTCAACTATTTACCACCTATATTAATAACTTGGATGAAGGGATCAACTGTATTTTAACCAAAATTGCTGAATATATAAAGATAGATTGGAAAGCAAGTTGTGAGGAGGATACAAAAAGTTCGTAAAGGATATTGGTAGGTATTGGTATTGATACAGGACGTTGGTGTGACCACACCCAGTGTACTGTGTGCAGTTTTGGTCACCTTACTTAAGGACATACTTGTGTTGGAGGCAGTTCAGAGAAGGTTCACTAAGCTGATTCCTATGATGAAGGGGTCATCTTATGAAGAAAGGTTGAAGAGGTTGGGCCCATACTCATTGGAGTTTAGAAAAATGAGAGGTGATCTTATTTAAATATATAAAATTCTGAGGGGGCTTGATAGAGTAAATGCTGACAGGATGTTTCCCCTCCTGAGGGAGTATAGGACCAGGAAGCACAGTTTCAAAATAAGATGTCTCCCATTTAAGATGGAGAGGAGGAGAAATTTCTTCTCAGAAAGTTGTTAAGTGTTTAGGACTCTTTCCTCCAGTGAGCAGTGAAGGCTGGGTCATTAAATATATTCAAGGCTGAGTTAGACAGATTTTTTATTGGGTTATAAGGGTTATAGAGGACAAGTAGGAAAGTGGAGTTAAGGCCATCAGATTGGTCCTGATCTTACTAACTGGCAAAGCAGGCTTGAGGGGCCAAATGACCTATTCCTGCTCCTATTCCTTTTGTTTTTATGGTCAGTCAGAGGATTGCTGGAGACCAGGCCAAGGCTGATGATGTGCCTCTGGAAATGGTGGTAAGAAACTTGACGGAGAGGCAAAGACAGGCAGGGGTATATTAGGCAGAGATGCCAGAGGCAATGCACAGTCTTGAATGAAAACTGGCAGAGGCCACAGGGAGCCAGGTCCAGCAGAACGGTGATAAAAACAAAAAAACTGCGGATGCTGGAAATCCAAAACAAAAACAGAATTACCTGGAAAAACTCAGCAGGTCTGGCAGCATCGGCGGAGAAGAAAAGAGTTGACGTTTCGAGTCCTCATGACCCTTCGACAGAACTTGAGTTCGAGTCCAGGAAAGAGCTGAAATATAAGCTGGTTTAAGGTGTGTGTGTGGGGGGCGGAGAGATAGAGAGACAGAGAGGTGGAGGGGGTTGGTGTGGTTGTAGCGACAAACAAGCAGTGATAGAAGCAGATCATCAAAAGATGTCAACAACAATAGTACAATAGAACACATGGTAGACCGATCGTCTCAGCTTGCTCCTGCCCCACAGAACTCATTTCTCGTTATCTTGACTCCCTTCTCTCTCCCCTTGTCCAGTCCCTTCCCACCTACATCCGTGATTCCTCTGACACCTTACGTCACATCAACAATTTCCAGTTCCCTGGCCCCTACCGCTTCCTCTTCACCATGGACGTCCAATCCCTCTACACCTCCATCCCCCACCAGGATGGTCTGAGGGCCCTTAGCTTCTTCCTCGAACAGAGGCCCGAACAATCCCCATCCACCACTACTCTCCTCCGTCTGGCTGAACTTGTTCTCACGCTGAACAATTTCTCCTTCAACTCCTCTCACTTCCTCCAAATAAAAGGTGTGGCTATGGGTACCCGCATGGGCCCCAGCTATGCCTGTCTCTTTATGGGGTATGTGGAACATTCCTTGTTGCAGTCCTACTCCGGCCCCCTTCCACAACTCTTTCTCCGGTACATCGATGATTACTTTGGTGCTGCTTCATGCTCTCGTCAGGACTTGGAAAAATTTATTAATTTTGCTTCCAATCTCCACCCCTCCATCATTTTCACGTGGTCCATCTCTGACACTTCCCTTCCCTTCCTTGACCTCTCTGTCTCAATCTCTGGTGATAGACTGTCCACCAATATCCATTACAAACCCACCGACACCCACAGCTATCTCGACTACAGCTCCTCACACCCCACTTCCTGTAAGGACTCCATCCCATTCTCTCAGTTCCTTCGCCTCCGTCGCATCTGTTCCGATGATGCTACATTCAAAAACAGTTCCTCTGACATGTCCTCCTTCTTCCTTAACCGAGGTTTTCCACCCACGGTCGTTGACAGGGCCCTCAACCGTGTCCGGCCCATCTCCTGCGCATCCGCCCTCACTCCTTCTCCTCCCTCCCAGAAACATGATAGGGTCCCCCTTGTCCTCACTTATCACCCCACCAGCCTCCGCATTCAAAGGATCATCCTCCGCCATTTCCGCCAACTCCAGCATGATGCCACTACCAAACACATCTTCCCTTCACCCCCCTTATCGGCATTCCGTAGGGATCGCTCCCTCCGGGACACCCTGGTCCACTCCTCCATCACCCCCTACTCCTCAACCCCCTCCTATGGCACAACCCCTTGCCCACGCAAAAGATGCAACACCTGCCCCTTCACTTCCTCTCTCCTCACCGTCCAAGGACCCAAACACTCCTTTCAAGTGAAGCAGCATTTCACTTGCATTTCCCCCAACTTAGTCTACTGCATTCGTTGCTCCCAATGTGGTCTCCTCTACATTGGAGAGACCAAACGTAAACTGGGCGACCGCTTTGCAGAACACCTGCGGTCTGTCCGCAAGAATGACCCAAACCTCCCTGTCGCTTGCCATTTTAACACTCCACCCTGCTCTCTTGCCCACATGTCTGTCCTTGGCTTGCTGCATTGTTCCAGTGAAGCCCAACGCAAACTGGAGGAACAACACCTCATCTTCCGACTAGGGACTTTACAGCCTTCCGGACTGAATATTGAATTCAACAACTTTAGGTCGTGAGTCCCCTCCCCCATCCCCACCCCCTTTCTGTTTCCCCCTTCTTTTTTTTCCCAATAAATTATAAAGATTTTCCTTTTCCCACCTATTTCCATTATATAAAATAAAAAAAAAAACCCACTAGAGCTATACCTTGAGTGCCCTACCATCCATTCTTAATTAGCACATTCGTTTAGATAATATCACCAACTTTAACTTTAACACCTATGTGTTCTATTGTACTATTGTTGTTGACATCTTTTGATGATCTGCTTCTATCACTGCTTGTTTGTCGCTACAACCACACCAACCCCCTCCACCTCTCTGTCTCTCTATCTCTCCGCCCCCCACACACACACCTTAAACCAGCTTATATTTCAGCTCTTTCCTGGACTCGAACTCAAGTTCTGTCGAAGGGTCATGAGGACTCGAAACGTCAACTCTTTTCTTCTCCGCCGATGCTGCCAGACCTGCTGAGTTTTTCCAGGTAATTCTGTTTTTGTTCCAGCAGAACGGTTGCTGGATATGCACTCAGACCTGCATTCCATTGCTCTGGCCATGGGCTTTATATAGGGGTGGCTAGGTGAGAGAGGAATGAGGCACTTAATCTCCCTTCATATGCTCTTTCTCCTCCTGGATTCAAGGAGAGTCATTGTGCACTGGCAGGATGGAGGAGCACCAGCAAGCCATTCCAGGGGCTCCAAGGGTGCGCTCCCATTTCTCCTCCTCTCCGCCAGTGACCCCATTGTCTCAAGCAGTTGATGCCAAAGGGGGGACACCTATACCTATGCATGAGACCTTCAGCAGGCCTGATGCCTTTGGGCGTCAGACCATCAGAGACAGGCTGTCGAGGTCACCTCAGGCAATAGGGCATGGCACTCAGCAGGCTGCCTCTATCTCAGCTGCAGATGTTGGGGTAACACCAAGGCATGGTGGAAGAAAGTGCAAAATTAAAAAATTATAATAGCTCAAAGGGGCACTGGTTTCAAACCATTTCATGGATGTGTGCAGTTATGTTTAAGTATACAATTTGGGGACACTTGGCAGCAAAACTAATATAAGGGGAAAACAAGCGTTTATGCAGGATGAGATTGAACAGAATAGGGTTACTAACTTACGTCGTGCCCTACAGTGCACTTGGTTTGAGGTGTGCAAATTTCTTTCATTTTTTGATTTGATCAGTTTATGCTGCTATATTGCTTCAATAGATGACCGCACCATAAACAGTACCCGTTTGTACCATAAACAGTACCATAAACTGACTTAAACAGAAACTGTCTGGCAATACGGTTCATGACACCACTATACACGTAACAAATCTCTCTGACCATGTACTCTCAGAAAACGACGAGTTTGTTCTTGCATATGGTTTCAATTTTGGTGTGCCTTCATTCTAAGTTAAATGGGAAGTGGTATTTGCTGAGTTCAAACTCCTCTACTCCCAACTATCCTGCCACACACCAGCGTCCAATGAAGATGCTGAATCCTTGAAAGCACATCTAGCTGATCTAGCACACACTTATTGCGGGATTTCGAATGACCTGTCTGACTTTGTTGTGCAATGCGAATGTCCTACAGTGTTGCCTGGGCATACACATCAGTAAATGTGACAAAGGGATGGGAATAGTCATCCTTAACAAGCGTGACTATATCAACAAAATTTTTTAAATTCATTTACGGGACGTGGGCGTCACTGGCTAGGCCAGCATTTATTGCCCACCCCTAATTGCTCTTGAGAAGATGGTAGTGGGCTGCTTTCTTGAGCCACTGCAGCTCATGTAGTGTAGATACACCCACAGTGCTGTTAGGGAGGGAGTTCCAGGATTTTGACCCAGCGACAGTGAAGGAATGGTGATATATTTCCATGTGAGCAGCTTGGAGGGGAACTTCCAGGCGGTGGTGTTCCCATGTGTCCATGTCTTTCTAGATGGTAGAAATCCTGGGTTTGGAAGGTACTGCATAAGGAGCCTCAGTCTGTTTCTGTAGTGCATTTGTAGATGGTACACACTGCTACCACTGTGCGTTGGTAGTGGAGGGGGTGAATGTTTGTGGATGGGATGCCAATCAAACGGGCTGCTTTGTCCTGGATGGTGTCAAGCTTCTTGAGTGTTGTTGGAGCTGCAGTCATCCAGGCAAGTGGGGAGTATTCCATCACACTCCTGACTTGTGCCTTGTAAATGGTGGACAGGCTTTGGAGAGTCAGGAGGTGAGTCACTTGCCGCAGGATTCCTGGCCTCTGACCTGCTGTTGTAGCCACAGTATTTATGTGGCTAGACCAGTTCAGTTTCTGGTTAATGGTAACCCCCAGGATTTTGATAGTGGTGGATTCAGTGATGGTAATGCCATTGAATGTCAAGGGGTGATGGTTAGATTCTCTGTTGTTGGGGATGGTCATTGCCTGGTGCTTGTGTGGCATGAATGTTACTTGCCACTTATCAGCCCAAGCCTGGATGCTGTCCAGGTCTTGCTACATTTGGACATGGACTACTTCAGAATCTAAGGAAGTTACAAACATTACGCAATCATCAGCGAACATCCCCAGTTCTGACTTTTTGATGGAAGTAGGATCATTGATGAAGCAGCTGAAGGTGATTGGGCCTAGAACACTATCCTGAGGAACTCCTGCATCCTGGAACTGAGATGATTGACTTCCAACAACCACAACCATCTTCCTTCGTGCTATGTATGCCTCCAACCAGCGGAGAGTTTTCCCCCTGATTCCCATTGACTCCAGTTTTGCTGGGACTCCTTGATGCACATTCGGTCAAATGCTGCCTTGATGTCAAGGGCAGTCGCTTTCACCTCACCTCTGGAGGTCTTTTGTCCATATTTGAACCATGGCTGTAATGAGGTCAGAAGCTGAGTGACCCTGGCAGAACCCAAACTGGGCGTCAATGAGGTGATTGCTAAGCAAGTGCTGCTTGAAAGCACTGTTGATGACCCCTTCTCTCACTTTGCTGTTGGCTGAGAGTACAGACTGATAGGGCGGTAATTGGAAGGATTGGATTTGTCCTGCTTTTTGTGGAATCACCTAGCTCTGTCTTGCTGCTCATGCATTCCATTCTTAATGGTATTTGTATCCATTGGGCCTGCCGCTCACCATGGCCAGACAGCCCTGCTCGAAAGAAAGCTAAAAAAAAGTGTCTGCTGGACTTGTGTAAGGGCTATGAGCTACAGGGTTCATCCTCACAGTTCGCTATGTCTGCATATGTATGGGCTGCCCAAAACACACAAAAGTGATGTTCCTTTAGGCCCCATCTTATCTAAGACCAGTTCTGCGCAACATAAATTGCCAAATGGTTGGGCAAATTGGTACAACCAGCTTTGACCAAATTTTCCACATACACAGTGAAGAACTCCTTCTCATTTGCAAAGTCTATACAGGACTTGCATATCAGTGGCAATGCTATGTCCATGTGCTCGTTTGACATTGCTACCCTATTCACCAATGTCTACTTGAAGAAGCCATAGATATTTGCACTGCAGCATTATATCATGGCAATCTAGGTCTGCCACCATTGCATGAATCAGTGTTCATTGAACTTGGCAACTCATGCAGTTCAGTTTTAATGACACCATATATGCCCAAATAAATGGTGATGACATGGGATCCCTTCTAGGCTCAGCTCTCGCAAACACCTTTGTTGAGTTCCATGAGAGACATGTCTGTGATGGAATGGCACCTAATCTCCTACCCCTCGCATATTTATGATATGCAGGTGATATGTTTGCAATGTTTAAATCCACAGCTGCATGTCTTAATGGGGTCCATCCTGCGCTCAAATTCACCTTTGAAATGGAGCATTCAAATGAACTTCCCTTTTTTGACGTACTAGTTGAGAAATCTGCCGGGGGTTCTCTTCCACGGTCTACCTCAAGCCTAACTTCACTGGTCAATATAGGCGTTGGGAGTCTTACAGTTCCACATGCTAAAAGGTTGGTCATATCGGCAACCTTGTAAATAGGGCCATTTGCTCACCATGCAGGCTTATTGCTGAAATAGGGAACATCAAAGGCATCATGCAGGATAATGGCTACCCTGATCAGATCATTTTGTGCTGTATAGCATGCAAACTCATGAATGGGCCTAAAGCTAACATTTTTGGCCCTGAAAAGTGCCTAGTTTACCTCAGATTACCCTGGAAGGGCAAGGTATCTCAAAAGTTTGAGCAACAAGTGAAGCTAGCTGTTTCATGTTGCTATTATGCAGTAGCAACACGAGTGGGATTCACCACTCATCTAATGGGATGCTGCCGTCAAGCCAAAAAGACATTCTGCCTATCACACAAATGAGTAATGTGGTATAAGAATTTCAGTGCCAATGTGATGCTAGGTATGTGGCCTTACTTCCCAAAGACTGGTGGATCATATCAAACAGCATGTTCTAGCTGCTGTTCGCAACAGGCAAGGTACAGACAGTTCCCAGCCAGCCCTTGCTTCCAAAATTCAAAACAGTGTCCAACATTAGATGTGATGCCACGATTGGGTAATATTTGATAAATAATCCTCTGTGTGCTAAGAATTACACTCTCAACCAATTTAAGATTGTCAGTCAGGTTTGTGGTCTGGTGCATTTGCATATACAGGAAGCAACACATATTAATACACGGGGTCCTGTTCTTTGCAGATAGAAAGAACATGTGCACACATTGCGCCTGTTTCAGCTAAACAAAATTAGTGACAGCCATTCGCTGACTCATTCCTCAGGGCAATGCCTTGACCAATCAGGGTCAAGCTGCCTGGTTTAAATTTCAAACAATGCTTGGCAGTTAACTGTCAGTCACCATCACTGGTGCATTCTCCTTGGCAACGCCTCTAACGCTGTCCACTTGCCAACCAATCAGAACCCTCTTCACATACAGTATAAATTGTTTTCCCCATAACATTGTATTCTTGCAAAGTGTGAATGCAAGACAAAAAGCTTCGATATGCCTCTCTTCTCAGCAATACTCAAGTTCTGTACTACCAAATGACTATATAATTTTAAACACTTTATTCATTTGCAATGAATGTTTATGATTTTTGGAGTTTTTCTAACTGATGGGGCTTTTAAGGGAGTGGAACACCTCATTAATTATCAGTGATGGGTGATGTGGGCCTATGGAAAGACCATTTACTGTCTTGCAGTAGTGGCATCTGAGTCTCTTGATATGTGCAATTCTCTATGTTTGTCATCCCTTGTTGATTCAGGAGTATTGAAGCTGGTTGATGAGCCAGGCTGTGGTGCTGACCCCTGTATCAACCATCACAGGCTGTTGTCTCATCATGTGCAGCTAAAGTGTACCATATTTTGCAGGTACACACATAGAGTCCTTAGCAACCAAACCAAGAGATCTTGCAGAGGCCTTATTCTAGCTAGAATCTGGACGCAATGAGGGTGTTACAGACCTGTCTGGCACATTGCTCCATCACCCCTGGAATCTGCAGCTGGAGCCACACCATCCACTCCCTCATGAACATCAGCTTCTTCCCTTTCTGCCTCGTATGAGGCATTCGACCACACCATCTACCCATCTCAAAATTCCTCACCCTTTTGCTGTGCAAAGTTGTGTAGGGCACAGCACTCCACAATGATCCTGGAGACTGCAGTGCTCCACCTGAGTGGTCCAGGCAGTGGAGCCACCTCTTCAACGTTCAATGGTCTGTCCTATTGTCCTTGTTGAGGCATGGATGGCTTAATACCTCTCCTGCTGAGCTTTTTGGGCTCCACACAGGTGTCAGGATGCACATCTTCTGCAAATATCCTCTGTCACCTAATAGCCACCCTTGCAATTGCTGAGGGGTAACAAACTTGTGGCACTTGAGAATGAGTGAGGATGTAAGAATCATGAAAGCTCCCTGGGAAGTAAACACACACCTGAAGGACTTGTTTGCAAAGATCATAGGCGAGTTGCACATTGGGAGAATGAAGGCCCTTCTGGTTTATGAATGCCACTGGCTGTTCCCAGGGAGCTCTCAGTGTCACATGTGTGCAATCAACTGCCCTGGTATTTGTGGAAATCCAGTGATGGCAGTCAAGCCCACAGCTCTGGCTTCCTAGCTCCCAGGGTCTGTGGTGAATCACACAAATTCATTGGCACTTAGAGAATTCAGAGAATTACAGAGAACCTCCCTGATGCATTTGTGAGTGGCTGCCTGTTTGTCCCCTGTAGACCCCTGAAACGACACACTGACATAGAAATTCAATGCCGCAGTGACATTTTAAGCTACTGGCATTGGATTGCTTTCCAATCCATAAGAACATAGGTCTTACTGAAGGAGCTGACATGGGTGAGTGGTGAAGCCTGTGACATCCTCAGCCACCTTTGACATTTCCTCTCTGACATTTGCAGGTAATTACACTGCCTATGGTATATTTGATTGCTTGTCAATGCCCGGTATTGCACTGATCCCTGGTTGCCAGCATCCTGAGCTGCTTGACCCACTGCTGGCACCACTTGTTGGTGTTCTGGCTGTTGCTATGCCTGGCCTTGGGCCATCCTCCACCAGTTCCTCTGCAGCTGCGCCACAGCTAGCAGAAGCACTTGACCCATCTTGTCTCTCTGAGGTGAACTGCAAACAAAAGGCAGGCAAAGATCTGGTCACAGTCTTTACAGCCCTCCCTCCTGTCCTGAACACTTTGACCAATGGTGAGTCCTCAACCTTGCATCAGGCACACCCAGGTCTCCACCCACCCCACTGTGGGCAACTCCATCCTCAAGCTTTAATCCAGAGAATCTGTGTTGTTGTTGCAGCCATATTTGTGATCACTCGCATGGTGATCCCGGAACTGGGAGCCTTTGTCAGCTTTGACCCTCCCTTCATCACCCTTGACCAACTAACATTCACCCAAGAGCTTACCCCGCTCACCATCACTGAGCCCCACAGCACACTGGAACTGCCCAATTACCTTTGAGCTGCCATCCATCATCCTCGACCTTCCATCATCCTTGACCTGTTATCTTTGATTCTCAGGGTTTCATCATTGACCTTCTCTGGATAACCCTTGATTCCCCACAATCATGCTTGACCTACTGTCTGCAGGCAATGACTGTCCTTTTGTAGTCCAGCTTCCTTCTTCTGTCCTCCGCAAGCCTTCTTAGGGCTGCTTCCTCCCTCAGTCAGCCATGCCCTGTTCCCCTTTCCAGCCACCTCACTCCTGCCCTCAGTCAGCCATGCCCTGTTTCCTTTTCACAGCTGCCACCCGATCTCATTGCATCAATGTCTCCTCTCCCCTGGTTCAACAAAGCTCCCCATACAAAAAACATCACTAAAACAGCCATTACAGAGATATGGTTTGTTCACTTCCTCACTGCTGCTGTGTATTGGTTGCCACATTATACTACATTATAGCAATGGCTACAATTGTAAACTACTTCATTGGCTGCATAAGACTTTCAGTGGTCCTGAGGTTGTGACAGGTATTATATATACAAGTTCTTTGTTTTATCAAACATTAAGAAAACATTAAGATAAAAGCAAAATACTGCGGATGCTGGAAATCTGAAACAAAAACAAAAATAGCTGGAAAAACTCAGCAGGTCTGACAGCATTTGTGGAGAGGAAGACAGAGTTAATGTTTTGAGTCCGTATGACTCTTCATCAAAACTAAAGAGAAATAGAAATGAGGTGAAATATAAGCTGTTTAAGAGGGTGGAATAGGTGAAGCTGGATAGAGGGCCAGCGATAGGTGGAGGCAAAGGAGAGATTGCCAAAGATGTCATAGACAAAAGATCAAAGGGGTGTTCATTGTAGTGATATTAACTAAAGGATGTGCTAATGGTGACATTAAGGGTAGAAAGCAGGATGAGCAAGTGACAAATGGCCCTAGTGGGGGGGAGGGATCGAAATAGGCTAAAAGGTAAAACAATGGATGGAAGTAAATTTTAAAATAATAGCAGAAATAGGTGGGGAAAAATATATAATAATTATTAGAAAAAAGGGGATCGGAAAGGGGGTGGGGATGGAGGGGAGAGTTCATGATCTGAAGTTGTTGAACTCAATGTTAAGTCCGGAAGGCTGTATTAAGAAAACATAGCTATTATGGTACTCAACTACCAGAAATCTGATTAAGTATTTTCAAGTTTTCCTAATTCACTGGATAACATTCTCCAACTATTGAAAAGACATAAACCTACTTCAGGATTTCAAGTGCTGCAAAGAATTGACATATGCACAACAACTAGCTTGGAAAAATGTCTTCATTGCACAGCTCATATCCAGGCCAATAGTCTGTGGGTAGGTTTCAATATAGGCTTTGAATTGTGCACCACTGAGATTAATGAAAGTACTTTTTTGCATTTCTTATTATTGTGGGCAGAGTGCAACAATTCTGTTTCAACTTAATAAGATTACTGCTCCTTAAATCCAGAACGCCAAAATCACTTCGTAGAAAGGTATATGCCAATCATTTGGTATTAAATATTTACAGACTTGAAAAATACTGTTGATGAGAGTGCCACCCATTTCACTTTACTTCATTGGCAATTTCTCAAAAGAGATTTCACGTTGCTACTTTCCTGGGAAAAGTCAATCTAGAATTGAAGCAAAGTTCTTTTATATAAATTGAAGCAGCATCAAAAATTAGGATTTACACCTAAGAATAAAAATCTGAAATTTATACATATGGGGTCCAAAAACCAATGCACGCCACCAGGCAGAGATGGTGGGCATGTGAGACTGTGTGTAGGATAGGATATGTAAAACAGAGTTTGGGGTGTGTTGAAGTTTAGAGAGGTTTGGGGATGAGAAGCCTGCCAGGAAAGCACCAAAATATTTGAATCTGCAGATGGTAAAGCATGGCTGAGGGTTTCAGTGGTTCAAGTATGGAGAGAGATTGACTAATAGTTTCAAGTGGTAATTTATCTGCTGTGGCATTATATTTTCAGCAGTACAGGAACACTCAAATTGCCTTTTTAACACAAGCACAACAATTATTAGCACAATTATTACCACCTCAGGGTCACCTTGGATTTTGTTTAGGGCTGTAGATAGGGTGTTCAACTAAATAATGAGAGGAAGGGTTCAATTGATAGGAAATTTAGAAAGTTAAAGAGAAATGACAAAGCAAGGTAGAGATGTGGGTACTGATAACCAGTGCATGACAAGAAGGGACAGAGTGTACAAACATAAGAGCAAATAGGGTTAGAGTATGGAAAAATGGTGAAAAGTCAAAAGGAAGGCTCTTTATCTGAATGCACACATCATTCATAATAAGTTGATTAATTGATGGCACCAAATAGAAATAAATGGGCATTATCTGATAAGCCATTACAGAGATATGGTTACATGGTGACCAAGATTCCCAAGGCTAGGAACTGAACATTCACGGATACTTGACATTTTGGAAGGAGAGGCAGTAAGGAAAAGGGGTGGGGTAACTCTGTTAATAAAACATGAGATGAGTACAGTAAAGAAAAGTGATCTTGGCTTGGAAGGTCAAGATGTAGGATCAATTTGGGTAGATATAAGAAATAACAAGAGGAAAAAGGTCTCTGTTGGGAGCAGTCTATAGGCTCCATTAACAATAGCTACATTTATAGGGGAAAATATAAGCCAATAAATGATGGGAGCTTGTAAGAAAGGTACTACAATAATCTTGGGCAACTTTAATCTTCATATAGATTGGCCTTATCTGATAGCCAGATAACAAAAAACTGCGGATGCTGGAAATCCAAAACAAAAGCAGAATTACCTGGAAAAACTCAGCAGGTCTGGCAGCATCGGCGGCGAAGAAAAGAGTTGACGTTTCGAGTCCTCATGACTCTTCAACAGAACTGTTCTGTTGAAGGGTCATGAGGACTTGAAACATCAACTCTTTTCTTCTCCGCCGATGCTGCCAGACCTGCTGAGTTTTTCCAGGTAATTCTGCTTTTGTTTTGTTGATAGCCAGTCTAGGTGTTGATCTATACAGTAGAGAGTGGCTTGCAGTTTCCAACTCTATCTTCCAAGCCCTCTGACAAGCAGCTGAAAATCATTCTTCTTAATACACCTTATTTTTGTCTACATCAATGGGTATACATCACATATGAGACCTCGTGATGTATTAATTCCCGAATCCTCTGATGGCATAAACTATCAAGTAATTTTACTTCAAAGATACTTAAACAAGTTTTTGACTTAACCATTTGCGACTCCATTGAAGAGTTGTTTTATTAACCGTTTCTTTTATTGTTAAATCAACAAAATATGTACTCTAATTGTGGTTCATCCCAACATTTTTTTCAAAATATGGGGACTTAAAAAACTTGAACAACTTTTAAGTTGTTCAACTTAAAAGAAAGGATGTTAGAAAGGTGGCACAGTTTTTTAAAACATAGTTTATTATAAAACTATGAACTAAATAGAAATTGAAAATTCCAGGCGAGACTTTGAAGACACTTCTTTGGGTTAGAATTTATCAAAATTATCAGTGGACCCGAGAGATAGGCTGAAGCAGTATCAGATTCTTCCATTAGCAAGAGCTAAGTACACAGCTCACAGAGGACCTTAAAACAAAAAATAAAACCGTGCTGCATTCTCCAATATCAAATCGATTCCTGTAAAATGTCTAAGTACCTGGCCAATTTCAGAGCCAAGTATCCAAGGCAATACAGACAACATTTATTAATTCCTGGACTCGACGGGGTTACATATGTTTGCATATAGAAAAAGTAGCCCATTACCCAGTGGATGAAAGCATGTATGGTGTGGTCCTGATCCATACAGATCAGGATAGTTGAAGGTTCAATCTCTGGTTTTTCAAATGAGCTGATTTCAGCTGAGGGAGGGGCAGTAAGAGTATGGAAATTTTTAGCTGGCTGGCGGGGAATTGAAAGAAAAAAGTTAAGTTCCCAGTCATGACTGCTACCTAATGACTTGCATGTTAATTTTAAAAAAAGTCTTGTTTGGTAAGATATGTTGCAAAAGAGAAAACATTTATACAAACTACTAGAATAAATAATTCCATTTAATACTGCAAAGATTTTGGTTTTCAGATTTATTTCAACTATTTGTACAGTTACATGATGTATAGTTGATGTTAAAAATTTCAGAAATTATATCCAATTGCATCAAAGAATTATCAAATAAATGGAATTACAAGTATTGTAATATTACAAGAAAGCAGTATGTAAATAAATGGTGACACTACAGTAGCAAAACATGCTGTATGTATTCTCCCCACCTTGGCAATGTGCAGAGAAACTATAGTGTGTCTTAACTCTGAGATCCAAGTTGCGACAGCTGAAGGACAGAAAAGAGCACCAGTTACATATCAGTGTGGAAAGGCAAGGCAGGAGTAGTACCAGGCTCAATCTAGAATGAAAAATCAACCTAACAAAGCTACAACCAGGACTATCTGCAAACAAATCAAACAAGGCAAGCTGAAGACTGAAATAAGTGATTCCACACCCAACAGGTATGACCAAAATTCTGTAGCTCTAGCTTATCCAGAGAATGATGGTGCACAACTGGGCAACTAATGGAAGGAACATCCATGGACATTCCCATTCTCCATCATATGAGGGCCGATGATGAGTGCAAGAGGCAAGGCTGAAATAGAAGTATTTGCAAGCATCTTAATACAAAAGTAAAATGTACAGTCTACCTCAGCCTTGTGGAGAAATCAGTCTGTTACATGCCAGAGTCCAACCAATTTAGTACAGTCCATGTGACATCAATAACTATACACAGCAAATGTTACGGGCCCTGCTAATACTCCTTTTTCAACATTTGGAAAGGACCGTTCCCTCCGTGACATCCAAGCCTACTTCTGAGTCACTCCTAACAGTCCCTCCCTTCCCTCCAGCACCTTTCTGTGCAAGTACAGGAGTAACACCTGTCCTTTCACCTCCTCCTTCCTCACTGTCCAAGGCCCCAAACACTCCTTCCAAGTGAAACAGCGATTTACTTGTGCTTTTAATTTAGTATACTGTATTCACTGTTCAGGATGTAGTGTCCCCTACATTGGGGCGACTGCTTTGTGGAATGGAGAGAATGGAGTTTCAGTCCGTAGGCATGACCTTGAGTTCCCGCCTGCTTCTTATTTGAATTCTCCACCTTGCTCCCAGGTTGACCTGTCTGCCCATGGCCTACTACAGTGTTCCTATGAAGCTCAATGCAAAATTATGACTTATCTATTGACTCGGCACTCTACAGCTTTCTGGACTCGTGTTCACCAACTTTAGATCATACCTCTGCCTCTATTGTGTGTTTTTTTTGTTTTTCTGGGTTGGCCCTGTCTGGCTTCTTTATCTATCTCTTCACGTTGCATTCAAACATTTTTATACAGCCATTCATACCTCATTTGGACATAACCTTTGTTTCTTTACTATACCTGCTATCAATCTCTTTGCCTGTTGCATCATGAAATCTTTTGTTACTTAATCTCTCCCGCCGTCCACCCTATCACAATTTCCCTTTTGTTCTTTCTGCCACTCCCCCCTTCCACTGGCTTAAAAACTTTTACATTTCTATCCTTCTTAAATTAAAGGGTCACTCCACCTGAAACGTTAACTCTGTTTCTTTCCACAGATGCTGCCTGACCTGCTCAGTTTTTCCATCATTTTTTGTTTGATTATTTTCAGATTTTGCAGATACTGAAAGTCTGAAAATAAACAAACAAAGTGCTGGAAAAACTCAGCAGGTCAGGCAGCATCTGTGGAGCGAAAGTAAATGAGTGTCCTTCAGAATCTTTTATCTTTCAATAAGATTATCTCTCATTCTTCTAAGCTCCAATGAGCACAGGTCCAACCTGCTCAATCTTTCCTCATAAGTCAACCCCTTCATCCCAGCAATCAACCTAGTGAGCCTTCTCTGAACCATCTCCAATGTAAGGTTTTGTTTATTCTTTCAAAGGGATATGGGCATCGCTGGCTAGGCCAGCATTTATTGCCCATCCCTAATTACCTTCGAGAAGATGGTGGTGAGTTGCCTTCTTGAACCATTGCAGTCCATGTGGTGTAGGTACACCACAGTGCTGTTAGGGAGGGAGTTCTAGGATTTTGAAATAGCAACAGTGAAGGAATGACGATATGGTTCCACGTCAGGATGGTATTATATCTGAGCACATTTTCTGTAGATATACTTGGAGGGGGAACTTGCAGGTGGTGATGTTCCCATGCTGCCCTTTGTCCTTCTAGATGGTAAAGCTCATGGGTTTGGAAGATGCTGTTGAAGGAGCCTTGGTGAGTTGCTGCAGTGCATCTTGTAAAGTGAAAGTGTAACTTTCCTTAAGTAAGTTGACCAGAACTGCGCACAATACTCTAGGGGCAGATTATTGCGCTCGTCGGGCGGGCGTGCACCCAATCCGAACGAATGTAAATTGATGCACGATGACGTCGAGTGAGCATCCCAACATCATTGCGCCCTCGCATGATATTTCAGTCGGCGGGCACCTGCAGGAGCCAGCAAAGCGCCCGCTGACAATTAACAGGCCTATTAAGGCCATTAAAGTAATAATTAAATGACATTTTTCGCTGCCCATCCAACCTTACAGTGATAGAGTCACATGAGGGGACACATTATTAACATTTTTAAATTCTTTATTTTTTATTTTCAAAAATCTTCAGCTCCCTGAAGCAGCTCTATACCTCAAGGAGCTTTTACTGCGCACATATGCGAACTTCAGTGCTCGTGCTCCTCTCGAACCCACCCAGCAGCGCTGCAGTGCGCATTTCACGCTGGCTGGCTGTTAATTGGCCAGCCAGTGGGAAATTGTGGTCGGAGCCTGATCGTGGGCGCCGGTCGGCTTCCTGACTGCTCCTGGGCCCACCTGCGTGCCTGCCCGTCGACGGCAAAATTCTGCCCCAGGTGTGGTCTCACCAATGCCCTGTACAGTTGTAGCTACTTTTATACTCCATTCCCCTTACAATAATGGCTAATGTTCCATTTGCCTTCTTAATTACTTGCTGAACCGGCATGCTGACTTATTGTGATTCACCGACGACGACACCCAGATCCCTCTAATATTACAGCATTCGGCAATCTCTTTCCATTTAAATAATATTCTGCTTTTCTAGTCTTCCCACCAAAGTTGGCAAAACTGAGATCAACGGCAAAATCCTCCAGGTGCGGGGGCTCACTTCTGTCAAAGGACTTGTTGGGAACCATTAATTCGAGTCTTAGGACATCCCTGCCGGAGTTCCTCAAGGCAGCAATCTTGACCATCTTCATCTGATGAGCTTCACTGCATCAGGAGATCAAGAGTAGGACAGTTTCTGATGATTCTGCATTGTTAAGCTACATCAAGAACTCCTCTAATAATGAAGCATCTCATATCAGCCTATAGCAGGGCCTGCACTAAACTTGGGTTTGGTCTTAAAAGTAACAGTAACATCTGTGGCAAGTTCCAAGCAGTGACCATCTCCAACAGTAGAAAGCTTAACCACCTCCTCCTGATGTTCAACAGCATACCATCTGAAGTTTCACAGACTCATTAAGAAATCAATTATCCCTGAAACATTTTCTGTAGATATACGCATTTAAACAATGATAGCAAAGATCATTAACTTTAAGGTGAACCTCAGAACCAATTATGCTTACATAAATCTTGCGATTATCTACTCTTTTAATCAATACCGCATGCCACAACTTAACAAATAAGTAAATACAATACCTGCTTCAGGAATTGATTAGCATTGAACAGTTCACTGCAGCCATATAACACATGTTTACCAGGCTTATTCTGAATAAAAACAAAAGACGTGAGTTTACTCTCAAGTATAATACATAGAATTGAACCTAAAATGAGGCCACGCACCAAGTTTTATCGTTAAAATTGCTGCTTGAGCATGAGATAAAATAAAATTCCACTAATGATTATACACTTTCAATTAGATACTTCTAAAAAGTATTCAGAAAATCCTTATGTCTGAATGTCTTATACACCAATATTGTAGAGACAAAAAATCCTTCCTGTGCTTGAATATGTGCTCAGTTGCTGACGCCTCATGTATTAAAGTACACAGTTTAACATAACCCACCACTTAAAAATCATACAAGCACATTGTGTGCACTGAATCTGAAGTTTGGCAATGTTGGATGTTTTTAAAATTTATTTATTCAAGGGATGTGAGTTAGGCCAGTATTTGTTGCCCATCCTTAATTGCCCTTGAGGAGGTGATGGAGAGTTTCCTTCTTGAACCGCAGTCCATCAGGTCTAGGTACACCCACAGTGCAATCCTCATGGGCACCATATTACAGGAAGGATGTGAACACATTGGAGAGAGTGCAGAAGAGGTTAAGAATGGCTCCAGGGATGAGAAACTTCAGCTATGAGGATAGATTGGAAAGCTTGGGACTGTTCTCCTTGGAGAGATGAAGGCCGAAAGGAGATTTGATAGAGATGTTCAAAATCATGAGGGGGCTAGACAGAGTTGATAGGGAGAAGCTGTTGCCACTCATAAAAGAATCAAGAACGAGAGGGCACAAATTTAAAATGATTTGCAAAAGAAGCAAGTGTGACACGAGGGATTGAGAGAGAGATTAAAGAGATTCATTAAAATTTAAAATTAAATCTGAAGGACTCTCCACACTATTAAGCTAATTTTCAGAGGTTGCTTGGTTGTAATTAATACACACCATTCCATTAAAAATTCACTTACACTTGAATGGACAATGCTGCTGTGTTTAATTGGCATCTATCACAAAAGTACCAGACTTTGTTCCTTTCCCATGCTTGAATGCCAAACCTCTCCGTGAGATACTGGGGTAGTGAAGCTTGTGGAGAAGCAAGGTAAATTCAATGGACACTTCTGATCTTTCATGTTTAACTGTGTACATATGGACCCTGGAAGTTGCAGTCTGACTTATTCATTACTAAGCTTTCTGCAAAATCTAGGCCACAGTTATCACATGTCCTAACACCCAATTTGTTCAAGGACATAGTTAAGCATTACAAAGTTTACTTTTGTATGTTATATGTAGGTACATAAGAAAATGGGAAAACCTGGAAAAGGCTCAATGAAATTATTCCTTTCTCAGAATTGGTGAAATATGGCATATTATACACTCTATCTAACAAATTCAGCTGCAGGAGGAAAGCTGGTTACAGGTATGACTTTTCAGTTTGAATGTCTCAGACTCACAAGGAGTTATAGTAGATTTTCAGAATATCAATGTGACATTAAAGCTAATTGAATTCCAAAAACAGCACCTCCCCAAATGCAGGATCCATTGTTTACTGTGGCCATTTACAGCATACCAGTCCTTCTAGTCTTAAATCAGGTTCTTAACCAGATAATTAAGCAGCTTTTTAAAAAGTAATATTTCAACAATGACATTAGCTGCTTTTCCTGTATCTATTATTACAAAGAAAAAAATAATTAAAATATTTAACTTTGCAGAACAAGTACCAAATTAACTAGTCTCAAGCAAAGTTCAAAATGTCACCTCTAGATATCTGCTTTACCCAAGGCTTCAAGTTTTAAACACCAAACCAGCTTTCCTCTCTATCTTTCTTGACAATTAAATCTAGCTCAGTTCCTTGAGTCTCACTTCATAATTTCATTAACCTGAATTCATCTTGGACATACTTCTCTGCATGTTACAATGGAAACATATAATAAAATGCCAGCACAGGAGGCCATTTGACCCATCATGTCTATGCTGATAAAAGAAAACTATCCAGCCTGATCCTGAACTTTCCAGCTCTTAGTTTGTAGTCATGTAGGTTACAGCGCTTCAAGTGCATATCCAAGTTTGTTTTTAAATGCGAATAAGAGTTCTGCCTCTACCACCCTTTACTGCAGAGTTCCAAAGCCCCATCCTCTGGGTAACAATATTTCTCAATTCTCCCCCATTCCTTCTGCCAGTTAGTTTGAATCTATGCTCTTTGGTTACTGGCCACTCTGCTAAGGGAAATAAGTCCTTCCTCTATCTCAGCCCCTCATGATTTTGTACACCTCAACTTCAAAAGAAAACAAACCCAATGCATTCAATTTTTCCACATAGATAAAATTTTCCAGTCCTAGCAAGATCCTCATTAATCTTCCCTCTCTAGTAATATCCTGTATTGTCTCTAGTCCTTCCTGTAATATGGTGATCAGAAATGAATTTGGTGCACTAGCTGTGGCCTAACTTGTGATTTATACAGTTCTAGCATAACTTCCCTGCTGTTACATTCTTTGCCTCAGCTAATAAAGTAAGGTATCCTGTATGCCTTCTTTACTACCTCACATATAACTGTCCTGTTATTTTCAGAGATCTGTGGACATGCACTCTAAGGTTTTCCTGTTGTTCTACATTTCTGAGTATCCTACATTCAGAGGGTATTCCCTTGCCTTGCTCACACTTCCTAAATCTATTACCTCACACTTCTACAGATTGAATTCCACTTGCCATTTTTCTGCTCACCCATTATTGAAACTATTTTAGTTTGGCTGTTATCTTCTCATCCAGCATATAAGATGAAGAGCAAACCTGTAAGTGCCTGTAACATTTTCTAGAAAAACACAGTATAGGAAGTTTATACTGTAAACTATTGCATCACTAACATGTTGGGTGGGGTGGGCTAGAGTGGGTGAGTACCTTTTTTCCCCCTCTTTTAGTGTTCTCCCATGCTCCTTCATGCTGAAAGAATGGCTCATTTCTGCAGTGCCATTCCAGAAGCAGTATAGCTCTCTGCACCCTATACAACCAGTTACTTAGTACCTCTGAGGCTGTACAGTGGCTTTTGATTGTTGCTCAACCTGCCCTCATTTGGCATCCACATGCACGTATTTCTTGACGAAATAACTGGATAAATAAAGAATGGACCAATTTTTCTCCTCCATAATATAGGGGCATGAATTAATGCATTTCATTGCTGCCCTATTCTGGATCAGCTGATTCAACATGGATCAGAGGTCAAACTTGGGAGCTTCTTGGATCCTGGAATGGCAGTGGGGCTCATCACTAAGCCACCGGGATGGAAATATGAGAGGTATTGGTATTGGTAAAGGTTTATTAGCAGTAATAAGGTTTATTAGCAGTAGCAAGGTTATTAACTATAGTATAACATATATACTATTAAACTATTATATACTATTAAGTATAGTGACTATACTTCAAAATTAAAAACAAAAACAGAATTACCTGGAAAAACTCAGCCGGCAGCGGAGAAGAAAAGAGTTGACGTTTCGAGTCTTCATGACCCTTCAACAGAACATTTCACTTCAAAATTACTTTGTTAGCTATAAAGGATTTTGGGATGCCCATGAGTAATGAAAGGCATTAATAAGATGCATGTACTTCTTTTTTTCTATACCTATCTATAGCACAACCTTTGACTCTTCCTAATATTCGAAAGGGATAATTTTTCAATAAGCACCCCTCCTATAAGTTATCACACAATTGTGACCAGAGTTTTTAAACAATTTCATCTCCACTTTGCTGGAGAAGGGCCACTGTGACCATAAAGACAGTTTAAAGGCTACAGATATCAAAAAAATGTTAGTGAGAATTTTCCATTTATTATTTAACATTAAATTTGCATAAAATTCCATCTATGGTATCACAAATAAATTAATTTACATTCTTATACCAGCCCTGTTTCATTTCAATTAAAACTATCTTCATTATTTTAACTTTCAGATTCAAAAGCTACATATAATAAATGCCTCGCCTGCCTCCAAGTAGATATTAGAAACATAGAAAACAGGAGCAGATCATTGGACTCTTCAAGCCTGCTCTGCCATTCAATATGATCACGACTGATCCTCTATCTCAACTCCGTACTCCTGCATACCCCTTGACTTCTTTAGAGTCCAGAAATTTATCTATTTCCTTCTTAAATATATTCAGTGACTTGGCCTCCACAGCTTTTTGTGGTAGGGAATTCCATAGGTTCACCACCCTCTAAGTGAAGAAGTTTCTCCTCATCTCAGTCTTAAATGGCCTGTCTTGCATCCTGAGACTGTGATCCCTTGCTCTAGAACCCCACAGCCAGAGAAAATATCATCCCTGCATCCAGACTGTCCATCCCTGTCAGAGGTTTATATGTTTCAATGAGATCTCCTCTCATTGTTCTGAACTGCAGTGAATAGGCCTAGTTGGCCCAATCTCTCCTCATACGACAATCCTGCTATCCCAGGAACTAGTCTGGTGGACCTTCGCTGCACTCCCTTTATGGCAAGTATGTAAGGAGACCAAAACTGCACACAATACACCAGCCTCAGCAAGCTGCAGTAAGACATCCTTGTTCCTATACTCAAGTCAAGGCCAAAGTGCCATTTGCTTTCTTAACTGCTTGTTGCACCTCCATGCTTGCTTTCAGTAATTGGTGTACAAGGACACCCAGGTCCCTTTGTGCATCAACATTTCCCAGTCTATCACCATTTAAATAATACTGTTTTTCTGTCATTCTGTTTTTCCTACCAAAGTCGATAACTCCACACAAATCCACGTGCATTTGTCATGTATTTGCCCACTTAACTCAACCTGTCTAAATCGCCTTGAAGCCTCTTAACACCCTCCTCATCGCTCACATACCCACTAAATTTCGAATCGTCAGCAAACTAGGAAATATTACATTTGGTTCCCTCATCCAAATCATTGATATATATTGTGAATAGCTGGGGCCAAAACACTGATCTCTGCAGTACCCTACGAGTCACTGCCTGTCACTCTGAAAAAGGCCCATTTATTCCTACTCTCTGTTTCTTGTCTGGTAATCAATTCTCAATCCATGCCAATATATTACCCCCAATCCCATGTGCTTTAGTTTTACACAATAACATCTTACGTGGTGCTTTATCAAAAGTTTTCTGAAAATCCAAATGCACCTTATCCACTGGTTCTCCCTTATCTATTCTGCTAGTTAGGTCCTCAAAGAATGCCAGTAGGTTTGTCAAACATGATTTCTCTTTCATAAATCCATATTGACTTTGTCTAATCCTGCTGATATTTTCTAAGTATCCTGTTATCACATCCTTTATAATAAACTGTAGCATTTTCCATACTACTGAGGTTAGGTTAACTGGTCTGTAATTCTCTGTTTTCTACCTCCCTCCCTTTTTAAATAGTGAGGTTACATTTGCCACCCTCTAATCTGCTGGGACTGTTCCAGAATCTACAGAAATTTGGATGACGACACCAACTATTTCTATGGCCATCTCCTTTAGTGCCCTGGGATGTAGATTATCAGGCCCTGAGGATTTATTGGTGTTCAGCTCCATTAATTTCTCCAGCACTACTTTTTTAGTAATTCCTCCTTCTCACTAGACCTTTGGTTCCCTAGCATTTCTGGAAAATTATTTGTGTCTTCCTCCGTGAAGACTGAACTAAATTAGCTGTTTAATTGCTCTGCCATTTCCTTGTTTTCTATTTCTCCCATTTCAGACTGTGAGGGACCTACATTCGTCACCACTAATCTTTTTTCTTTTTACATACTTATAGAAGCTTTTACAGTCTGTTTTTATGTTCCTTGCAATTTACTCTCATACACTATTTTTCCCCACAATCAATCTCTTGATTCTCCTTTGCTGAATTCTAATCTGCTCCTAATCCTCAGGCTTGCTACTTTTTCTAGCAACTTTACATGACTCCTCTTTGGATCTAATTCTATCCTTAATTTCTTTTGTTAGCCATGGTTGGGCCACTTTTCCTGTTGTGTTTTAGCACCAGAAAGGAATGCATAACTGTTGCAATGCAAACATTCGGAGCATGAGCGCTGTGCTAACTCTCATGGCCGACTGCCATGGAGACTCTCGCGGAGAGGTAGCTCCAGGGACAGAATGAGGGGTTCCTGGGGTTGACCTCAGACCTGCAACCCTTCATTCAGGTACTGACCTCAGGTCAGTGCCAGTGTGGGAGATGGATGAGGCATGGCACCCAGTATCCCAGCTAGGTGCCCATCCATCAATGGTAAATAGGGAGGTCCAGAGAGACCTCACATTGGCACACGAGCTACTTATTGTCTCTGCGGCCTCCTCTCAGGGCACTCTGGATGATGGCAGCAGCTCCTCCGCCCCTCCACCAGTGACCGTCGCATCCGATGAGGCTGTGATGACTGGGGAGACATCAGCCGTGGCACTGGCCACTCCCTCCCAGGTGAGGCCAGCACAAGCTCCACAGGGCGCCCGCCGAGGTCATCAAGGCCAAAAAGACCGCAGAGTCGGCAGGCTGCCTCTAATACCAACAAGGAGAAGGCACCTAGACGCAGCATTCGCAAATGTAAGTTTAAGCCCCATAAGCACGAAAGGGAGAGTTCACAGGTGATTTTCTGTTAATTTATGTTTGGTTTATGTTTACTGGTCTGGGAATGAAGACCAGAGGTGGTTATGTAAATTTTTTTGGGTTGTCAAAATGAGATAAATCTTGTTTTTGTCATAATGGCCTGAATATGCTTTACCTTTTTAATTTTTTGGTGCAGGGTACACCAGTGTGTAATGCTGGACATGAGGGACTCTAAACTTTATTGCACAGGCAGGGAGTGGACTTTGGGTTCAAATGAAAGGATCATTTCAGACATCTGGGATGGAGGCCCTGGTATGCGGTTGAAGCTGATCTTTGGTAGCCTAGTTGAAGGAGCGTTGGATGAAGGTGTCCTTGCCTCCCTTGAGGTTACCAAGGTCTGCTTCCTCGCCCTCGGTGTTCTCCTCACCGTGCTCCTCTTCTGACTCACTACTGCACTCATCATCTGTGGCCTGTGCAGCTATGTCAAGATTCGCTTTCTCCAGTGGGTCCCCCCTTGCCAGTGTCAGGTTGTGGAGAGCACAGAATGCTACTACTATCAGTGCCACCTGCTCGGGGTGGGGGCGGGGGGGTGGGGGGGTGGTGGTATTGTAGTGCATCCCCTGAATGGTCCAGGCATCGGAAGTGCATCTTGAGAAGACTTATAGTCCTCTCTATCACCGCCCTTGTGAAGGCACGACTCGTACTGTAACGCTTCTCTGCCTCTGTTCTTAGTGGAGAGAGGCGTCATGAGCCACCTCTTCAAAGGATAGCCCTTGTCACCCAGCAGTCAGACTGGAGCACTGAAGAGCCTCAGCACCTGGGAGTGTCTCAGGATATAAGGGTCATGGGAGCTGCCAACTTACCTTGCAAAGACCTGTAGTCATGGAGCAGAATTTTGCCCTTGTCAGGCAGGCCTGGGAGTGGTTGGAAAGCCAATCGCTGCCCACGATCGGGCCCTGTCCGCAATTTTACTCTGTCACATGAGCAGGGACATGTTAAATCAGAGTGCAGAAAGTTTTAATTTTTTAAAATCACTGGTCAAAATCTCATCCTGCCCATGGATGAGGTTTTGTCAAAAATGCAAAGGCCACTTAGCCTTTTCGCCCACCTGCCAACTGAACGGTTGGATGGGCAGCAAAAAATTGCACTCAATTAACTGATTAAGGGTCTTAATTGGCTGCTTAATTGCCAGCGGGTGCGTTGACGACTCCTACGTGTGCCCGCTGACTGAAATATTGCGCGAGTGCGCAATGAAGTCGGGTGCTTGCCCGCCGTCATCACGTGTCATTTTATCCTCGAACATGTTATGCACATGCCCGCATGCCGAGCAAAAAATTCTGGCCATAGTTTAACTTGAAATGCTTTTATATTCAAGACTGAAAGATCTGAGTTTCTTCAATCTTTCCTAACTTATTCCTCTGAGAATATGGACCTGCCTTGTTGTCTCATGCAGTGTATCTGCCACAGTTTTGTCCATTTGTAAATATTGTCAAGGTTCTTCTATAATTCCCTATAATTTCCTGTTTTACCAAACTGCAATACCTCCTTTTGGTATCATCTGAAATGAATCACCTTACTTTGTGTTCTGAATCCAGGCGAATTATATAGATTAGGAATACTGATCATTTGGGTACTCCAGTCACAATAAAGCTCTGCAACCTGTACCACTCCCCTAACTAGTACACAGCGATCTCTCTCTTTTGGTCAACTTCTTAAAAAGCTTCAAGTTTTTACCAGGAATTCCAATGGCTTTAGCTTGTCAAGCCTCTCATGTGCAATGTATCTAGGAATTTATGTATATTACACAGAATTACATAGAACGCACAGAACAGAAACAGGCCATTCGGCCTATGTGGTGTTTATGGTCCATGTGAGGTTATATTATGGGATTTTCTAATATTCACTTGGGTTGTCAGTTCCTCAAAATAGTCAAGGAAGATAATCAGGCAGAATTTGCACCTTTTGAAACCATGCTACTGACCAGGTAAGGGTACTCAACTTTGTGTTCAATGATTATTTTGCAACTGACTAATACAAGTCACATCAATTTGTAGGGATCCAGGT
Source organism: Carcharodon carcharias (assembly GCF_017639515.1). Classification (NCBI taxonomy): domain Eukaryota; kingdom Metazoa; phylum Chordata; class Chondrichthyes; order Lamniformes; family Lamnidae; genus Carcharodon; species Carcharodon carcharias. The sequence continues at coordinate 40,138,553 of NC_054486.1, read as the reverse complement.
TTGTTTTATTATCTTTTTTGAAAACAGCTACTATGTTGGTTTCCTTCCAGTTCAATGTGACTTTCGATGGACATTGATTATCTCCTGATGACTGTCAGTTTTCACAGATTTTCTGCCCTATCTCATTTGAATATATTGTGCATGTTCCAATATTAAAGGTCATCTTACCTTTGTATAATCAACAAGGTTCTGATATTCAATATAATTTCCACCTCCAACAACAAAGACAATGGCCTAGAAAATGAACGAACAAACTTCATGAACTCTTTTGGACAACAGAACATTTAAAAAATAAAAGCAAATTTTGAAAAAAATTCTAGACTACTTTTCTCACTTTGAACTTTTAAACAGGTCAATGTTTTAAACAGGTCAAGGTAAATAAAAAAGTTGTTATTATAATACTATCCACCCCTTTGGCATGGCCCTCAAGCTATATGTGACCAATTGTCTCCCTCTCTAATGGTCCTTCATAGCTAATTACTTATTTCTATTTTCAATTGCTATAATGTAAAATTTGAGTTGGAATTTGAAAGAATACAACAATTTGCATTTATATAGTACCTTTAATGTAATAAATCATTTCAAGGCACTTTACAACTGTTACAAAATAAATTTTGACACCAAGCAATGAGGAGATATTAGGGCATTTGACCAAAAGCTTGGTCAAAGTGTTAGGTTTTAAGAAGTGTGTGAAAGGAGAAAAGAAAGGTAGAAACAAGGAGATATTTAAGGAGGGAATTCCAAGCTTTTGACATTGGCAGCTGAAGCACTGTTACCAATGGTAGATAATTAAAATTGAGGTCAGGATTGACGGAATGCAGAGATCTTTTGGGGCTGTAAGGCTAGTGGAGATCACAGAGATAGGGAGGAGTGAGGTCATGGAAGGATATGAAAACAAAGATGAGAATTTTAAAATCAAAGTGTTGCTTAATTGGGAGCCAATTAACCAGTAACCAAAAGGGAGATGAGCAAACAGGACTTGCAGTGAGTTGGGACGTGGGCAGCAGAGTTTTGAATGATCTCAAGTTTGCAGAGGTATAACAAGGAATGCCATACACAGAAGAGAGAGAGAGACAGAGAGACAGAGAGGCAAAGGGTATGTATTCAGCAGAGGTGTCCTTTCAGAGGTGGGCTGCCAAGCAGAACGCAGGAGGGTACATTATCTCTGGTTGGAGTGATGTATTCTCGGGTTGGAGTGACATTTCCTATAGAAGTTTAATGAATCCAGAAGATTTGTCCTGGCGTGGCTGGGTGGCTTGCAGGCGGGAGGGGGAGAGAAGAGTCGCTGGAATAGCCCTTACTGCTGGTAATCATTTTGGGACTTCTCCTGAAACTGAGAGAACCGTCTTTTGATGGTCACTCGACGTATGACTTGGCGTAATGCGGAGAAGTGAACCTGTTGGAAGTTGATGGTGATGTTGGACTGGTTCCTGTGAAAACTGAAACTTTGTGGATAGCGGGCTGTGAAGTTGTGTTAAAAATTAAATGGGGAATTTATTTTCTGTAGTTTACAGCATAAGTTGCCTAGGAATAGTATTTAGTCAATGCTGCTTTTAGATGGCTTGTCAGAGTAAGAGTTTTAAAACTTGAAATCTTGTAAGTGGTCCTTTTGGTCGGTCACTGGAAGTTCAAATATCTTTTTAAAAGTTCTTGGACTCTACAGCAATTGTAACAAACTGAATAAAATCAGCTAACATAGGTACAAGGATGGGATGTTGGGTGGTCAGCAGTTTAGTAGGAATAGGGTCAAGAGAACAAGATGTGGGTCTCGCTGACTACATGAGCTCAGAGAGGGCATGAGGAACATAGGAGAGAAACTAGTGAAAGATGCAAATTCAGAATTAGGGCAGTGAGGAGCCTTAAAGGAAGTTTGGACATACACGAGGCAGCCAAATGGATGTCTCCATTTTTACAACAAAAAAATCTATGAGCTCCTCACATTTATTGTTGGAGGTGAGGGTGGAGGAAGAAGGGGAAGGTGGTTTAGCAAGATGGCTCATGGAGGAGAAGAGAAGTTGGACGTTATCTTTGCCTTCCCGGATAATCTTAGAATAAAAGTAGGCAGTTTTAGCAATGGAAGTTGGACATGATGAGGATTATGTGATCCATTCAGATCTGGCAATGGATGGTCAAACTAGTTAATCACCATGGAAGTTTACATCTCCATCCCTTAGGCTTAAGGGAGCGAAGATGCAACGCCATTAGCAGCAAGATCTTATGTCCAAAGATATTTGACTAAACCACACCTGACTAATTTAACCATTAAGGTATGAGCTATAAAAGGAGAAGTGCAATGTTAAATTATGTCCCAGCAGTAATTACTACAGCATCCTTGTGTCCTTCCAATGTATTTGTTTGTCTTGGCTGTTGCCGGTTATCAGGCATCTTACTCAAATGGGTATTCTTTAGGTATGACAATAGGCAGGAAATGCCTGCAGACAATTCAACCACAGAGGCCAAGCCACTTCCTGCTTGCACCCATATACATGCACTTTCTAATGGGATTTGTCCTCTCCCAAACACAGAGATGTTAAGGTCAATGACAGAATTTTAAATATTCTCCTAGCAGAGGCTTCTAACTGATCAGCTAATTGGCAGAAATGCTACTCTTATTGGAGATTCCATAGTCAGGGGGACAGACAGGCATTTCTGTAACTGGCATCGTGAGTTCCACATAGTGTTACCACTCTGGTACCAGGGTAAAGGACATCATGGAGAGGGTGCAAGGGGAAGGGAATGAGCTAGAAGTTGTGGTGCACATTGGTACCAACAACATAGGCCTAAATTTTACGGTCCTGCCCACTGTGGGTGGGACAGAAAATTTAACGTACCAGTAAAAGGTTCATTGGAAATTTCTGGTCCTGCTGCGGGCAGGACTGGAAAATCCCACCCATAGAGTGGGTAGGTGTTGGGGTCAGATTTTCAGAAGCTAGGGAGGAAGTTAAAAAGAATTTAAAGGTAGCAATCTCTGGATTACCCCAGTGCTAGCCAGAGTAGAAATAGAAAGATAGGGAGGATCATCAATGCGTGGCTTCAGGCATGGTGCAGGAGGGAGGATTTCAGATTCTTGCAGCATTGGAGCCAGTTCTTGGGTAGGAGGCATCTATTCAAACTGGATGGGTTGAGCCTCAATAGAACTGGAAGGGATGTGCTCATGGCGAGGTTTTCGCTGGTATGATTGTAGAGGTTTTAAACTAAATTGGCAGTGAGATGGGCATCAGCATATGGAAGTAGATAAGAGGAATAAGGTGCATAAAGTGAGTGTTGAGCAGTACTAGAGAAGGGAGGAGTTCCATATTAGATAGGAGTAAGGGAAAAGGCAGATTACAATGCATATAAACACGCATTGTAGCTAATTACAAGCTACAAATATCCGTGTGGGAATATGATTTATAGTGGCAATAACAAAATCTTGGTTTAAAAATGGCGACAACTGTTCACTTAATACACAAGGGTACATAGTGTTCAGAAATGATAGAGAAGTAAAAGTGTGAGCTGGGCTGGCAGTACTGATTAAGGAAGGTGTACTATTGTTGGAAAGAGGGAATGTCCTAGAAGAAGCAAGGACAGAGTTAGTTGGAGTTGAGAAGTAAAAGTAGTGGGACATTCTATTGGTCTCCAAATAGTGAGAACATGGTAGAGGAGCAAATCTGCAGGGAAGTCACAGAGATGCGCAAGAACTATATAGAGCGGTGATATTGGGGACTTCATCCCGATCAATTTTTGGGTTAATTAATGTTAGAGTAAAGGTTAACGAGAGGGAAGAATTTCTGAAAAGCATTCAGGAGAACTTCCTTGATCAGTATGCTCTCAGGCCAACTAGAAAGGAGGCATTGCTGGATCTGATGCTAGAAAATGAGATGGGCCAAGTAAACATTAATTAGTCAATATGGCTTCTACAGTCAAAGCTGACTGTCTATGGGGGAATATTAAGGTAAGAGTGATCATCAGGTTTAGATTAGGAATGGAGAAAGGAAAGGAACAATGTAAAGCAGAGTGTCAAGATTAGAAGAGGACTAATTCCAATATAATATGATGGGATCTAGCCAGAGTAAAGTGGAATCAAAGACTGATAGGAAGAACTATAACAGAATAATGGGTGATCTTTAAGAAGTGCTTCAAGTGAAAGCTAGCTACATTCCCACAAGGGGGAAAGGTAAGGGAACCAAAAACAGAGCTTCTTGCATGATGAAGGAGATAGACATTATGATAAAACAAAAAGAGTATAATGCATGTCAGGTGAATTCTTCAAATGAGAACGAGGTCAAATACAACAGGTTGAGATGGGAGGTGAAGAGAAAAATAAGACTGACAAGGTAACATGGAAGATGAATTTGTAGAATGCATCAGGGATTGTTTCTGAGAGCAATGCCCTGCAGAACCTACCCGGGAACAAGCTATTTTGAACTAGTAATGCGTAATGAGGTAGGATTAATAAGAGGTCTCATAGTTAAGGATTCTCTAGGGGGGAAGTGATTACAACATGGTATAATTTCAAATTCTGTTTTAGGGCAAGCAACTCGGGTCTCAAACCAGTGTCTTCAACTTAAGTAAGGACAATGACAGTGTATGAAGAAAGAATTGTCTAAAGGGGGCTTGGAAAATAGACCAAGGGGAAGATCAGTGGATGAGCAGTGGCAGATATTTAAGCAGGTATTTCATAAAACTCAGCAAAAATTTATCCCGGTCAAAAAGAAGGACTTGATGAGAAGGACGAACCACCCTTGGTTAACAAAGGTAGTCAAGGAGAGTATCCAAACAAAAACTAAGGCATACAAAGCAGCGAAAACTAATGGTAGGCCAGAGGGTTGGGAATTTTTTAGGAATGAGCATCAGATGACTAAAAAGCTAATAAAGAGGGAGAAAATTGATTATGAAAGTAAATTGGCAAGAAATATAAAAACCAACAGCAAGAGCTTCTAAGGGTATATAAAAAGAGAGTGGCTAAAGTGAGTGTGGGACCTTCGGAGGATATGGCTGCAGAATTGATAACGGGGAACAGGGAAATGTCAGATAACTTAAACCAATATTTTGCATCGGTCTTAACGGTGGAGGAGGACACTATAAGCATCCCAAAGGTATCAGATAAGCAAGGAGCTAATGGGGGAAAGATCTTGTAACGGTCTCTATCACGAGGGACAAAGTATTTGACAGACTAATGGGGCTAAAGGCAGACAAATCGCTGGGACCTGATGGCCTGCATCCAAGGGTTTTAAAGGAAGTGGCTGCAGAGATAGTGGAGGCATTAGTCAAAATATTGCAGAACTCACTGGATTCCAGGAGGGTCCCAGCAGATTAGAAAACCGCTAATGTGATGTGTCTATTCAAGAAGGGAGGGAGACAAAAAGCAGGAAACTATATGCCAGTTAGCCTAACATTTGTCTTTGGGAAAATGCAAGAATCCATTATTAAGCAAGAAATAGCAGGACATTTCGAAAAACTTAACGTAATTAAACAGAGTCAACATGGTTTTGTGAAAGGGAAATCATGTTTGATAAATTTGCTAGAGTAGTTGGAGGATATAACAAGCAGAGTTGATAAAGGGGAACTGGTAGATGTAGTGTATTTGGATTTCCAGAAGGCATTCAATAACGTGCTACATAAAAGGTTATTGTACAAGATAGGAGCTCACAGTATTGGGAGTAATGCATTAGCATGGATTGAGGTTGGTTAACACACAGAAAACAGAGAGTCGGGATTAATGGGTCTTTTTCCGATTGGAAAGATGTAACTAGTGGACTTCCAAAAGGATCAGTCTGAGGGCTTCAGTTATTTACTATCTACATTAATGATTTGGAGGAGGGGGCAAAGTGTAATGTATCCAAGTTTGCTGATGATACAAAAATAGGTGGGAAGACATATTGTGATGAGGACATAAGGAGTCTGCAAGGGGATATAGATAGGTTGAGTGAGTGGGCAAAAACTTGTCAGATGGAGTTTAATGTAGGAAAGTGCAGGTCATGCATTTTGGTAAGAAGAATCAAAAGGCAGGCTATTATTTAAATTGAAGGAGGCTTCAAAAAGTGCAGCACAGAGGGATCTGGGTATTCTTAAACATGAAACACAAAAAGTTAGCATGCAGGTGCAGCAAGAAGACAAATGGAGTTTTGGCCTGTATTTAAAAATAGGCAAGTCCTGTTACAACCATACAGGGTGTTGGCACCCGGAGTACTGAGTATTGTTTTGGTCCCCATATTTAAGAAAAGATATACTAGCAATGGAGGCAGTTCACTAGGCTGATTCCTGGGATGAAGGGGCTGACTTATCAAGAATGGCTAAACAGGTTAGGCCTTTATTCATTTGAGTTTAGAAGAATGAGGGGTGATCTTATTGAAATGTACAAGGTTCCGAGGGGGCTTGACAGGGTAGATGTTGAGAAGATGTTTCCACAAGTGGGGGAATCTTAAATTAGGGGACATAATTACAGAATAAGGGGACACTCATTTAAAACTGAGATGCGAAGGAATTTCTTCAAGAAGGTAGTGAATGTCTGGAATTCCCTACCCCAGAGAGTTGTGGAGGTTAGATCACTGAAAGCATTTAATGTGGAGGTAGATAGATTTTTGAAATATCGGGGAGTTAAGGAGTTATGAGGAGCTGGCACGAAATTGGAGTTGAGGCCTGGGGCAGATCAGCCATGATATTATTGAATGGCAGGGCAGGCTTGAGAGGCCAAATGGTCTACTCCTGCCCTTATTTCTTATGTTCTTAAGGAGAGAATATGAGAATAGAGTGGTGGTGAACATAAAAGGGAACCAAAAAACTTTCCATCGGAATGTAAATAGGGAGAGGGTAGTAAGAGGTGGAGAGGGCCCGATTAGGGAGAAAGAAGGTGATCTTAGGGGCGCAAGATGATGTTAGAATACTTAATGAATACTTTGTAACGATGTTGATGAAGGAGGAGGAAGCTGACAAAATATTGGTATGAGTGGAAATACTAGAAGCAATGGATAGGTTAAGAGAGAGAAGGTAAGACCATAAGACATAGGAGCAGAAATTAGGCCATTCGGCCCATCGAGTCTGCTCCGCCATTCAATCATGGCTGATAAGTTTCTCAACCCCATTCTCCCGCCTTCTCCCCGTAACTTTTGATCCCCTTACCAATCAAGAACCTATCTATCTCGGTCTTAAATACACTCAATGACCTGGCAATGAATTCCATAGATTCACCACTCTCTGGCTAAAGAAGTTTCTCCTCATCTCTGTTCTAAAAGGTCTTCCCTTTACTCTGAGACTGTGCCCTCGGATCCTAGTCTCTCCTACTAATGGAAACATCTTCCCCCATATCCACTCTATCCAGGCCTTTCAGTATTCTGTAAGTTTCAATCACATCCCCTCCTCATCCTTGTAAACTCCATCGAGTATAGACCCAGAGTCCTCAAACGTTCCTCGTAAAGGTACTGGATAGGCTGGCTATACTTGTGGTAGATAAGCTTCCTGTTCCAGGTTGCTGAAGGAAGTGGGGGTAGAGACAGTGGCAGGGCTTGCTATAATCTTCCCAAGATATGGAGAGGTGCCAGAGGATTGGAGAGTGGCAGATGCGATACCCTTGTTCAAGAAATAATGCAAGGACAATCCTAGCAACTACATGCCAGTGGGTAAACATCAATAAATACCAGGAAAGGGTAAAGTTTTGAAACAATAACCAGGGAAAAAAAAAACAGGCACTTGGGAGAGGTTTGAGTTAATTAAGTTAGCCAGCATGGATTTGTAAAAGGTAGATTGTGCCCTCGGGTCCTAGTGTTTGAGTAGTCAAATTGAATTTTTTGATGAAGTAACTGAGAAGGTTTGGTGAAGGGAATGTGGTGAATGCTGTCCTTATGGATTTTAAGAAAGTGTTCAACAAAGTACCATATAAAAGACTGGTTAACAAAACTGAGGCTCATGGAATAAGAGGGTCAGTGTCCAATTGGATAAAAAAACTGGTTTAAGGACAAGGAAAGTAGGAAGTTAAGTTGGTTATTTTTCAGACAGGAGGATGATAAACAGAGGTGCTGCCCAAGGGTCAGTGCTTTGTATGCTATCCATAAATGACTTGGATCTTGGAATACAGAATAGAATTTCAAAATGTGCCACTGATGCCAAACTAGGCAGAATGAGGATGATACGAATCACCTGCAATGTGGCATAGATAGGCTAGCAGAATGGGCAGGCAAGTGGCAGATGGAATTTAATACAGAGAAGTGTGAGGTGATGCATTTTGGCAGGAGGGATGGGGAGTGGCAATAAAGACTTCAGGGGACAGTTATAAAGAGTGTGCAGGAACTGAGCGACCTTGGTGTGCATGTGCGTCAATGTTACACTTGAAGACGCAGGACATATTGAGAGTGTGGTTAGCAAAGCATAAGGGAACTTGGGCTTCATAAAAAGAGGCATTTATTACAAAAGGAGGGAAGTTATGCTGGACTTTTATAAAGGTCTGCTTAGGCCCCAGCTAGAGTACAGCAGTTCTGGTCACCACAATTTAGGAAGGATGTGAAGGTCCTTGAGGGGGTAACAACTAAGAGATTCACCAGAATGGTCCCAGAAATGGGGAGTTTAGTTACAAGTTAAATTGTAAAAGCTGGGGTTGTTCTCCTTGGAATAAAGAATATTGAGGGGAGGTTTGATAAGTGTACAAGATTATGATAGAGCTGGATAAGGTAAACAAACAGAAAAAACAGTTCCCATTAGATGGCAGGACAAGGACTTGAGGACACAGATTTAAGATTTTGTGCAAGAGATGCACAGGGAATATGAGGAAGAACATTTATTTCTTTACATGGTATGTGTTAATGGCTGGGAACAATTATTTCAAAAGAAAAGAAGATGGATAGTTAAAGGAAATAAACCTGCAGGCCGAGGGAGATTGTGAAAGAGTGTGACTGACTGGATTACTCTGCATGGACTCGATAAGCTGAATGGCCTCTTTCTGTGCATTATATGACTCAGCACAAACTGAGATTTGAATCTGGAAGCTTCTGATCTGTCTGACTTAGTGTTCTGTCAAACAATGCCTTCAGGTCATTGGGAAGTTTTGATGTCAACTTGAATGATTAAAAATTTTTTGATAAAATGATAGAACCACATTTTTTTTAAAAACAGTCTTTTTTTACTTTGAACTTTGTTTTACTGTTGTATTGTGACTACATTGGGAAGTCAGAGAAAACATCACTCTCAAATTACTCTGCACTCAGATTAAATCAAGTTAATTCTACTGGAAATGAATTTAGAAAACACATTTAATCTCAGTTCGAACCAGTAATCTCAGATCAGGGACAATGCATGTTAGGGACTACTCAACAAACAACTTTATCTGCCAGACTGTGAGATGCTCCTTAAAGGATTTTTGCTCAAACCTACAGCAAATGCTTCGTTTTAGTTCATTTGAAACAAGCTACAATGCAGACTTCCAGAAAAATTTAAACACAATTATACTTCATGGTTCTGATTTTGAAGAGCTAAAATAAAAGCTTTCTCATGCTGACAACCAAAGCTGCAGCATTGTATTTTTACAGTTGTTATTAGAATTTCTGGATCTTAATTTCTTGGTGTTACAACTACAATTGAAAAACATTAGTTAAGTTTGGGTTACAAGACAAAAATATATAACTATAACCTACGCTCATTTATTTTATTAGGAAATAAAAAAAGACGAGCAAACAATTTTAGAAGCTTGTAATAATCAATTCTAAGATTACTAGGCTGACGAAAACCAAGGCACCAACCAAGCACTTAAATAAAGATCAGATGTATTCAGAAAGTTATTTATTTACAACATACTAGCTTTTAGCCCATTCCACAAGTAGCAAGAGGGGGCCTGGGTCAAAGTGGTCAGAGTGAGAGCAGAACTGGAATAAAGTAGTGAAAGTGGGTATTGGGATAAAGAGGCGGGAGTGGGACTGGGATAAAGTGGCGAGAGCAAAGCAGGGAGAAAATGCAGGAGCGGGTGCTGGGATAAAGTGGTGAGTGTGGGTGTTGGGATAAAGCAGCAAGTGCAGACACTGGGATAAAGCGGCAAGTGCAGACACTGGGATAAAGCGGCAAGTGCAGACACTGGGATAAAGCAGCAAGTGCAGACACTGGGATAAAGCGGCAAGTGCAGACACCGGGATCAAGCGGCAAGTGCAGACACTGGGATAAAGCGGCAAGTGCAGACACTGGGATAAAGCGGCAAGTGCAGACACTGGGATAAAGCGGCAAGTGCAGACACTGGGATAAAGCGGCAAGTGCAGACACTGGGATAAAGCGGCAAGTGCAGACACTGGGATAAAGCGGCAAGTGCAGGCACTGGGATAAAGCGGCAAGTGCAGACATTGGGATAAAGCGACAAGTGCAGACACTGGGATAAAGCGGCAAGTGCAAGTGGTGGGCAATAGAGTCATAAAGGTCTACAGAACAGAAAAAGGCCCCTCGGCCCATTAAGTCTGCGCTGGTGAAACAAGCGCCTAACTATTCTAATCCCGTTTTCCAGGGCTAGGCCCATATTCTTGTATAACATGGCGTTGCATGTGCACATCCAAATACTTCTTACATGTTGATGGTTTCTGCCTCTACCACCCTTTCAGGCAGTGAGTTCCAGATTCCCACCAGCCTCTGGGTGAAAAAATTCTTCCTCACATCCCCTCTAAACCTCCTGCCCCTTACCTTAAATCTATGGCCCCTAGTTATTGATCGCTCCACCAAGGGGAAAAGTTCGTTACTGTCTACACTATCTATGCCCCTCATAGTTTTATACACCTCAATCATGTCCCCCCTCAATCTCCACTGCTCCAGGGAAAATAACCCCAGTCTATCCAATCTCTCCTCGTAACTAAAACTCTCCAGCCCAGGCAACATCCTGGTAAATCTCCTCTGCACTCTCTCTAGTGCAATCACATCCTTCCTATAATGCGGATTCCAGAACTGCACGCAATACTGTAGCTGTGGCCTAACCAGCGTTTTATACAGTTCTGGCATAACCTCCTTGCTCTTATATTCTATGCCTCAGTTAATGAAGGCAAATATCCCATATGCTTTCTTAACCACCTTATCTACCTGTCCCGCTACCTTAAGGGACCGGTGGACATGCACACCAAGGTCCCTCTGATCCTCAGTACTTCCCAGGGTCCTACCATTCATCATGTATACCTGTGCCTTGTTTGTCCTGCCCAAGTGCATCAACTCACACTTATCCAGATTGAATTCCATTTGCCACTGATCAGCCCTCTATATCCTCCTGTAATCTAAGGCTATCCTCCTCACTATATACCACCCCACCAATTATCATGTCATCCACAAACTTACTGATCAATCCTCTTACTTTCAAGTCTAAATTGTTTATATATACCACAAACAGCAAGGGACCCAACACCAATCCCTGTGGAACCCCTCAACCATCACCCTCTGCTTCCTGCCACTCAGCCAATTCTGGATCCAATTTGTCAAATTGCCTTGGATCCCATGGGCTCTTACCCTCGTTATCAGTCCTCCATGCGGGGCCTTATCAAAAGCATTGCTGAAGTCCAAGTAAACTACGTAAAATGCATTTCTCTCATCTACACACCTGGTCATCTCTTCGTAAAATTCAATCAAATTGGTCAGGCATGACGTCCCCTTAACAAAACCATGCTGACTGTCCTTGATCAATCCTTGCCTCTCCAAGCGTAGATTAAATCTGTCCCTCAGGATTGCTTCCAATAGTTTCCCCACCACTGAGGTTAGACTGACTGGCCTGTAATTCCCTGGTTTATCCCTTCCTCCCTTCTTAAATAATGGTACCACATTGGCTGTCCTCCAGTCCTCTGGCACCTCTCCTGTGGCCAGAGAGGTAGTGAAAATTATTGCCAGCGCCCCTGCTATCTCCTCCCTTGCCTCACTCAACAGCCTGGGATACATTTTATCCAGGCCTGGAGATTTATCTACTTTTAAGCCTGCCGGACCACTTAGAGCCTCCTCCCTTTCTATGCTAATTTCTTTAATTATATCACAGTCCTTCTGTCTGATTTCCATACCCACATCGTCCCTCTCGTTTGTGAGCACCGACACAAAGTTTTCATTTAGAACCCTACCTACGTCTTCCGGCTCCACACACGTATTACCACTATGGTCCTTAATGGGCCCTACTCTTTCCCTAATTATCCTCTTACTTGTAAGATAACTTTGGATTTTCCTTTATTTTACCTGTCAATGTTTTTTCATGCCCCCTTTTTACTCTCCTAATTTCCTTTTTAAGTTCCCCCCTACACATTCTATATTCCTCTTGGGCTTCCGCTGTTTTGAGCCTCGAAATCTGCCACAAGCCTCCCTTTTTCTCTTAATCCAATCCTGTATATCCCTCAACATCCAGGGTTCCCTGGATTTGTTGGTCCCACCCTGTACCTTTACTGGAATATGTTGGCCCTGTACTCTCCCTATTTCCTTCTTGAATGAGTCCCACTGCTCTGACACAGATTTACCTAAAAGTAGCTACTCCCAGTCCACTCTGGCTAAATCATACTTGATCTTATTAAAATCGGCTTCCCCCAATTTAGAACTCTGATTTCTGGCCCATCCTAGTCTTTTTTCATAACAACCTTGAATCTCCTGAATGCATTTCAAGAATTCCGCTCCCTCTAAAACTATCACATTATGACTAACCCAGTTAATGTTGGAGAAGTTGAAATCCCCCACTATTACTACACTATTATTTTTACACTTCTCTGAAAATTGCCTACATATCTGCTTTTCTATTTCTCTCTGACTGTTTGGGGGCCTATAGTACACTCCCAGCAATGTGATTGCTCCTTTTTTGTTTTTCAGTTCTACCCATATGGCTTCTTTTAAGGAGCCTTCTAAGATGTCATCCCTCCTTACTGCTGTAATTGATTCCTTGATCAATATTGCGATACCCTCCCCTCTTTTACCTCATTCCCTGTCTTGCCTGAAGACCCTATACCCTGGAATATTGAGCTACCAATTCTACCCCTCTCTCAACCATGTCTCTGTGACAGCAATGACATCATACTTCCATGTGTTAATTTGTGCCCTCAACTCATCTGCCTCATTCGTCAGACTCCTTGAATTAAAATAAATACCATCCAACCTTGCCAAATTCCCTTGTGCCTTAACTGGTGTATAATTTCTGTGCCTTCCAGACTCACTTGCTCTCTCTAATTTTGGCTGTGCATCTCCCCCTGCTGAACCTCCTCTCAGGATCCCACCCCCCTGCCAAGTTAGTTTAAAACCTCCCCAACAGCACTAGCAAACCTCTCCGCATGGATGTTGGTCCTATTCCAGTTCAGGTGCATCCAGTCTGCCTTGTAAAGGTCCCACCAGCCCCAGAAATGGTCCCAATGTCCCATAAACCTAAAGCCCTCCTTCCTGCACCATCTCTCCAGCCATGCATTCACCTGGACTAACCTCCTGAAGTAATCCAGAGATGACTGCCTTTGAGGTCCTGTTTTTTAATCTGGTTCCTAGCTCCCTAAACTCTGCTTGCAGGGCCTCATGCGTATTTCTACCTATGTTGTTGGTACTAATAAATACCATGATCTCTGTCTGTTTGCCCTCCCTCTTTAGAATGTCCTGCAGTCATTCAGTGACATCCTTGACCCTAGTAGCAGGAAGGCAACATACCATCCTGGAGTCACTTCTACAGCCACAGAAATACCTGTCTGTTCCCCTTACTATCGAGTCTCCTACCACTACTGCTCTTCCCCTCTTTTTCCTCTCCCCTATGCAGTTGAGCCACTCACAGTGCCATGAGCGTGGCTGCACTCCTCAGAGAAACTGTCACTCCAACACAAAAAAACAGTTCTTGAGCGAGATGCACCCTGGGGATTTTCTGACTACCTGCCTGACACCTTTCATCTGACTGATGGTCCCCTATTCCCTTTCTGTCTGCACTTTCGTAAGCTGTGGGATGATCATGTCTAAAAACGTGCCATCCACGCAACACTCAGCCTCGCAGATGCACCTCGGTGCCTCCAGCTGCCGCTCAAGCTCCAAAACTCAGAGCTCAAGGAGCGTCTAGGGCTTCCCGCATGTTGCAGGTCGTACATAACATGGGACTGAGCTGCCCTGACATGCCTCTAGTTGAAAAAAAAACCCTTACTTTAAGTTAAACACAGTAAAAAAAACATTAAATTATTTATGTACTTTAAATAAAAACTAGAACTCTTACCTTTCCTTAACTTAATCTATTTTAAACTGGAGAAAAATACTTACCCACTGCTCACCAATCAGCTCGCACTTTTGTACGGTTAAATATTCAATGTTCAATTCAAATATTCAATGTTAAATATCCAATGTTTGCTCTAATTTTTTTCTGCCATGTGTGGAATGAATTTGGTTATGTGCACCAATATATGGATGTGTGCGAACAGTAGAAACAGAAATAAAACTATCTACAATATATATTTAATATATTTTTTTTAGGAAGTTACCATAGGTATGGAAGACGACGACAGAATACTATCTCCAGCTACTGACATGGTAACATGTTCACAAATGACCAGACCACTACCATACATGAGAGGAGCATTTGTTAGTTTTTAAATTGTAGCTTGCATTTTGTCATTTGACAGAAGAAAAGTTAATTTGCAAGATAGGGTTCCCTTCCTAACAACAGTGTGGGTGTACCTAAGCTACATGGACTACAAAGATTCAAGAAGGCAGCTCATCACAACCTTCTCAAGGGCAATTAGGGATGGTATAAATATTTCAATCTCTGTATTTAGGCTCTTCACGTCCTAAGGGATTTGCTGCATCTTCCACCGCGGCCTAGTCAGGGATGTCCACATCCCGTGAAAGAATTAATTAAAAAGAAACTTTTGTTTCTATTCGATAGACTCAAAATAGGAAGAGGGCTTGCGTTTTGAATTGATAGAAAATGTGGAAAAGACAACTTATGTTTTTTCAGCTTATTTACTAAGAACTGCTGTGAATAGTGAGGAAATTTCTTCACATCAACAAACATAATCAGGCAGATGTAAAGTGTCTCTGAATTTGAAAAGAGGTTGGCTTTTGTGAATTGGAAGGTTGAGGTCAGATAGTCACAGTGTCCCTGCACATTGAGTGAATATTGAAGGGAGAAATTACATCTCGGATCTGGAGAAGAGAGCATTGTGAAAAGAGAAAGAAATCCCAGGAGAGAGAATGATTGTTGAGGTAGTTTTTAGGGAGCTAGAGGTATTTATTCCATCTACGGTTTTGCTTGATTAAAAATTTATAAACATTGCAGTAATAAACTGGTTCATGACTTTTAAAGTAAATTGGCTCTCCCAATGCATACAAGACGAATTGGTAGTATTTGAAAGTATGCAGAGTTTAAAATGTTCCATGAAATAAGCTCACAAGAACCTTTGCATTATTATTTGGATATCTGGGCTAGGAATCCAAAACTTTCCACAAACTCCCTAGAAACATTCCCTTTTAATGTGCCAAACATCTTTGGGTTCAATCTTCCTTCAATGGTTCCTCTTTCGGCTTTTCCCACGTTATACGAGTTCACCACAATACTGGTTGGTTGTTTTACAGCTAGATGCCCTTCCTGCCACTAACTCTCCCCATTTATCCAGGCTGGGGACCGGAACCGATACATGCTGACTTGCCTGCACCGGTGGCTGGATTCTTTCATAGCCAACAAGTTCTGGAGTGAGATTGATCACAGGGCTTTCCAGCTTAGAGGCAGGAGAGCTACTCACTGAGCCACACCAGCTTCCCTGAATATCAATCTTCCTTTAATAATTCTACAAAATCATCTGAAGCAGAATGACTAGATCAGTATTAACTGGCCCAGAAATCCTCTTAATAACTTACTAATTCTTCATGTACTAACTTCTTCAATTAATTCTAGCCACTTACTGTCTCCAGCTCGCTGCCTCTCCTGCTCGCCATCCCCTTCCAGCTCATTGCCTCTCCTGCGCACTGCCACCCATCCTCTCCTGAACCCTTACTGTGAATGAGGGCTTGGGAGAGGGACAGTGAGAGGGAGGAAACGAGCAAGGGAGCAAAAGGGGCTGCGAGATCCGGGGTGAAGAGGGAAGCAGTGAGCCGGAGAGTCGGGGGGAAAGGGGAGGCAGCAAGTGGACAGGTTGAAAGGTGAGTGGGAAGGTTGGGGAATGGAAGCGGTGAGCAGGGGAGGGATGCGGCAAGCTTGAGGGTCGGAAAGGGGAGAAGGGGAAGTGGCAAGCGGGAGGGTCGGGTGAGGGAAACGGCGAGCGGGAGGGGTGGCAAGTGAAGCAGCGAGCAGGAGGGACAGTGAGTCAGCTAGGATTATTTGGAATTTAAAGTATAGATAGGGGAATACATTCTGTTGATTGAAAACAATGCAGGACCCGGTACAGATCAAGAAAAAAACATGAAGCTGCACAGAGGCAGAGAATTGAGGGCAACTGGCAGCACTAGTGCACATGGGAGAAATGGACCAGTTCAATCACAAAAACCAGGAGACTCTCATTGAAATGTTTTCCAGCTGGGAAGTAACAGGAGTGCATTTGCTTATTCTTTCATCTAATATAGATTTTAGTAAATCTACAGATTAGAATTCATAGCAGAGCATCGGTGGAGATGGTTAGTCCTCCGTGCATATTCTGGCACTGTCTAACATCAGTTAGCAGAAACGGCTAAGTGCTGTTTGCATTGCTGCATAGGGTAACAGGGCCTCGGTAAAAAAGGCAATGATAGAAACCAGAGATTGAGAATGGTCCCACTAACGGTCTAGAGTGGGAGCTGAAGACTTCAGGGGGTTGTCTGCTCGCTGTTTAGTTTCAGAGAATCAGCTGGTGTGCATTAGTCAGGCTGAATGATAGCTTCAGGCTGCAGGAATTGACGTGAATTTTGGCTGTTAATTCTACCTGATTAATCATGTCTGTTAATTTTCTGTAGTGGGCAAGTGAACCAGTTCTATGCTCATGGGTGAGTGTGGTAGTAAACCTCATTCAATGATCAGGGTGTACATGGCTGCAATAATTAATGCATGGCACATGATGGGCATTATCATGGCCATGCAAACTGCAGCTTAGAGGGAACAGTGGTGCTGGGATGAAGTGTTGAGAGCAGGCAATGGGATGAAGCAGAGGGCAGGCAATGGGATGAAATGGTGAGGGCAGGTACTGGGATGAAGCGATGAGGGCAGGGACTGGATGAAGCAGTGAGAACGGGAGCTGGGATAATGCAGAGGAATGTGGGAGCTGGGATAAAGTGATGGGAACAGGAGCTGAGATAAACAGGTGGGAACTGGAGCTGGGATAAAGCGGTGGGAGTGGGAGCTGGGATAAAGCGGTGGGAGTGGGAGCTAGGATAAAGCGGTGAGAGCAGGATCTGGGATAAAGAGGTGAGAGAGCAGGATCTGGGATAAAGCGGTGAGAGCAGGATCTGGGATAAAGCAGTGGGAGTGGGAGTTAGGATAAAGCAGTGAGAGCAGGATCTGGGATAAAGCGGTGGGAGTAGGAGTTAGGATAAAGCGGTGAGAGCAGGATCTGGGATAAAGCAGAAACTGTGGGCATGGCATTGGAAGAGTTTAGAAATTATGTAACTGCATTTAAAATAAAGAGAGGAGAAATATTAAATCAACTAGTCAAACTCAGAGGAAAAACCCGTGGTCCGGACTGGCTGCGTTCGTGCATTCTAAAAGAACCTAGGGAAGAGATAGCAGAGGCTATCGATCGCAGTCAGCAGTCTGTCTCACGGCCATTCCCGGGCCTGCCTGCCGCAGGGAAAATTCTGCCCCATGTTATGATGGTTCAAATGAGATTCTGAACTCATTATATTGGAAATCACTACTGCTCCCTGAAATAGCACAATTGAAATTCAATGTATTGTACTACTGTAGTAGCCTAAAGTTTGTCTACTATTGTACAAGAATTACATTTTACTATCATCTAAAATTATTTTAAAAACTTCATTTGAGTCAGATGGGTGAAGACTCAAGGCTGTGTGGCCCACAACTGGCTTTACCTTCAGTTGCCAGGCTTGTCTTAAACAATAAACAAAAACAGAATTACCTGGAAAAACTCAGCAGGTCTGGCAGCATCGGCGGAGAAGTACTCAGAGAGATCGAAGAAGCCCTCAAGGATAGTGGAGGTCCAAGAGGTGCTGATGCAGGAATTGAAGCGGACGAGATTGGTATCGCAATGGGATGGACGGATATCACCCAAACGTCCAGGCCCAAACCCATCAACAGATACGCGGCTTGGAGGGAGGTGGAATACTAAACAATGTTAAGCTTTCCAGTGACTCAGTCCCCTCAACCATTTTTCATGGGTTGCCTTATCTCTAAAATCAGGATTATCAGAGTAGTTCACTATCCACTGCCAAACAGTACCAATGCAACAAGTGTGTCTCTCACTTATAGCTTATCCATCCACCTGTCATCTTCAGAGTTGCACAAAGATCCATTCTTGACCTAGTCCTCTTCGTCTATCTATCATTCCTTGGTACAGTCACAGAAACCATATGCATGGTTAGAACCATTTCCTTGTACTGCTTCTGTGCTGTCAGACTGTCCGTCTGACATTAAGCCATGATAAATTCCAACCAAATATCAGGAATAATAAAGATATTGTTTTCAGTCCCTGCAGGAATCTCTCAATGTCTTGACACTGGCCCTATTTTTGTCACAACTGAACCAGGCTGACAATATCACAGCACCCTGTTTGACTTAGAGCTGAGCATCAAATCTGATACTCCAGTAATCCTCAACACTGCTTACTTACACCTGGCAACATCGAGAGCGTCAGCTTCAATCTCATTGTTTGCCATAAAAACACCCTGTATCTGGAATCCATTTCTCCAAGCTTCTCTTGTTAGCCTTCCAACTGCCATTAACTACAATTCTGGAAGACCCCTTCTAGTTCCCTCCACCTTCAAAAGTATCTATAACTCTTCCATTAACCTCTAATAATCTGACTTTGGCTGATCCAAAGAGTGAATGAATTTTAAATTTAGCGTTGGATATTGAAAACTGAGCTCCTAATATCTCACATGGCTCACACATTCTCTCACTGCCCTAATATTACCTAGAATCTTGGTCGAGGATATGTTTTTCTTATTGTGCTTTGAAATGCAATAGATTTCTTCATGTGCAGATTTGCGTTATCTACAACCCATCATTTTCATAAGAGTACAAACTATCTTGGGAATTAATTAGATACTTCAAGCACGTATAGGTTATGGAAAATAACAACTATAAATTTGGCTATGGGTGGATAAATACTGGAATTCAAAACTGGGGCCTTAAAACAAAAAGAAAATTGTTTAAGCACTGAATCTTGCAACATTCATCAAGATTGTTGATATATGTACAGAAAGTAATCGAAGCCTCAGTCATTGTGGCAATAGCTATTGTGTAACTGCAATCGTGAAATTAAGTTTTAAGCTTTGATCCATATGATAAATGATAAAACCTAATTTTCTCCCATAGGTAATAAACGGAATGGGAAAGTGAATTAGCTGAGCAGTACAATTATCTTCTCTAATCTGCTTTTTTGCACCTTACTCACAATGCAATCTGCAAAGAACAGAAAACTTGCTTCAGGAAAACACAAGAAGAAAATTGGTAGCATTGGGAAAAGTGCAGTGGATGGATTTAAAAACTTCCACCAAATTTGGTGGATGTAGGCCTTGAATTTCTTGGAAATTTTTGGTCTAACTGCAGCATAAGAATTGCCATTCTTGCCATTGTGCCAGTCCCCCACCCAACCTCTCTGCTGCCAAGGTACAACAGCTTTGCACTGAAACAATACAACTTGCAAATTTCCTCGATCATTTGCACCACTTTAGGGCTACACCTGCTAAAATTCACTGTTGTTTATCCACAGAGCTTCAAACCCTACACAAAAGGCCAATCAGTTTGCTAGATTTTCATGGTGTTTCCTGGATTGATGCAGGGTACACTGATATAGATTTATACCTAAAAATTTAGGAGAATCTTACCTAAAAATTCTTATCGAGGCTTACATTAAACCACAGTGCTTTTAGTCTCACTGCACACAGAATTTTTCAGATACTCTCCACCCTGTGCATTCAGAAGGACTAAACAACTGGCAGGACCTTCCCAATGTTGTACTTAATATTGCGGGAGGAAAAGAAACGTCAGAGCTTGAGGCTAATGAGCTCCACAGCAAGATTCAGCATAAGGTTCTGTCAGAAATACTGGTGCAGAAACGGTGTAAATTTCAGCGTAATTTCTGCTCAACTATGATCCAGGAAATTTGGGGGCCATAGCTAGATGAGCGGTGACTTCAAAAATAAAATTAAGCGCAACTATTTAATTATAAATCTTCTACAGTTTTGTAAAATTTGCAGACTGAAGGTACTACGCACTGATGCAATTTCCATCAACTGTTAAGCATCAGAATAAAACGCTAATAAACTTTGAAACAAACAGTTAGAATGAAATGTTGGTACATAAATTGACAGCAGGAGAAATTGGCAGCAAATTCCAACTATATTTCCTTGCAGCTACAAAACAAGCGGTCACTTCTCTTCATGAAATTCCTCATTTGAGATGACGTTTTATTTGCAGATTCAAAATTTAATATTTTCAATGTGGTTGCGGTTGCTTAAAAGTTGCAGTTATCCTGTCAGTTCTCCAAAGTCCCTAGTGCCTATGTCAGAACTCATTAAGGCAGTTTTCAAAGTCAGTCCAGTACCTCCAAACTACATGAGAAACTGAGAAACCTACTTACTTCTTGGAATGGATGTTTGTTTCTTGGAACAGAGCTGCAAACAAAGTTATTGACAGAATGTTAGTGGCAGTACAAACTAGTCATTGCCTGGACTGAAAATATATTTTACAGGAAAAATATTGTAAAATTGAAATTTCCTTTATATTTTCACCAGCGTTCAGTTATTCCCATAAAAATGTAGAACTTTGGGCTATGTAACCAGCATGAATGTGGATTTGTGCTCAAACATAAAAGAAGAGTTAAGAAGCAGCACGCTCATTAGGACTGGGAAGAAAGTTTTTACTATTTTGTTATTAATACATGGAAAAAATTAAACCCTATTAATTAATACCTTTAAAAAAGTTATTTAAGATTTCATGCACATTTTCACAATTTCATGTCCTTTGATTAATATCTTGCATTTGATGGATATTGATTTTTGGTTGCCTAATGATCAGAGGTGCCCAACAATGGATCATATTTCTGGATTTTGAAAAGTTTAGACAATCCTTATATTACCTAAAAATAATTTAACATTCATTGTGTTTATAAAGTTAGTTTGGTAAATGATACTACAGTACATAGAAAGCCAAAGTGTTGTACTCAAAATTCATTTATTCACATGTATATTGTGTAACAATTGCTTATAATCCCATTCAGACTTGGGGTGACAAATGATGATTAGACATTTAATATTGAAACTGATTGACCACTTGTCAACTAAGCAATTGTACAACAACTTTAATGTTTTTTATCTATAAAAGTGTAAATAATATATTAGCAGGATCATAATGCTATCACTAACTCTGGCCTTTCGCATGCATCAAATGTAGAACCATAGAAAAGTTACGGTGCACACAACACTACAGGTGCAGGTCCAGGTACCTTTTAAATGAGCTGACCGTTTCAGCCTCAACCACCAATTTAGGCAGTGAATTCCAAGCACCCACAACCCTCTGGGTGTAAAAGCTTTTCCTCATGTCCCCTCTAATCCTTCTAACAATCACAATGTTACTGAGAACTGCTCAAAAAAGTTGTACTTTATTAAATACCACTCCTCACAATTATATCACAATTTAAACTCAAGCTCATACATCAAAATCAAAAAGATATGTATGCCATGCAAAACTTAATTTTTTAAAATATAAAGTATGCCAACTAATTTATCTCATGGCATACTGCTGCAAATTTGAGGTTACTTTTTCGTGAGATGTGTTCAAGAATTATGTTAAACCAGTTTTGTTTTTTTTAAAATGTAATTTACAGCAATAGGTAAACCTAGAACTTTGAGGACCTCAGGCTGCTATCCCTATCTTTATGAAACTGCATATTTTTCCAAAGGATATTTTGCCAATTCATCATTGTTACCAGACAATCAGTAAAGTTTTGCTTCCCCTAATCTGAAGTTTTGCTCCTCTGTTCTGAAGGTGGTAATTCATGCTAGGGTATGATCCTACAGGTGTTGGTAGATCTTTGGCACCTTTTTGAAATGGTCATTCTTCAAATGGAAGTTAAGATATCCCATCCCCTTGACAAAGGCACAAATTTTTGATTAACTTCATGAGATAGTGGCAAGGAATAGGAGCCATGACTGATTTCCCTATTGTTACCATACAAATCCAAGAACATTGATGCGAATGGTAGTTCCCTCACAGTAGTCTCATTCAAAATCAGCCAGACCAGGGAATAAGCTTGTAACTTGTGTCAATGGTATGGCTCAATGCTACTTGTTATGGTTCATTTATCCATTGATTCATGGGAAATCCAGTACAGAAGGGGGTTTTAATGTACACTAAGAAACAAGCTAAGCTTTAATAATAGAAAGATGAAGATTTGCTGCAGTAGCCTGGTGACACCATGTCAGCGGGTGGAATGAACAGTGGATGGCACCAAAATTCTAAAATGGTTTATTGTTAATCTCTGTCACAAAAAGTGTGTTTAAGAAGTCAAGGAAAAATGCCAAAGGGTATTCAAATTTATAATTCTTGTAACAGGCTTTTAAAATTAGTGCTCTTAACTGGAATGCTCCTTTGAAATTATACTCTGCTACATGGAAAAAATAAATATTGCAAAGATATATTTCATTGCAAATTAACTGCAACTTCTTTTACACAACCAGTTTTACATTTTTTTTCTGTTAACTTACAACATCCATCCCATTCTATAAAATTTTGAATATTTGCTCTTTAGATATCACATACATTTGCTGTTATGTAATAAATCATATTGAACTTACCTCTCACTGCCACGAAGCATTTTTGGATCAAAATATCTGTAGTCATCAGTTTCCTATAGAAATAACATTTTGGATTTTAGTCCGGAGATAGAATTACTGAATGAAATGAATTTGGTGGGTGGTGGGGGAAAGGGAGAGGGTTGGGGGGCATTGGCAGGGAAACAATTTTGCAAAATTGCTGCATCATGTTGTAGTGTAATTAAGAATCATTAATAATTTTCACCTGAGTCCCTGCCAGAATCAGACTGGCAATTTGAATAACTGCTTGTTCATCAGCTCTGACCTACATTGTTTCAAAGTCACGGAAGTGCAGGTGCAGTTAACTGTTAAGATTTAAATTTTTGAGCTTCAGCTTCAACTTTGCACAAACCTAAACTTTTCCAATCGTTAAAGAGCAGTTTTTCTTAAATTTAAAAATGCTTTGATTCATGACATCAACATGTAAAATGAGAATTGATCATGTCACTAGCCTTGAAACAAACTGTGCAGTAAGTTGGTGTTCGGATATTTAATTCATTCCACAGATGATAGGACCAGCAACCCATCACTAAAATATTCATTACACATCTCAAAAAGACTTCCTTAGTTATATTAGGTGCCAGGAATTGAAGTATTCATCCAAAGCCTGTTGCAATCAGTTGGCTAAATTAAAAGATGCTTCACCTAACTGATCGCTAGAGATATAGTAATTAAAATGAAATGTACCAAAATAATCATCATAATCAGTGGCATAAGTTTAAACAAAAGTTAAGCTTATTTTGCTCCCTATTTGAATTCTCCAGAACAGAGCATGATTACAACTTGCCCAGAACTCTGTTAATGCAGATGCAAGGTAGTAGCCTGGGAAGACTTTCCAATTGTTCCCATCCTCCAGTAAGCTGCTTTTTCTGGGTGTACAGCCAAGGTTTGCAACTCATCATGTGGCAGACTGCAGAAGTAATTCCATTCTAACTCCCTTATTCAATGTGTTGACAGGCTAGTAAATGACACAACAAGCAAAGTGATTGAATATGATTTATTGGGTGGAATTTTCCGAGCCTGCTGGCAGTGGGCGCAACAGGTGACGTGTGTAGAAAATAAGGTGCAATCTGTTTCATAACAGTGTGAAGGCAGGTTGTGATTGTGCACTCAGCACGCCGACGGCTGGCCGCGTTTCCTGCCATCGGTCGGCAGGGAGCTAACTGTAATACATCAGCATATAATTCAAAGGCCTTCCCGCCAGGCTCTTGGAACTGCGCTGTATTGTCCATCCATGTCTGTGGGAAAGCATGCCGACATGTTTCACAACAGCACGCAGGCGATGTGCACTTGGCAGCCTTCACTTTAGGGGGAACTGAGGTGAGTGAGCAGCAGTGTTCTCCACAGCTCACCTGTTGTTTACAGGCCTTGGGGCACTGGGGGCAACTGATGCCTGGCCCCGGACGTGACTGCTGGGGTTGGGGATGTGGGGGGGGGAGGCCGGCGGGGGGAGGTCAAGGGCTGCCCTGGCGCTGCATCCCGTGCACAGGCAATCCAGATGGAGGTCAGGGTAAGCAAGAGAAGCATTAGAGACACCTGTATAAACTGACCATGCCTCTGCAACTGAGACACATCAGGCACAGCCACAGTGATATGACTGGGGTCAGGCTCCTAGCCTGCCCGCCCTTGCAAGCAACGTGGAGGCACCAAAGGGCCACCAAGCACAGCATACCTTACCACCCACTCCCACCCCTCCGACACAGACTTCATGCCCGCCACCACTTTATTGAACAGTTGGACTGCACACGTTGTACAATCTCCTCGCCAATGCTGGAGGTGCTCACTGCCCCTTGCAATCTCAGCATCCCAGTTTGGACCAGTGTCCCCTGTGTCACAGGCTGACAGGGCAGCCATGGAGCGCACTCATCTCTGGCCATCCGAGGGGTGACTAGCACTCTCCGGGAAGCATTAAGGGGCGGGCACACAGGGCCAGGAAAGGTGCTAAGTACAGCCATGATAACCACGCCTCTCTCTCTTTCATGCAGGAAGACCACATCAGGATCATGGATCCTGGTGACCTAGCTGTATGCCTGATGGCCTATAGTGACCGTAGAAGATGGAGGAGAGGGTGACTGAGGCTCCTGGCTGCTCAAAGGCAGGAGCAGCAATCTCATGAAGAAGGGGCAGCAGGGGCTCCCGCATATGCTACCCAGGAGTGACAACGAGCCTTGGTTGATCGGGCGTTTAGCGACACCAAGGGTCTATGGACGTCGCCTACCATTCCTGCAGAAGACTGAGAACCAGTGTCGGCGACGACTGCGCATGTCTAGGGACCTGGTGGCTCACATCTGCCACTTACTGCGGGGCCTAGCGTTAAGGGGACATGGAGGGCATCCACTGACAGTGGCTGTGAAACTTACCACGGTGTTCAATTTCTCTGCCAGTGGCTCCTTTCAAGGCTCCACAGGTGACCTCTGTGGGATTTCACAATCTGCCACCCACAAATACAACCATGAGGTCATGGATGCCATTTTCTCCATGAGGCAGCCAGGGTGCAAGGGCCATTGGATTCACCCTGATCTCGGGATTCCCACAGGTGCAGGATGTGATTGACTGCACTCATGGGGGGCTCAGGTCTCTGTCGCTACACTTGGTGGACGTCATCAACTGCAACGGCTTCCACTCACCGTGCGTATGTGACCACCAGAGGCGGGCTCGGGACAAAATAGTGTGAAAACCCACCATTTTTGTCGGTAGGTAGAACTCCATTTTACCTGCCCACTACCCCCTGCACTTAAATCTGGGAAAATTCTGCCCATTGGTAACTCTCTTTCTATTCACACTATTTTCACCATCAGTAGCAAAGCAGGACAAAGTAAAGATCATTGTTACGAATGTGCACTTCATAAGATGCTTATGTTTTGGGATTGTTTATTTAACTTAGGATAAAATGGAGGGATGAAGGGGCTCACGTGTCCTGATCTGAGTTCTATCCAACAAGCTCGGGCTGCTTGGTTATTAAAATTTAAGGGGAAGCCCAGGTTGTCTTACTGGGAAGAAGGTGTGAGATATTCAGGCCTGCAAGCAATGACCAAGTCAGCTGTGCTGATGGTGAACATACTGTTAGTTCCCCAGTCACAGGGAGGTGTTAAGAATGTCAGGTTTTGTAAATGGTTATACTTTAAACTGTCTGTTTAATTTCAAGATAGGAGGAAGCTGGGGGTCTTGAGGATGCGATTCACGTTACCATAGAGATGGGCTTTGAAGGGGAAGAGTACATAGCAAGCCATTGTAGGATTGCATTACAGAGGTTTTCTTAAGATGTCCCTGAACCTCACGGGCAGATGAGTCAGCAAGAATCTAAGAGAGAGAAAATGAGAAATAGAGGCTCTCTATCGGTATCTATCGTTAACCACACAGAATTTGGATAGGAGCTCATGCTCAGATTGAAGAGACCAAATTTATGAGGGTTTAAATGAGGGTGGAAGCCTTGCTTAGATTTGGCTAGAGGAAGGAATCTCCAGGGTAACCCTCAGCTTGAGAGTTACTTTGGGGAATATAAGTTATCCGGCTGGAAAAGGGAAAAGGAAGCAAGCCATTGGAAGTGAAGAATGACTTTAGACTGGTTCCTGGAGATTGAAGTGTCCACTTCAAGGGACAGATTAAAGAATAACCATGGAGGAGCATTTTCTGTCATTTTAAAGGCTAGATGGGGGATCTGGAACGTATCTTTACATTTAGGGTAAATGAAGGGATTGTCATGTGACCTGCTTTGAAATTTGCCTGACAATAAGCTTGGGTGGTTTGACTGTTAGGCATCAAAGGAAGGCTTAGATTGTTTTGCTGGGAAAAAGATGCAAGGTGTTTATACTTGGAGACAATGGCAATGTCTCTGAGTTCACAATGGATAGACTCTGAGTCCCCAAAGTCCCAGAAAGATATTGCAGACATCAGGTTGTAAACAGCTGTGCTGTAAACTGTCAATTTACTTCCAAGATGAAAGAGAATTGGGGTCAAGAATGCCAAACAACATTTCTAGCTGGATGCAAAGGTTAATGGGTTTATTGCTGGTGGTGGATTTAAGGATCTTGCTGAAAACTGAGGAAAGGGTCTGGAGATGGTCAATCAAAGTTACTACAAGGCGATTCGGGGATACAGGAACCCATTGGAAGCTTGGAACAACCATAGACACTTTGCTATAAGAACTCTTATTCCATGGAGAGCACGATGTGTGATTAAAGAGGGCAACATTACTCTCTGTAGTTTAAAGTTGCCTATAAAATAAAAATTGTGAATTAGTGCTTTTAGTCATTGGTTTTGGTGTTATGGACAGGAGGGGTTTAATTTAGAACAGTATGTTCCCCACCCCCTCGGTTTGGAGTGACTCAATCCTCTACTAATAACCCCAGAGCAAACTCAAGATAATGCAAAATAAGAGGGCTGGTTTATTTTACACATGCACAAAATGCAGAAAGGGGTTTCGCAATACCTGCCCCATTTTGGATTCATACAATAAAAAAGGAACAAGGGAAAGAAAGAGGTTCAGGGCAAAGACCACAATAAAAATAATTATGGTTTCACGTGAGTCCACAGTCCCAAATCAAAGTCCAATGAGGAATTCTCTCACAGAGTTTAGCTGGCTGAAAAGTAGTGATGTAAGATTCACTTTTGCAGTGGTGTTGATGTCCCAAGATAAAGTTGGTATGCAGGGATTGAATCAGTTCTGTAGGCAATAGTACAAAATCATCCCAGCAGAATCAGGTTAGATGGGGGTCAGTTGTCCAACCTGGCCAGTGCTTGCTGTGTGTGACCTGCCAGTCAGATGTTAAATAACAGACTGAAGATGTAATCTGAAAGCTGTATAATTAAAGCAATTCAAACAGCTCAAGTCTCGGTCATGTGACAGGGTGGTTTTGAGTCGAGCTATTCAGCTAACTTGGTTCCCCTGGTTAAAACCCACTGTAGAACCATTAACACAACATTGGCAATGAGGAGTCACAAATAGCTCTGCCTTTGTCCATAGCTGGGTGGTGCAAACTATCCTTTGTGTTGTCTTGGCTGGAATGTTCATATAAGCAATATTACATTCCATGGGTTTGATGTGTTAGCCTTTGTCCACTTTTAGACTGCTCAGAAACTTCCAGAGCTACCATCTTGTGGTTAGCGGCAGCTATTTTCAGTCCAGCCATATGTCCATTTTTAAAAGGAAAATAGTAATTTTATAAAGTAGCAGGGTGACGTAGATATATATTCCTTCATGTCTTATCATGACAATAGTAAAAGTTTTTAAAACGTGGAATCTTGGCATGTCATTCTTCTAGCTATCAACTGGAAGTTGAAATCTCTTTTTCAAAAGCTATAGGTCTCTATGAAGGTTGGAACAAAATTGCAGGCTCCTCTGGGATTTCGAATTCACAGATTGAGATGGGTATGCTGTGATTTGATCAAGTTTAAATGAACAAGATTTCACAGTGGTTTTTAATATAAAAAAGAGAAAGAGAAGGAAGAGAAATATGAAAACTTTAATTAGAATTTCAAAGCATTAATAAAAAAGGGGAAGCCTTGAACTGCAAAGAAGAAAGGTAAGCCAGGAAATTAAACTAATAAGGCAAAGCTTCAATTACCTGGACAAGGAAAATCAGGCAGATTTGATGGTGGGTCAGATTTAACTCTGGGTTTTGGCTTGGCCAGCAATATTTGCCTAGTGCTTAAATTCAAAGGAGCCGAAATGTATTTTGTCTCATTTGAGAAGATTGCTCTGAAGTTACAATGGCTACAAGAAACTTGGACAATCCTATTATAAAGTATTTTGATAGGAAAAGCATAGGAGGTTTATTGAACACTTTCGGAAAAACAGACTGCAGATTATGACAGTTCAGACTGCTTTGCTTAATGTGTATGAACTAATTTTTAGAAGCTTATAGGCAAAAATTTAGAAATACGAAGAAGAGACAGAATCAGACTTTTGTGCAATTTGCTAGAGAAAATGTGATGGCATTTTATCAATGGCAAAAGTCGATGAAGCGTGAACAGAATTTTGAAAACCTTAAATAGATGCTGTTAATGGAGGAATTTAAAAATTGTATTGTTTTAGGAATCAAGTCCCACCTAGAAGACTATAAAGTTTCTAATATAAGGGAGGCGGCTGTTTTAGCTGATAGCTACAACTTATCCCACAAAAACATAAGTGGTAGCAAATCTTAGCAAACCCACACAGAAGCTGGAAA
The DNA here is from genome assembly GCF_017639515.1 of Carcharodon carcharias. NCBI lineage: Eukaryota > Metazoa > Chordata > Chondrichthyes > Lamniformes > Lamnidae > Carcharodon > Carcharodon carcharias. The sequence continues at coordinate 40,109,523 of NC_054486.1, read as the reverse complement.
GATAAATAAGTTGATAGTGAACGGAATGCCAGTTATAATGAGGGGAATAGTAGAAATGAAAAGACAGATATTTATCAGAGTAGTGAAAGAGACAGGGAGATAAAAATGATTCAAGGAAACCAACATATTACTTTTGGCAGAGAGACAGAGCATGTGAAAGCTAATTGCTGGAAGCTGAAAGCTAAGCTGATGGCGTTGGTAGCAGTGTCTACTGTTTCTCCAGAGAATGCTGTACCAGTGAGTGAAGTTTGTAACAAATTGATACCATCTAATGTATTTACAGTGGGTGTAAATCGGTGCATAAAAGATTATGGGAGTTTTATATCTGAGGTTGAAGTAACTATTCTAGTCTGATAAAGGAGCCAAAAAGATTGTTATCCTTCAGGATACGGGGTTGTCTCAAAGCTTGGTGTTACCAAAGAAGTGAATTTCTCTCTAGAGAGGGTATTAATGGAAATTGTTCCATTGTGTGGATTGAATTTAAACTGTGCTTTAGTTAATGAGTCTGTTATTGTTGGGGTGGTATCAGAATTACCTATTAATAGTGTCGATTTCATTCTAGGGAATGACCACGCTGAAGACAGAGTGTTGTCATCTGCAGGGATGGTAGGCAAGTGATGTTATACCAAAAAAATCAGGGACTATTTGTAATCCTGCTGCAGGAAGTTTCAACTAAAGATGTGTCCAAAGAATCAAAAACACAGACTTCGGAGAATAAAAAATCGTTGAAACCTCCTTCTGGCAACAAAGGGTTCAAGTCAAATGTAAACAAACTGAAATAAAAGCAAAATTCTGCGGATGCTGTCTTCAGTTCTGAAGAAGAGTCATATTGGACTCGGAACATTAACTCTGTTTTACTCTCCACAGATGTTGCCAGACCTGCTGAGTTTTGTTAGCACTTTGTTTAAATTGCAAACAAGCTAAATCTGTTTGCTTTGAACTTGCCTGCAGATCCTAAGCCAGAAGTGTCAAGACAGAATCAAGCAGCAGTGCTCAGGCTAATGGACAACGAAAGTAAAGTAGTTATATCAATTGTATGACTCTGAGTCATATGGTCTTGAAACATTAACTCTATCTCTCTCTCCACAGATGCCGCCAGACCTGCAGAGTTTTTCCAGCATTTTCTGTTTTTATTTCAGGTTTCCAGCATCCACAGTATTTTGCTTTTATATTTGTTTGTAGCTAACACTGATACAGCAGAACAACAGGGCCGGATTGAAGTTTTCGAGTAGAAAATGAATCTTAAAATGAAGAAGCTGTGGCTCTTGCTCGGAAAGAATTTGACAAAACTTGTACGAAGTGGGAGGACAAAAATCATAAAATGTAGAAAACTGTGATAAAAAAGAAAAGTGAAGGAGAACCAGGAGAATGATGCCTAGCTGAAATAGTTTTTGTGGAATGAGACATTAAAAAACCTTCAGCCATGAAAGAAAATGGAGATTAAACATTAAAACCTGGGCCAAGTGGTTCACAGGTTGATTCCAAAGGAATACAAAAGGGAATACTGAATACATTATGATAGAGAATTTCTTCTGATTCTGCAATTTACATCTGCTGGTATTCAAAAATCAGGTGTCAGCAATATTGTTCCTGACAAAGTTTCCCAGACTGAATCAATTGTGCCATATTTTAACAGAGGACATGGAAACAACGTGAAATGCTTTAAAAGTGGCCATAAAAAGTACTTTAAATCTTGGATTTAAATCTTTAGAAATTTTGGATAGTGTTTATGCAAACTCATCTCTATGGCGCTAACTTTTTATTCTTTGAGTTATGGGAGGAAGTATACTACAATTGAGAGGTTTATGAGATTCTGATGTTTGGGGGCCGTATCTTAAAATTTAGGGCAAATAAAGGGGATCATGTGGCTTGTTCTAAAGTCTACCTGACAGTAAGCTTGGGTGGTTTGATTGTTGTACATCAAAGAAAGGCTTACATTGTTTTATTGGGTCTTTACTCTTGAAGAAAATGGCAGCAGTCTCTGAGTTCACAATGAGTAGACTCAGAGGGCAGGATTTTGCCGTCGATGAGCAGGGGGTGGGGCCCGCTCGCCGATGCGTAAAATGACACCGGATGACATTGGGAGGAACCCCCGACGTCACCCTGCCCCATTTAAATATTCAGGAAGGCGGGCGGACAGCGAAATCAGCTGTCCGTCCACCGACCTGTCAATGACCAATTGAGGCCATTAACAGGATAATTAACCCAATTAAAGGCCCTGCCCATCCAACCTTAAGGCCAAGAGCCCCAGTGGGCAATAGAAAAAACATGAAACCTCATCCACTGGCGGGATGAGGTTTCATGTCCGTTTTAAAAATCCTTAATAAACTTTATGTCATATTTATTAACATGTCTCATCTCGTGTGACATTGTCACGAGGGAGACATGTTAATGATTATTTTATTTTTCTATTTTTGAGGTTCTTTAAACTGTCACCAATCTCCCTGAGACAGCACTTGGTCTCAGGGAGCAGCGCACTCTTTCTCGCGCATGCCCATCGAGGACTAAATTCTGCCCAGAGTCTCCTAAAATCCCAGAAAGATATCATAGGTATCGGGTGGTAAACAACTGTGCTGTAAATTGTCCATTTACTTCTAAGATGAAAAAGAGTTGGGGTCAAGAGTAGCTAATCAGCATTTCTTCCTGGATGCAAGGTTAATGGGTTTCTTGTTACCATAGAGATGAGGGCAGTGAAAGGATTTTTTGAGGTCAGGTTATGGGCTTCCCTACAAATCAATGAGCATTACTGACAGACAGCAATTCTGTGTTGCCAGCTAAGAGAATAGGCTGTTTTGATTTTGTGAGCTACCACAGCTGGATGCAGGAGTGATATAAGAACATAAGAAATAATAGAAGTAGGCCATTTGGCTTCTCGAACCTGCTCCACCATTCAATAAGAACATGGCTGATCTGATTGCGTTTCAAGTTCCACATTTTCATCTACCCCGATAACCTTTGATTCCCTTGCCTAACAAGAGTCTATCATCCTCTGCCTTAAAAATATTCAATGACTCCCCCGCCCTCCTTCCACTGCTTTCTGAGGCAGAGAGCTCCAGAGTCAAACAACCCTCTGGAGAGAAAAAATTCTGTCCTAAAAGGATGACCACTAATTTTAAAACAGTGCCCCCTAGTTCTGGACTCACCCACAAGAGGAAACACCCTTTCCTCATCTACTCCAGAGTTTATATACTTTAATCAAGTCACCCTTGACTTTTCTAAACTCCAGTGGAAAACAAGCTCAGCATGTCCAACTTACCCTCATAAGACAACCCCCTCAGTCCAGCTACCAATCGAGTAAACCTTTTTTGAACCGCCTCCAATGCATTTACATCATTCCTTACATAAGGAGTCCAAAACTGGACACAATATTCGAGGTGAAGGGGACAGTCTCCAGTTGAGGAGGTGCATCCTGCAGCTAGTTAAGGATTCTGATAGAACCATTCTGCCATGGCCAGGGAAAGAATCATCACTGGAACAGGCTTGACTGTTGGTTGTAGATTTAAGGAAGCCTCCATAAGTTTTTGAAGAAAGCGCCTCAAAGTCACTACTCCGTGAAATGGGGATATGGGATCCCATTGGGAGCTGGAAGCAACTGTTTGCTATAAGGACTGTAATTCCATAGAGAGTGCAATGTGTGATAAATATAAAAAGGGAAATGTTCCTCTCTGCAAGTTGCCTACAATAAGAAAATAGTATTTTGCTATACAAACAAGGAACAAGAGTATACCATTCGCCCCCTCGAGCCTGCTCTGCCATTTAATAAGATCATGGCTGGTCTGATAGTAACCTCAAATCAGCATCCTGCCTACCCCCGTTAACCTATCACCCCTTGTTTTTACCAAGAAACTATCCACCTCTGCCTTAAAATATTCTAACACTCTGTTCCTGAAAAGGCGATGAAAGCAGAGCTCCAAAGACTTAGGGCCCTCAGAGAAAAAATTTCACCTCATCTCTGCTTTAAATGGGTGACCCTTAGTTCTAGATTCTTCCACAAGAGGAAACATCCTCTCCATATCCACCCTGTCAAGACCCCCAGGATCTTATATGTTTCAGTCAAATTGCCTCTTACTCTTCTGAACTCCAGCGGAAACAAGCCTAGTCTGTCCTACCTTTCCTCATAAGACAACCCACCCATTCTAGAAAGTGGTCTGGTAAACTTTTTCTGAACTGCTTCCAATGCATTTACATCCTTCCATAAGTAAGGTGACCAATTGTACATAGTACTCCAGATGTGGTCTCACTAGAGCTCTGCATAACTGAAGCATAATCTCCCTACTTTTGTATTTAATTCCCCTTGCAATAAATGATAACATTCTCTTAGCCTTCCTAATTACTTGCTGTACCTGCATACTAGCCTTCTGCGATTCATGCACGAGTGTATCCAGATCCCTCTGTATCTCAGAGCTCTGCAATCTCCCATCATTTAGATAATATGCTTCTCTTTTATTCTTCCTACTCTTTTATTTTCCTACATTATACTCTATTTGCCAGACCTTTGCCCACTCACTTAATCTATCTATATCTTTCTGTAGCCTCCTTATGTCCTCTTCACAACTTACTTTCTTACCTAGTTTTCTGCCATCAGCAAATTTGGCGACCATCCCATCCATCCCTTCATCCAAATCATTAATATAAATTGTAAACAGTTGAGGTCCCAGCACTGATCCCTGTGACATGCCACTTGTTACACCTTGCCAACTTGAAAAAGGCCCATTTATGCCTCTCGCTGCTTCCTATTAGCCAGCCAATCTTCTATCCATGCCACTATGTTACCCCCATACCATGAGCTTTTATTTTCCATGATAACCTTTGATGTGGCACTTTATCAAATGCCTTCTGGAAATCTAAGTACTGTAGATCCACTGGTTTCCCTTTATCCACAGCATATGCTACTTCCTCAAATAACTCCAATAAGCTGGTTAAACATGGTTTCCCTTTCACAAAACCATGTTGACTCTACCGGATTACCTTGAACTTATCCAAGTGCCCCGCCAAAGCATCTTAAATAATAGCTTCTAACATTTTCCCTATGACAGATGTTAAGCTAACTGGCCTGTCTCTCTTTCTGTTCACTTTCTGTCTCTCCCCCTTTTTGAATAAAGGAGTTACATTTTCTATCTTCCAATCTAATGGGACCTTGCCTGAAGCTAGGGAGTTTCAGAAAGTTAAAACCAATGCATGAACTATCTCACTAGCGACTTCTTTTAAGACCCTAGGATGAAGTCCATCAGGACCCAGGCACTTGTCAGCCCGCAGCTCCAACAATTTATTCAGTATCACTTCTTTGGTGATTGTAATTTTCCTGAATTCCTCCCTACCTTTCATTTTCTGATTTATAGTGGCTTCTGGGATGTTTCTTGTATCCTCTATAGTGAAGACTGATGCAAAATATCTGTTCAACTCATCTGCCATTTCCTTGTTTTCCATTATCAATTCTCCAGGCTCACTTTCTATAGGTTCAATGCTCACTTTGTTAACTCATTTAAAAAATGAGTTTTTATATTTCTGGCTAGCTTTCTCTCATACTCTAATTTTTCCCTCCTTATTAATCTTTCAGTCACCCTTTGCTGTTCCTTATATTCTGTCCAATCTTCTGGCCTTTCACCTATATTAGCACAATTATATACTTTTTCTTTAAGTTTGATATTATTGTTAACCTTTCTAGTTAACCACGGATGGTGTGTCCGTCCCTTGAACTTTTTCTTATTTGCTGGAATGTATTTATTCTGTGTATTCTGAAATACCCCCTTAAAAGTTTGCCACTGCATTTCTATTGAAATATCCCTTAACCTAATTTGCCAATTCACTTCAGCCATCTCTGCTTTCATGCCCTTATATTTGCCCCCGTTTAAGTTTAAAAACATAGTCTTGGACCCACTCCTCTCTCCCTCAACTGAATGTAAAATTCAATTATATTATGGTTGCTGTTACCTAGGGGCACCTTCACTATGAGGTCAATAATTAATCCTATCTCATTGCACAATACCAGGACTAGTATAGCGTGCTCTTTGGTTGGCTCCAGAACACGCTATTCTAAGAAACTATCCTGGAAACATTCTATGAACTTCTCATCTAGGCTACCTTTGCCCATCTGATTTTTCCCGTCTATATGCAGATTAAAATTGCCCATGATTATCGCCATGCCTTTCTGACAAGCTCTCATTATTTCTTCCTTTATGCTCCATCCTATGTGGTTACTATTAGGAGGCCTGTATATGACTCCCACAAGTGACTTCCTGCCTTTATAATTTCTCATCTCTACCCAAACCGTTTCCACATCCTGATTTCCTGAACTTAGGTCATCTCTCTCTATTGTGCTAATACCATCAACAACTAACAGCTACCCCTCCACCTTTTCCTCACTTCTTGTCCTTCCTAAATGTCATATACGCTTTAATATTCAGGTCCCAGTCCATGTCCTCCTTATTGCCTTCAGTGGTGGGCAAACTCCTAGAAGCAATAATTCAGGACAAAATTAATACTCATATGGACAAATGCGGGTCAATTAAGGAAAAGTTGCAGCACAGAAGGAGGCCATTCAGCCCATCTTGTCCATGCCAGCCCAAGGACACCCAGGTGCCATTTCTAATCCCACCTTCCTGCACCCAGCCCATAGCCCTGCAGCTTACAACACTTTAGGTGCAGATCCAGGTACTTTTTAAAAGAGTTTAAAGTTTCTGCCTCTACCACCAACTTGGCAGTGAATTCCAGACACCCACTGCCCCCTGCGTAGAAAAGTTCTTCCTACACCTTCTGCCACTTATCTTGAATCTATGTCCCCGGTTCTAGAATTCTCCACCAAGGGAAACAATTTTATCCTGTCCACTCTATCTATTCCCCTCATAATTTTGTACACCTCAATCAAGTCACATCTCAGCCTTCTTTGTTCTAAGGAAAATAATCGCAACCTATCCAACTTCAGATATGAAGATAAATTAGAGAAGTTAGGACTGTTTTCCTTGTAGGAAAGCAGGCTAAGAGGAAATTTGAAAGAGGTATTCAAAATCATGAGGGGTCTGGACAGGGTAGATAGGGAGAAACTTTTCCCACTCATGACAGGATTGAGAATGAAGGGGCACAGATTTAAGTAATTGGCAAAAGAGGCAAAAGTGATATGAGAAAAATTTTTTCATGCAGCAAATGGTTAAGGTCTGGAATGCAATGTCTAAGAGCGTGGTGAATGCAGGTTCAATCATAGCATTCAAAAGGGACTGTTACCTGAAAAGGGGGAATGTGCAGGGTTACGGGGAGCAGGCGGGAGAATGGCACTAAGTGAATTGCTCATTCAGAGAGCTGGTGCAAGCATGCTGGGCTGAATGGCCACCTCCTGAGCTGTAACAATTCTGTGATTCTGCTTAGTCAATAGTGCTTTTAGTCACTGATTACAGTAAAAGCTTTTTTAAAAATGAAATCTGGTAGTGTCATTCTTTCAGCTATTAACTGGAAGTTCAAATCTCTTTTTTTAAATATAAATTTAAGGGTCTCTACAGAGATTGTAATACATCATGTGCACTTTGCCTATAGACAGGTCCTTGGCTCAATGTCTGCTGATGTTTCATCCTGAGCCATTTCCTTGGCAGCTTTCTTATTGGTGATTTGCCATTGTCTTCCACTCTCAGGGACAGGGTGAGGAGGCAGTCCTAAGTCTAACCCAACCAGAATGGGAACCAAACCAGTGCTGTTGGCGCTATTCTGAACCACACGCTAGCCATCCAGCCAACTGAATCCCCCATTATTCAATATAATGCATGTAAACAACTTGAGGCCTTTTCCCCCTCCTATACATCACAAACTTTCCCCCTTGTGCATTTATATCATTGATTTTGTTTGGCTGTTTGGGACAGATAGCCTTTGCCTTTTTCTTGCTATACTTATTTCTTCAAGTCAAATCAGGACAAAATGAGATTATTGATACAGGGAAGACAGTGCTTAGTGGTAATGTCATTGGTCTAGTAATCCAGAGGTCCAGGCTAATGCTCTGAGATGTATATGGCAGATATTGTTTATTGCAGGAGTGTCATAACACAAAGAACTTATGCACTTCTGACGATTATCAATTCGAGTTTGCAGAAAAAAGACGTTGTCAAAACTTTTCATCTTGCATTCATCAGGACAATTTACATGAATACCAAATGTAAAGGGAACAACAATTTATACTTCATGAGATGAAAGTCCTGATTGGTTGGCAAGTGGACTCTAGCGCATTCTCCATGGCAATGCCTCCATCAATCAGTTAACTGATGACTGACAGTTAACTGCTAAGATCTCTTTAAATTCAAACCAGGCAGGTTGACTCTGATTGGACAATGAATTGCCCTGGGGAATGAGCCCCGAGGGAGTAAGGAAATTCTTACATGCATATTGACACGCACATTGTGGGATTCAGAATGACTTGCCCAATTTTCATATGCAACGTGAATGTCTGGCACCGTTGCAAGGCCAACCCAGACACACATATCTGTAAATCCAACAAAGGGACTAAAATAGCCATCCTTAACAAGCATGACTATATCAACAAAATGCACAGTATTCTTAATGATGCGTCCAAATGCTTATCCATTGGACTTGCCACTCAGCATGACTGGACAGCCTTGCTCGAAAGCAAGCTAAAAAAAAACGCTTGTTGGGCCTATCTAAGAGCAATGAATTGCCGGGTAATATTTATGATAAGATTCGTCCTCACGGCTCACTGCCCTCTTATCTATGACAGGTTCTATTAAACATGAATTGGTCAAATAGTTGGACGAGTTGCTACAACCAGTTCTGAGCAAGTTTTCCACATAAATGGTGAAGGATTCCTTCACATTTGTCAAGACCACATAGGACTTTCATATCAATAGCAACGCCGAATCCATGTGCTCGCTTGACATTGCTAGCCTATTCATCAATGTACTGCTCAAGGAAGCCATAGACATTTCCACAGGAGCACTATATCATGGCGATCTAGACGCGTCTCCATTGTGTGAATCAGTATTCATTGAATTTATGAACTCAGCAACTCGTGCAGTTGAGTTTGGTTTTAGTAACACCCAAATGTATGCCCAAATAGATCGTATTGCCATGGGATTCCCCTCAAGCCCAGCTCTAACAAACATTTTTGTTGGGTTCCATGAGAAAAGTGTCTTTGATGGAATGACACCCAACCTACTACCCCTTCCAATACATTTGCTATATTTGAATCTGCAGCTGCATGTAAGAATTTCCTTATACATCTTGAAAGGCTCCATAAAGTCGAAACCGACGTGGGGAAGTCAAAACAGGGTGCCAATTTATAAATATTGTTAAGTGCCATCCGTCATAACTCAACCGTCGTAAAGTCGAGGACTACCTATATTCTCGAGTGAAGTAAAGATATTGGGGATAATTTTAAATTTCATCTTGTCTTTCTGATCTTACAATTTTAATGCTAGGAATTTTACTCACAGGGTTGGATTTCATCTCTATTAGGTTGTCTAAGATACGAGTCACTGGCAGATTCTGTAAAGGACATAATCAGAAATACATTAGTTATAGGCTATGAAGAATGGCAGCAAAATATTCATAAAGGTTCCAGTCATTTTACTGAACTCCTTTGATTAAAATTTTTTATTAATACTAGTCTCGACATTATATGAACCACAGTATTCTGACATTAAAAAGGTTATATAACAAGGATTACATCACGTTATTTGTTCAGTGTAGACATCATCCCACATCAATGGTACAGTGAATGGGCTGCTGACATCTACCATAACTTCCACTGCCAATGTCTCTCCCAGAAAAGGAAAATAAAGCAAAATAAAACTCCCTTGTCTTAAATCTAATACACACCACAAACAGCAACAACTTGTATTTATTCAGCACCATTAATGTTGGAAAATATCACAAGGCACTTCACAAGGGTGCCAAACAAAATTTGACACTAAGCCATGTAAGGGTGTAGCAGGACAGATGACCAAAAGGAGCATCTTAAAGAAGGAAAGAGAGGTAAAGAGTTCTGGAATTCCCTCCCTCTATAAGAGAGCTGAGAGCTTTGGCATCTGATGCCAATGGTGGAGTGATTAAAATTGGGAATGTTTAAGATGTCAAAATGTGAGAAACAAAGATATCTCGGGAGATTGTAAGGCTGGAGATTTTAAAGGATCAAAGCCATGGGGGAAATTTGAAAACAAGGATGAAATTTTAAAATTGAGGCATTTTTTAACCAGGAGCTAATTAAGATCAGGAAGCACAGGGGTAATGGGTAAACTAGACTTGGTGCGAATTTGGACTTACGTAGCAGAGTTTTGGATGACTTCAAGTTTCTGAAGGTAGAACTTGGGAGGTCAGCCAGGAGTGCATTTAAATAGTCAAGTCTACAGGTAACAAAGCCATGGATAAGGATTTCAGCAGCTGTTTCAGCCTCAGATAGTTGCCAGGGATGGAGTCAGTGGCCAGGGACTGAAGACAATGACTTGGGTCTTCCCACTATTTAGTTGGAGGAATTCAACAAGCTGACAATTTAGAGACTGTAGATGTGTAAACTGATGCTGTGTTTTTGGATGACGTCATTGAGAAACAGCATGCAGATGAGAAATGGCATTGGGTGACAGGGGAGCACCAGAGATGAAGCCATTGCAGGAAGTGAAGCCATTGCAGATGCCTCTAGCTATGATTAAATAGATAAAAATGGAAGCTGTTGAGTGCAGTCCACGTAGCTGGACAACAGAGGAGGTATTGAAGGAGGATGATGTGGTCAACCATATCAAAGGCTGTAGACAGGTCGAGAAAGATGAGGGGGTGTTAGTCTACTTTTGTCATGGTCAGAGAAAAATGCATTTTTGACTTTCATAACAGCCATTTGCTTTTTTCAACATAAGAGAGTAAGTGATTTGCTAGTCTCTAGATCCAGTCAGAAAATTGATTATCCACCATTTCTTGCAACGTTTTACGCACAATTTTGTGTTCAGGCAGCAATTCTGGCCACGGGAGGTAAAGAAATCCACTGGATGTGTTCTGCTTACTCATGGCCACTTGCCAGAATTAGAAAAACACAAGCACAGCCAAGCAGCATTAATTTATTTCATTAAAATTAATTGTGTTACCCCATGCAGTCGCTTAACTGCATTCAAGAGAACTTTTTTAAGCTAGCAGGTAACAAGCCCAATGAAAGGGGGTGGAATTCTAGATTTAGTCTTAGGAAATGAAACTGGACAAGTGGATGAAGTAGCAGTGAGGAGATAGTGACCGTGATATAGTTAGATTTAGCATCATTATGGAAAAGGACAAAGATAGAACAGGAGTAAAAGTTCTAAACTGGGCGAAGACAAATTTTATAAAATTGAGAGATAAATTAGTGAGAGTGGACTGGATTCAGCTATTAGAAGGAAAATCTGTGTCAAATAATTGTGAGATTCTACGGGCACAGTGTAGACATGTCCCCACAAGTACTGCCAAGACTAGAGCCCCCTGGTTATCCAGAAGCATATCAGCCAAGATAAAGCAGAAAAAGAAAGCTTATGACAGTCACAAAAGACTTAATACTGTAGAAAGCCTAGAGCAGTATAGAAAATACAAGGGTGAAATAAAATTGGAAATTAGGAAAGCAAAGAGAGGGTACAAACAAATATTGGCAGGTAAAATCAAAGAAAAGCCTAAGATGTTTTACCAGTACATAAAGAGCAAGGGAATAATGAAGGAAAAGGTAGGGCCTATCAAAGATGTACATGATAACTTGTGGGTTGATGCAGAAGATGTGGGCAGGGTTCTCAATGAGTACTTTGTCTCTGTCTTCACTAAGAAGAGGGATGATGCAGACATTCTAGTTAAAGAGGAGTGTGAAATATTAGATACAATAAGCATAGTGAGAAAGGAAGTACTAAAGGGGCTAGCATCCTTGAAGGTGGATAAATCAGCAGGCCCAGATGGATCGTATCCCAGGCTGTTGGAGGAAGCGAATGCTTTGAGAATCATTTTCCAATCCTCAATAGGTACAGACAAGGTCCCAGAGGATTGGAGCTCTGTGAATCATTATTTTAAAAAGGTGCGAGGGATAGGCCAGGAAATTATAGGCAGTCAGTCTGACTTCAGTGGTGGGAAGATTATTGAAAATAATTCTGAGACACGGAATAAACCGCCACTTAGAAAGGTATAGATTGGTCAGGGATAGTCAGTATGGTTTTGTCAGGGGAAGATCATGTCTTACTAACTTAAATAATTTTTTGAGCAAGTAACAAGGAGGATTGATAATGGTAGTGAAGTGCATATTGTCTACATGGATTTCAGTAATGCATCTGGCAAGGTCCCAAATGGCAGACTGGTCAGGAAAGTGAGATCTCATGGGATACAGAGGAAGGTGGCAAGTTGGATCTAAAATTGGCTCAGTGACAGGAAACAAAAAGGTAATGATCGATGGATGTTTTTGCGAATGGAAAAGAGTTTCCAGTGGTGTTCCACAGGGCTTAGGGTTGGGGCCCTTGCTATTTGTTGTATATATTAATGATTTAGGCTTAAATGTGGGCGGCATGATTGGGAAATTTGCAAATGACACAAAAATTGGTCATGTAATTGATAGTGAAGAGGATAGCTGTTGGCTGGTTGAGTGGGCGGAGAAGTGGCAAATAGAATTCAAACCAGAAAAGTATGAGGTAATGCATTTGGTGAGGGCAAACAAAGCAAAAGAATACTCAATAAACAGCAAGTTATTGAGAGGGGTTGAGGAAGTGAGAGATCTTGGAGTGCATGTCCACAGGTCCTTAAAGGGGGCAGGACAGGCGGACAAAGAGGTCAAGAAAGCACATGGAGGTACTGAATACATAAGCAGGGATGTAATGGTGGAGCTGTATAAAACACTGGTTAGGCCACAGCTGGAATTTTGTGTACAGTTCTGGTCACCACAGTCCAGGAAGGACATAATTGCTCTGGAGAGAGTGCAGAGGAGATTGACAAGAATGTTGCCAGGGCTTGAAAATTGCAGCTATGAGGAGAGATTAAGTAGGCTAGGGTTGTTTCCTTAGAACAGAGGAGGCTAAGGGGTGACCTAACTGAGGTGCACAAAATTATGAGGGGCCAAGACAGGGTAGACAGGAAAGACTTGTTTCCTCTAGCTGAGGGGTCAATTATCAGGGGGCATAGATTAAAGGTGATTGGTAGAATGATTAGAAGCAACATGAGTAAAAACATCTTCACACAGAGGGTGATGGGCATCTGGAATTCACTGCCTAAGTTGGTGGTTGAGGCTGAAATGCTCAACTCATTTAATAAGTACCTGGATCTGCATCTGAAGTGCTGTAACCTGCAAGGCGATGGACCAGAAAGTGCTGGAAAGTGGGATTAAAATGAGCAGCTAGTTTCTTTTTTCTCTTTTTGGTCAGCGCAGACACGATGGGCTGAATGGCCTCTTTCTGCACCATAACTTTTCTATGGTTCAGATATCCATCTACAATATCTGTAGTTATTTCCCGGTGTCCCAGTTTTATTAACGTAATCCATGATAAATTCTTATGCCTACATTTGTAATAAAACTGTCTCTAAATTTTCACACAGTGATTAACTCCTCCCAGCAGCAGTGGTTCTGTAGCACTTTTAGTTTTGTGTCTCCTAGTTCTTCAACCTGCATTGCAGAGAAACACCTATACTCCAAACAACTTTAATTCTCTCTCCTCCCAAATTACTGTAAGTTTTTCTAAGTATAAATAATATAAAATCAAAGCATTATATAATGGATAGACATTAAAATACAGACTCAATATGTCTATATGCCCTGACCCAGTTAACCCTGGTCCTTTAACTGCACTTCACCAGAAGACCAGACAGCAGATGGGATTTTTATGCCTCCGTCAGTTTTGGAACACAGGTGGAAGGGCTTTAAAAATTTGCTGCCGAGACCCGATTCCTGGATTCCAAACTCATTCTTGTTTCCAGAAATTTTTGCCAGCGCAGGATAAGGGCAAAGATATTGAGCCCACATGCAGCACTCCCTCCCTTGACGGCTCCATTCCAGATGTAGGAATTTCAGACCACCTGCAATTTTAATGGAGTTCAGGCCAAAAAAGGCTTTTGCAAGAGACATAGTTCACAGCTCTTCAGATGCATCATGAACCATGGGCGAGCTCCAGGCTGGAGTTGGGAATAAAAAAAAACAATCAGGGCATTCAGCATTCCTTTTGAAAAACATTACCCCTCTTACCTGCTCATAAAACTGTCAAGCAAAAACAATGAAATTCTCATTGAAGAATCTTTTAACCCTGTCCAAATAAACAGAGGCATGGAAAAACTTCAAAGAAAGGTCAAGTTATTACAAGATAATAATGCTATCAAACAAAACCAGCAGTACCATTTAGAAAAAGTGATTCTGGTCATCTGTTCAGCTTGCTTCTGTTGATAGTGTTGCCAAATGGGCTCATTATGAATGCTTAGCTAAGTTCAAGAATGATGAATGGACTCAGCCCAGCAGGGATTTGTTTACACAATTGCAAAGGGGATTGCTAGATTTGTCTGATTGTCAGCTTTAATAACTTAGTAATAACTTATCTTTATTTGAAATGTTTTTTCATTGCCAGTGTGTTTATTTGGATCAGATTAAAGATTCCTTTCAATGGAAATTTCACTGGCTTTGTCTAATTTGAAGTTTTATGAGGGGGTAATGGTGGAAATTTTCTTCAAAGGAAATGTTGAACATCTGATTTTTTTCAATTCATGAGCATCTCAAAGTCTTGCCAGTGTTATTATATGGCTTACTGGTTGTGTGCTGAGTGTATACTGAGTGAGTAGCCATGGAGGGAATATAGAGGGGACATGGGAGAATATGAGAGGGCTTGGAGGCGGGGGGTGGGGGGGGTGGGGTTGGTGGAATAGAGGGCCAAAAGACCATGAATACAACTGGGCTTATGTCCCAGTAAATGGAGGTTGGTCTTCTAACCTGCCAGCTTTGCCATTCACCCACTTCAGGCCTGCCTCTGGATACAGCAAGCCAGTATCCAGCCCATGTTAGTCTTCCTAACATGAAAAAAAAGGGCTCCTCCAGGACAGAAACAGGATCAAAGGGTCAGCAAAATTCCTGACTCCCGATTCCCGTCTCCTTGTCGAAATCCAGCTTATGATCTTGACTCCCTTAGTACGTTACCACAATAGATTGACTATTCATAAGAAAAGGTAGAGGATGCAATTGTAATAAAGACATCTTTCATGTAACAATAAGCTACTTGAGCTTTCTGAGTCATATTAGGCACAGAAGGAAGCCATTCAGCCCATCAAGTCGAAACCAGTTCTCTATGGAGCAATCCTGTCAGTCCCATTTCCCCGCTCTATCCCCATAGCCCTGCAAATCTATTTCATTCAAGTGCCCATCCAATTTCCTTCTGAAATCATTAATAGTCTCTGTTTCTGTCACCCTCGTCAGCATTGAGTTTCAGGTCATTACTACTCACTGTGTTAAAAAGATCTTCCTCAAATTTCCCCTGCATCACTTGATCAAAATCTGTGTCTCCTAGTCGTCACATCATCAGCTAATGGGAACATCTTAATAATAATAAAAACAAAAAACCGCGGATGCTGGAAATCCAAAACAAAAACAGAATTACCTGCAAAAACTCAGCAGGTCTGGCAGCATCGGCAGAGAAGAAAAGAGTTGACGTCTCGAGTCCTCATGACCCTTCAACAGAACTGATCACCATTTAACAGAATCAGTTCTGTTGAAGGGTCATGAGAACTCAAGACGTCAACTCTTTTCTTCTCCGCTGATGCTGCCAGACCTGCTGAGTTTTTCCAGGTAATTCTGTTTTTGAATGGGAACATCTTCCCCATCTACCTTAGCTGAACCTGTCTTAATCTTGTACATCTCTACTCGTACACCTTTTATATATTTATACATCTCTTCTCTCATAGTAGATACTACCTCAACACCGAGGTGAGCTTGCTTCCTTATAACTACTCCCAATCATTCTCTATTTATTATCAATTACACCTTCTTAGAAAGTGTTGTTAATGAAGTTACATGATATGCAAGTTTTTGTTATCAACTAGCTGTCCGAACTCTGAGAGCAAAGTAGCTAAGAGCTGTTTCTTCTAATCCCACTCCTCCCATTCCCAATACACCAACAGTCTCACAATGCTCAACATCACCATCTAAACTACCATCAACTTCCTTTAGTTCAGTCTTATGAATCCTAACTACAAATGTGAACACCAACACCAAACTTAGAAAACAGAACCTTTATTTCAACAATTCAATTTAAGTCTGAATAAGTTAACTGGAATAATTAAGAATCACCCTTATAGAACCCTCTAATGTCTGCCTTGTGTGCTTGATTATCTATCCTCGTGCTCCATGAGGTGCCTTATCCCCACTTAACACTAGCTTGAGAGATGGAATGCACAGAAATTGAGGACATTTCAGGTGACCTTGTTGGGTGACCTCAAGCAGTTCAGGGCCTTAAAAGCCTCACTGCAGACTGCACCATTTGCAGGGGTGCATGCAGGCTGTCATCTTCAGAGGGGACAACAGGAGTCTCTCTATGGAGCCAATGCCTGCTCACCTGGACTTTGCACAAGAACAGAGTGCAGGAGTAATGCAGTGTTGGGAAACCCCATCACTGCTGGAACCCACCTCTACCTGAGTCATGGTGACAGCAGTGTGACCTTGCATGGCAGCAGTGTGAGCATCAGTAAAGGCTCTATGCATTGCGTGCCACTATTGTATTCATGAATTCAAATCTCCTGGCATGTCTAAACTCAACTTTTCCTGCTTCATGTGCAATACTAGCTAGCAATAGTCAACTCAAATGCTATGAGGAACCCAATCAGAAGGGACAAAAATAAACTGACATGTCACACTGCAAATGTATAATTCTGTTCATTAAATAGGGAGCAACTTGGCACAGTGCGGGGACGGAGTGAGTTGGATGAAACAAAGCTTTTTGAGCAAAATAAAGTCACTTTTAATATGAATAATGCCACTTTGGAAAAGAAACCTTAAATAAAATTATCCTTACTTCCCCTTGTTTTTGTTCATCTCAAGTGCTTCCAGAACCTCCACTGTACTTTGCATTTCAGTGGCACGGCTGACTATGGGCAGCATATTAACTAGTCTGCTTAGGAGAGGGAAATATGAATAAAACATATACTGTAAGATGTGTGTTATGAAACCTATTCATTCTGTGTGCTATGTAAGCTTGCAGTCTGTGGAGATTGCAACATTTAAGGTACAGGATGTTCCACTGCTTGTTATGTTTGTTACTGCCTAGTAACAAAGGTGGGACCTTCTTGGAGTGTTGTGGTAGGTCACCAGATCAGTTCAAGGGTCAGTGAACAGCACTTCTTGAACAGTCAGTTTTTTTAGTCAGTCAGCAAGTGTCCCAGGTAAAGGGCAAAGGAGGGGGACAGGGAGAGGTCCCAGTTAAGTTAAGGAACAGAGAAACAGACTCCTAGTTAAAGAAAGGGCAGCAGGGAGCAGACGTTAAGTGAAGTGGGCTCGGGTGAAGCCCTGATAGTTGAAGAGGGCTCAAGAGAAGCCCTGAAGATCCGAGAAGGCAATTGAAGGTTGGTGACTCCATGCTGCAGGCCGCTGGGACAAAGGTACCCCTTTGGAGAAGTGATGTTCTGCTTTGCACAGCCGAAGATCTGAAATTGTGCTTGTGAGTTGATGCTTGAGTGTATTTGGAAATTTAGGGGAAAGTAATCTCGGAAGGCGAGGTTGGCCATCGTTAAAGTTGTCCGTGTTGGCACGACTGTTGGAGAGAATGCCAAGGTGAGGTTCTTCAAATGTGGAAATTGGAAACCCTCGTGAGAAAGACGAAGTTTCAGTGAAATTGGTTGGCTCGCAGTGTGACTAACGTCTGGGTGGGCTGTTGAAAAATTTCTGGAATCCATTTTTGGTCACATCTGTAATTTGTATAGTGTGGTGTGGTGCGTTCAACCACAGCGGGCCTGTTAATTCACTTTTACCTCATACTTACCCTAAATGTTAGAGTATAAGATAGAAATTGTGAATTGTTATGGCTTTTTAAACTTGTATGGTATAGTTTATTTTTGTTTGTTCAAAACCCGTGAAATTTTGTCTTTCTTCGCTTAGCATTTTGAATCTCAACATTTGCCTACTTTAAACAAAACGTTATTGGTCCCTAATCTGATCTCCCCAACAACCCAGGGTCTGGCCAAGGATTGTAACATATGGATAAGGAACAATCAATTGCATCTTGAATTATCCTACAATCTTTGATTTCACAACCTTACCTGGTAGGTTATTTCAAACATTTAAAGCTTTTCACAAGTTAGCCTTTTCTAAGATCGGTTTAAAGTTTTCTTCTTGCTAATTTAAATTTATGTCCTTATTATGATCCTTTCATGTTATGATGGAATTAGCATGCTCCAAGACCTTTTGAGTTGGTGACGTTGTCCTGTCAAAAGATGCCAAGGACAGCGAAGGTGGAAATTGTTCAGCCTTTTTTCTTGCTAGCATATATAGTTCAGGTCTCACCACTGTAGAAGAGCTTACTAAGGAGGTAGGCTTGGTAGACTCGTAGTTTGTGTTCTCAGTCAAGTTGCTCCACACTCTCTTACTTAGCTTGGATGTAACAGCTGCAGCTTTTGCGATGCATGTGTTGATTTCAGCATCAAGTGACAGATTGCTGGTGACTGTAGACCCTGGATATCTGAAGATGTCAACAACCTCCAGACTTACATTGTCGATGAAGATAGATGCAGTATGGCAACATCCTGGACGCTGACATTTATCTTCCTGGTGCTGATGGTCAACCCAAACGTATGACAGGTGAGAGAGTCTGTCCATTTTCCACTGATATTCCTCAGTATGGAACGTTAGTGAAGCATCATTAGCACACATCAACTCTCTGATAAGGACTTGATGACCCTTTGTCTTGGATCTTAGGTGAGCAACTTTGAACAGCTGTCAGTACTGGTATGTAAGTGGACACGCTCTGTAGATTAACTGAAGGTAAATGACAGCAGCAAAGAGAAGAATATGCTAAAGAGAACGTCGATGCCAGAACACAGCCCTGCTTTACCTCACTGTGGATCTCAAAGGGTCCCAATATGTATTCCTGTCATAGCTGACCTTGCCCATCATGTTGTCATGGAAAGAGGGGATCATACTGAGAAGCTTCAGAAGGCAGCCAGTTTTCTCCAGCAGCTTTAATAGATCACCTCTGCTTGCATGGTCGAATGCCTTGATGAGATGACAATGGCAATAAATGGTGGTTTCCTTTGTTCACAGCATTTTTCTTGCAGCCGCTGGACTGAGGGGATCATGTCAATTGTAGATCTTTCAGTTCTGAAAACAGACAGGGATTCGGGATATATGCATTCAACACATTCATCTTCTGTCTGAAAAGGGCAGCATGTCAAATACTTTTCTCGTGATGCTCAGCAGGAAGATGCCTCATTCGATGTTGCAATCGTTGTGGTTACCCTTCCTCTTATTCAGAGTCACAATCTTTGCATCATGCGTAACCTGGGGCACTGCCCCCTTCCTCCAGCAGAGACAGAGAAGTTTGAGAAGGTGCTATAGGAGTGCCAGTTTCCCATGCTTGATGAGTTCAGACAGTATAGCATCAGCACCTGGAGTTTTGCCTACAGCAAGCAAGTCAATTGCTTTGTTAAGCTCCTCCACTGTGGGTCCGATATCCAGCTTTGCCATGGGGGCAGGCTTTCTATCGTGTCAAGAGCATCCTTGGCGATACAAAGTTGTGGCATCATTTGTGCTCAACAGCATTTATTTGCGTTCATTTGACATCAATTTCGCTCAAAAGTAATTATTTAGCCATCATTTGATATCATTTGCAATCAAAAGCTATTATTTGACATCAACTGACATCACTGTCATCAACTGTCATGAAAACAGTGCTCAAACATTTGCAACCAGCAAGATTACTTACCTTAAGCATTCTGACATCAAAAACGATCATTGAGTTTGTTCTCCATATTTCTGAAATTCTGTAGCTTCAAACACCCTAAAATGAGCTAACTTTAGAAAAAGCAGACCCTGTTTTAACAGATATGTTTTGACAAGCTAATTTTATGTTTTTCTTCATAACCTATAACCAGCATAGTACACCCGTGCACCCCCCACACCCCAGATTTCAGTTTTCTCCCCCACCAACCTACCCTTCCCCCCGCCCACCCCCTCCAGAGCAATTTTCTCCAAACCCCCAGAATGCAGAAGTTTTCTTCTCCCATCTCCTCTCCGCTCCTCACTCTATAGCCTCCCTCTTCTCTCTCTCCTTTATCGCTCACCCCTCTCTACCAATCTCTCTCTTCCACTCATCTCTCTACACCCCACACTCGCCCTGGAGCGCTCAATTTGCAGGGCCAGCCTGAACCAAAATAATGGTGAAGGCCATTGCTGCAGCTTTCCAGCCGGTGTGGACATTGGTGTCAGAAAGAAGTGGGTGTTTGGGTTGTGGAAGTCATAGGAGGGGGTGGAAAGAGTTATTGGGAGAGGAGAGTGTCAACGGGATCAGTGGGTAGGCCTAAGACTCAGGGGATTTGGGGTATAGGCCCAAGACTGGGAGGGGGGGGGGGTAGTGGGTGCATAGGCCTGAGAGTGGGAAGGTGGAGGGGGTGTAGGCCCAAGACGGGGGTGAGTGGGGAGTATAGGCCCAAGGCTGGGGCAGGCGGGGTTGGCGGGGTGTAGGCCTGAGGCTGGGTGGGGGGCTGTATGCCTGAGACTTGGGCTATGTAGGCCTGAGACTGCGGTGGGGGTGGGGCAAAAAGTCATGATGGTGGGGGTGGGGGGGAGAAAATCATCGAAGGGGGTAGGGAGGAGAGAGTCATTGGTGGGGGCCTGGGCTGTTGGGAGGAGATTGGGGAGCGGGGTGGGGTGGGATCAAGGGAACCACCTGGGAACACAGGGGAGATCAGTGGGAGGACATGTTTCATAGGTTTGTAGTCCCTAAAGTTTAGAAGTTTGAGGTGCAAGCCAATTGAGGTGAGTGCACGATAAATTTTGGATATGCATGGATCTCAAGGTAGGATCAAAGGTTGGTAAATGGAGTCAAGGTCCAGATCATCCATAATTTACCTAACTGGTGACTCAGTTTCATAGGTCTAAAGGGCCTATTACTCTTGTATAGGCAGAATTTTCTGCGGGACCGGAAATTTCCGCACAAAGTCAACAGAACTTTTGCTGGTCTGTCAACTTTTCCGTCCTACCCATGACGATTTCCACAGCAGGCAGTACCAGAAAATTTAGGCATATGGACCTGTGTGTTCTCAAATATTACTTATCTACATATCTACCGCATTCTAAAATAAATGTTTATTTGCCTTAAGAATGCTCAATAATATGCATGTTAATTACTATTCTTTTCTGGTTTCCCCTTCGACCCCCAACCAGTACTGGATGAGCAGAAATTTTCTCTAATTAAAGACAGGGAAGACTAAAGCCATTGTTTTCTGTTCCCGCTCGAAACACTAATCCCAGCTTCTGACTGCATCCCTCTCCCTGGCAATTGTCTGAGGCTAAACCAGGTTGTGCACAACCTTGGTATCATATTTAACCCCAAGATAGGCTTCTGACCATATATTTGTGCCATCACTAAGATTGCCAATTTCTACATCCGTAATATCACCTTACATTGACCTGTCTCAACTTCTTTGCTGCTGAAACCTTCATGCATGCCTTTATTACCTTTAGGCTTGATTATTCCAACAGACTCTTCTCCCATCTGTAAACTTGAGGTCATCCAAACTCTCCTGTCCTTGTCTTAACTTGTACAAGCCCCGTTCACACACTTTGCTCACTGAACAACGCTGGCTCATGGTAAAGCGACATTTTGATTTTAAAATTCTCATCCTTGTTTTCATATTCCTCTATTGCTTTGCCCCTCCATATCTCTGTAAACTCCTCTAGCCCCACAACCCTCCAAGATATCTTCGCTCGTCAGATTGACCTTTTGAGCATCCCCAATTTAAATTGCTCTACTATTGATAGTTATGCCTATCTCGAAGCACTAGAATTCCCTCCCTACATCTCTCCATTTTGTTTTCTCTCTTTATGACCATCCTTAAAATATATTTGTTTGCCCATTAGAGCATTAAAAATATAAGGAGGGTCCCATCAAGCTTGCTTCACTATTCAATATGATCATGGTTGATCTTCATCTTCAACTTTACTTTCCTGCCTGCTCACCATATCCCTCGATTCCCTGAAAAACCAAACATCTGTCCATCCCAGCCTTAAATATACTCAAAGACGGAGCATCCACAACACTCTGGTGTGGAGAATTCCAAAGAATCACAATCCTTTGAATGAAGAAATTTCTCCTCATCTCAGCCCTAAATGATCAGCCCCTTCTCCTGAGACTGTGCCCCTGCATCTACATTCCCCAGCTAGGAGAAACAACCTTTCAGCATCTACCCTGTCAGGCATCTTCAAAATCTTATATATTTAAATGAGATCACCTCTCAATTCTTCTAAACTCCAGAGGTTACAGACCCAATTTACTTAGCCTCTCACGAACCCTTTCATCCCAGGGACCAATCTGGTGAGCCTTTGCTGTACCATCTCCAATACAAATATATAAGAACCATAAGAAATAGGAGCAGGAGGAGGCAAATTGGCCCTATGAGACTGCTCTGTCACTCAATCTGTTTGAGGTACGGGGGCTGCAAGAACTCAAACCTGTTATACAGTTGCAAGGCAATTGCAACAGCGGTTCCTCCAGTGCTACTTCTGCCTCACTCTTACTCACACCTTCTTGTTCCTGGCCACAGACCAAATTTGAAGTACCTAACCTAATAGTGACTGCTTCCTGGAACAAAGTGTCCTGTTAATTTTCTCCCTCCCTGATGCATCGCAGTGTCCGAAGTTCAGGCTCCAGCTTATCAACTCTGAGCCAAAGTTCCTTTAGCTGTAGACACTTCTTTGTATGTGACTGCGGTGGGCCACACTAGTGTCCACTAGTTCCCACATGCTACATCTGCAACACATTACCTGCCCTACCATCTATTTTGTATTTTGTTTAATTAGGGTTTCAAGTGTAGAAATTTGTAGTTATATTAAGTAGTTTAACTAGCTAAGCTATCAATTTAATCAAGTACTTATATTTCCCTGGTCATAGTTTAAATTATTGCCATGGAGAAAAAAAACTGTAAAATTCAGCAACCAATCACCTACTTGCTTATCTTATTAAAGCCTCTGAACCGCAGGTGGAATTTAACCCTGAGAAGTGTGAGGCGATACACTTTGGAAGGAGTAATTTGACAAGGAAGTATTCAATGAACGGAATGACACTAGGAAGTGCTGAGCAACAAAGGAACCTTGGTGTGTGTGTGTCCATAGATCTCTGAAGGCAGAGGGGCATGTTAGTGGAATGGTGAAAAAGGCATATGGGACACTTGCCTTTATCAATTGAGACATAGATTACAAAAGTAGGGAGGTCATGTTGGAGTTGTTTGGAACTTTGGTTGTTTTCGTTGGAGCAGAGAAGACTGATGGGTGACTTGATTGAGGTGTATAAGATTATGAGGGGCATGGACAGGGTGAATAGGGAGCAGCTGTTCCCCTCAGTTGAAGGGTCAGTTATGAGGGGACACAAATTCAAGGTGACGGGCAGGAGGTTTAGGGGGGATGTGAGGAAAAACTTTTTTATCCAAAGGGTGGTGACGGTCTGGAATGCACTGCCTGGGAGGGTGTTGGAGGCGGGTTGCCTCACATCATTTAAAAAGTACTTGGATGAGCACTTGGCACATTATAACATTCAAGGCTATGGGCCAAGCGCTGGTAACTGGGATTAGGTAGGTAGGTCAAGTGTTTCTCACGTGTCGGTACAGACTCGATGGGCCGAAGGGCCTGTTCTGCACTCTGTGATTCTGTGAACCTCAGCTTTCAGGTCTCATTGTGTCCTGTTCCCTCTCCTGCACCTCCTTGTTCTGTAAAAGATCAGAACAACACCTCTTCCCTCAACACTTAGAACCCTCTCACTCACCAAATTCCTGAGTTCAGTACTCTGTTGAAGCTCTACTCTGTTAAGCTGGCTTCTTTGCTTCTTACTCAGTGCATGAACAAAAATTCTCCTTCTATTATACTAGTTGAAATTCCAAAGACCTGAATGGCTATGGAACCAGTTCTAGCTAGCCACCTAATTAACCAACTGTTCAGCTGTCACTAGCAGGCAATTGTTTAACACTGACGAAGACTAAAAGAAACTACAAGTTACTGATGCTTGGCCTAAATAGCCAAGTGGTTATGGTACTGGGTTTGTAACCCCAAGATCAAGAGTTCAAATCTCACAATGGCAAACTATGAAACAATGTAACTTCATCTGAAACAGATGGAAACAGGTTTACTCAAAAAGAGTATCAAGAGTTCAAATCTCACAATGGCAAACTATGAAACAATGTAACTTTGGCCTAAATAGCCAAGTGGTTATGGTACTGGGTTTGTAACCCTAAGATCAAGAGTTCAAATCTCACAATGGCAAAACTATGAAACAATGTAACTTCATCTGAAACAGATGGAAACAGGTTTACTCAAAAGAGTATCAAGAGTTCAAATCTCATAATGGCAAACTATGAAACAATGTAACTTCATCTGAAACAGATGGAAATGGGTTTGTACTCGAAAGAGTTACATCTTCTTTGAGCTTGGCCTAAATAGCCAAGTGGTTATGGTACTGGGCTTGTAACCCCAAGATCAAGAGTTCAAATCTCACAATGGCAAACTATGGAACAATGTAACTTCATCTGAAAAGGAACAGATGGAAAACGTGTTTGTACTCAAAAGAGTTACTGTGTTTATAGGCTTGGCCTAAATAGCCAAGTGGTTATGGTACTGGGTTTGTTAACCCCAAGATCAAGAGTTCAAATCTCACAATGGCAAGCTATGAAACAATGTAATTTCATCTGAAACAGATGGAAACAGGTTTGTACTCGAAAAAGTTACTGATGCTTGGCCTAAATAGCCAAGTGGTTATGGTACTGGGTTTGTAACCCCAAGATCAAGAGTTCAAATCTCATAATGGCAAACTATGAAACAATGTAACTTCATCTGAAACAGATGGAAATGGGTTTGTAATTTAAAAGATTTAAAAGATTATCAAGAGTTCAAATCTCACAATGGCAAACTATGAAACGATGTAACTTCATCTGAATAGGGTGACGATCTCTGTGGCGCAATCGGTTAGTGCTTTTGGCTGTTAACCGAAAGGTTGGTGGTTCGAGACCACCCAGAGACGAAGCTGTTGCTGTTTTTGCTTGGCCTGAATAGCCAAGTTATGGTACTGGGCTTGCAACCCCAAGATCAAGAGTTCAAATCTCACAATGGCAAACTATGAAACAATGTAACTTCATCTGAAACAGATGGAAACAGGTTTACTCAAAAGAGTATCAAGGGTTCAAATCTCACAATGGCAAACTATGAAACAATGTAACTTCATCTGAATAGGAACAGATGGAAACGTGTTTGTACTCGAAAGAGTTACAAGTTACTTCTAAAATAGAATTAAATGCAATATAACTAATTTTAGAAGGAGATCAACCCTTAAAACACTTGGAATTCCCTCAGTCACCAAGCTTTTGGCCACCTGACCTAATATCTCCTTATGTGGCTTAGTGTTGTATTTTCTTTATAATTATCTCGTGAAGCACCTTGGGATGCTTTATTATGTTAAAGACACAATATAAATATAATTTGTTGTTGTTTCTTCAATACTTTACAAAGCATTAGACAGCCACTTTTAAAACTTTAAAAAAATGACTGCAACCTAAACCTCTCTCGCAAAAACAAAATAAACACTGGATATGTTGCTCAGTTTAACATGGCTTTAATTCAAATAGATCTAAAAGTACTAAAAGGTTGCTTTGAATGTCACCAAAATGATTCTATTTGCAAGCCAATTTGGAGTGAAACATTAGTAAAAGTAAACTGTCTTAACCCATCTGCGCTACAGATGCATGTGAAGACCAAAACTAAAGTTCAGATGGTGACCTCAACTCAAATTTAACCTTCTTATTGTTAGTCACCAGCTATAGTTTCTGAATGTTAATATCATGCCTTTTCATCTTTAAAACATATAGAAATGGCCATTTTGATACTTGTGAACTTCTGCAAGTTCACCATTTCATCACTGATTTACAAATGGAAGCTGTCAAGTTCAGATTATTTTCAGATTACATTTAGCTGTGGTTTGGAACAGGCTTTTTAAAAAATATATAGACTTCTCCTTCCCTATATGTTTAAGATATTGACCTCTGCAGTAAGATGTATGCATAAAAAAGGAAGCTGCCGTCTGCACTGCTCATATAGAAACTAAGAGTAGGCCATTCAGCCCTTCGAGCCTGCTCCGCTATTCATTATGATCATGGCTCATCATCCAACTCAATAGCCTGTTCCCGCTTTCTCCCCATATCCTTTGAACCCTTTCGCCCCAAGAGCTATATCTAACTCCTTCTTGAAAGCATAAAGTGTTTTGCCCTCAACTACTTTGTGGTAACGAATTCCACAGGCTCACCACTCTCTGGGTGAAGAAATTTCTCCTTATCTCAGTCCTAAATGGTCTACCCCATATCCTCAGACTGTGACCCCAGGTTCTGGACTCCTCCACCATCGGGAGCATCCTTCCTGCATCTACCCTGTCTAGTCCTGTTAGAATTTTATAGGTTTCTATGAGATCCCCCCTCATTCTTCTGAACTCCAGCAAATATAATCCTGATCGACTCAATCTCTCCTCCTATGTCAGTCCCGCCTTCCCAGGAATCAGTCGGGTAAACCTTCGCTGCACTCCTTCTATAACAAGTACATCCATCCTCAAATAAGGAAACCATAACTGCACACAATATTCCAAGTATGGTCTCACCAAGGCCCTGTACAATTGCAGCAAGACATCCCTGTTCCTGTACTCGGATCCTCTGGCTATGAAGGCCAACATACCATTTGCCTTCTTTACCACCTGCATGCTTACCCTCAGCGACTGGTGTACAAGGACACCCAGGTCTCATTACATATTCCCGTCTCCCAATTTATAGCCATTCAGATAATAATCTGCCTTCCTGTTTTTGCTACCAAAATGGAAAACCTCACATTTATCCACATTATACTGCATCTGTCATGCATTTGCCCACTCACTCAGTTTGTTCAAATCACACTGAAGCATCTCTGCATCCTCCTCACAGCTCACCCTCTCACCCAGCTTTGTGTCATCTGCAAATTTGGAGATATTACATTTAATTCCCTCATGCAAATCATTAATATATATTGTGAATAACTGGGGTCCGAGCACCGATCCCTGCGGTACCTCATTAGTCACTGCATGCCATTCAGAAAAAAGACCAGTTTATTCCTACTCTTTGTTTCCTGTCTGCCAACCAGTTTTCTATCCATCTCAATACACTACCCCCAATCCCATGCGCTTTAATTTTACACGCCAATCTCTTATGTGGGACTTTGTCAAAAGCCTTCTGAAAGTCCAAATAAACCACATCCACTGGCTCCCCCTCATCAACTCTACTAGTTACATTCTTGAAAAATTCAAGTAGATTTGTCATGCTGACTCTGTCTGATTCTGCCACTGTTTTCCACGTGCTCAGCTATTAAATCTTCTATAATAGACTCTAGAATTTTCCCCACTACCGATGTCAGGCTGACTGGTCTATAATTCCCTGTTTTCTCTCTGCCTCCCTTTTTAAATAGTGGGGTTATATTAGCTACCCTCCAATCTGTAGGAACTGTTCCAGAGTCTATAGAATCTTGGAAGATGACCACCAATGCATCCACTATTTCTAGAGGCACTTCCTTAAGTACTCTGATTATTAGGTGTAGATTATTAGGCCCGATGATTTATCGGCCTTCATTCCGATCAATTTCCACAACACCATTTCCCTACTAATACTGATTTCTTTCAATTTCTCCCTCTCATTAAACCATGTGTTACCCAACATTTCTGGTATGTTATTAGTGTTCTCCTTTGTGAAGACAGAACCAAAGGATTTATTTAGTTCAAAAACAGAATTACCTGGAAGAACTCAGCAGGTCTGGCAGCATTGGTGGAGAAGAAAAGAGTTGACGTTACGAGTCCTCATGACCCTTCGACAGAACTTGAGTTCGAGTCCAAGAAAGAGTTGAAATATAAGCTGGTTTAAGGTGTTGGGGGGGGGGGGGGGTAAAGAGAGAGAGAGAGAAGTGGAGGGGGGTGGTGTGGTTGTAGGCAAAAGCAGTGATAGAAGCAGATAATCAAAAGATGTCATAAACAACAGGACAAAAGAACACATAGGTGTTAAAGTTGGTGATATTATCTAAACGAATGTGCTAATTAAGAATGGATGGTAGGGCACTCAAGGTATAGCTCTAGTGGGGGTGGGGGGAGCATAAAAGATTTAAAATATTTAAAAATAATGGAAATGGGTGGGAAAAGAAAATCTATATAATTTATTGGAAAAAAACAAAAGGAAGGGGGAAACAGAAAGGCGGTGGGGATGGAGGGGGGAGCTCAAGACCTAAAGTTGTTGAATTCAATATTCAGTCCGGAAGGCTGTAAAGTGCCTAGTCGGAAGAATGACCCAAACCTCCCTGTCGTTTGCCATTTTAACACTCCACCCTGCTCTCTTGCCCACATGTCTGTCCTTGGCTTGCTGCATTGTTCCAGTGAAGCCCAACGCTAACTGGAGGAACAACACCTCATCTTCCGACTAGGCACTTTACAGCCTTCCGGACTGAATATTCAATTCAACAATTTTAGGTCTTGAGCTCCCCCCTCCATCCCCACCCCCTTTCTTTTTCCCCCTTCCTTTTGTTTTTTTCCAATAAATTATATAGATTTTCTTTTCCCACCTATTTCCATAATTTTTAAATATTTTAAATCTTTTATGCTCCCCCCACCCCCACTAGAGCTATACCTTGAGTGCCCTACCATCCATTCTTAATTAGCACATTCGTTTAGATAATATCACCAACTTTAACACCTATGTGTTCTTTTGTCCTGTTGTTTATGACATCTTTTGATTATCTGCTTCTATCACTGCTTTTGCCTACAACCACACCACCCTCCCTCTCTCCTCCCCCCCAACACCTTAAACCAGCTTATATTTCAACTCTTTCTTGGACTCGAACTCAAGTTCTGTCGAAGGGTCATGAGGACTCGAAACGTCAACTCTTTTCTTCTCCGCCGATGCTGCCAGACCTGCTGAGTTTTTCCAGGTAATTCTATTTTTGTTTTGGATTTCCAGCATCCGCAGTTTTTTTGTTTTTATCTATGTATTTAGTTGGTCAGCCATTTCTTTGTTCCCCATTATAAATTCCCCTGTTTCTGACTGTAAAGGACCAATCTTTTTCTCTTCATATACCTATAGAAACTTTTACAGTCAGTTTTTATGTTCCCTGCAAGCTTACTCTCGTACTCTATTTTCCCCTTCTTAATCAATCCCTTGGTCCTCCTTTGCTGAATTCTAAACTGCTTCCAATTTGTATGCCTCTTCCTTGCATCTAATACTATATCTAATTTCCCTTGTAAGCCAAGCTTTGGCCACCTTTCCTGTTTTACTTTTGCACCAGGCAGGAATAAACAATTGTTGCAATTCACCCATGCGCTCTTTGAATGTTTGCTATTGCCTATCCACCATCATCCCTTTAAGTAACGTTTCCCAATCCATCATACCCAGCTCGCGCCTCATACCATTGTAGTTATCTTTATTAAGATTCAGGACCCAAGTCTCAGAATCAACTAAGTCACTCTCCATCTCATGAAGAATTCTATCATATTATGGTCGCTCATCCCCAAGGGGCCTCGCAGTACTAGATTGCTAATTATTCTCATTACATAATACCCAGTCGTGGATGGCCTATTCTCTTGTTGGTTCCTCAATGTATTGGTCCAGAAAAACATCCCGTATACACTCCAGAAATTCCTCCTCTACAGTGTTGTTACTAATTAGATTTGCTCAATCTATATGTATATTAAAGTCACCCATAATTACAGGTGTTCCTTTATTACATGCTTCTCTAATTTCCTGACTAATGGCATTCCCAACATCACCACTAGTTTGGGGGTCTATATACAACCCCACTAACGTTTTTTGCCCCTTAGTGTTTCTCAGCTCTACCCATACAGATTCCACATCGTCAGAGCTAATATCTTTCCTCACTATTGCGCTAATTTCCTCTTTAACCAGCAATGCAACTCCACCACTTTTTCCTTTTTGTCTGTCCTTCCTAAATACGGAATACTCCTGGATGTTCAGTTCCCATCCCTGGTCACCCTGCAGCCATGTCTCCGTAATCCCGACTATATCATACCTGTTTACATCTATTTGCGCGGTTAATTCATCCACTTTATTGCGAATGCTCCTCGCGTTAAGGCACAAAGTCTTAAGGCTTGTCTTTTAAACATTACTTGTCCCATTCCCACTACTTTTCACTGAGGCCCTGTTTGATTCTTGCCCTTGATTTCTCTATCACTTTTCTTATTCCGCTTTCTGTCTTTTGTTCTTGTCTTTGATTCCCCTTCCTCTGACTCCTTGCATAGGTTCCTATCCCCCTGCCATTTTAGTTTAAACCCTCCCCAACCACTCTAGCAAATGTTCCCTCTAGGACATCAGTCCCAGTCCTGCCCAGATGTAACCCGCCCAGGTTGTACTGGTCCCACCTTCCCCAGAATTGGTCCCAATGCCCCAGGAATCTGAAACCCTCCCCTTCACACCATCTCTTCAACCATGTATTCATCCGCTATATCCTGCTATTTCTACTCTGACTGGCACGTGGCACTGGTAATAATCCTGAGATCGCTACAGGACCTCATCCCTTTTTCTACCTATGTCGTTTGTACCAATGTGTACCACGACCACTGGCTGTTACCCCTCCACCTTCAGAATGTCCTTTAGCCGCTCTGAGACATCCTTGACCCCAGCACCAGGGAGGTAACATACCATCCTGGAGTCTTGTTTGCAGCCACAGAAACGCCTTTCTATTCCCCTTAAAATTGAATCCCCTTTAACTATTGCATTCCCACACTTTTTACGCCTCCCCTGTGCAGCAGAGCCAACCACGCTGCAACGAATTTGGCTATTGCTGCTTTCTCCTGAGAGGCCATTCCCCTCAACAGTATCCAAAGCGGTATATCTGTTTTGCAGGGGAATAGCCACAGGAGATTCCTGCACTGCCGGCCTAATCCTCTTGCTTTGCCTGGCGGTCACCCATTCCCTTCCTGCCTGTGAACTTTTAGCCTGCAGTGTGACCACCTCTCTATACGTGCTATCCACGATACTCTCCGCCTCACGGATGCTCCACAGTGTCCCCAGCCGCTGCTCCAGCTCCAAAACCCGGGCTTCCAGGAGCTGCAGCTGGAGACATTTCCTGCACACATGCTGGCCCCAGGGACTGGGAATGGGAATGGCTTCCCACATTGAGCAGGAGGAGCATACCAGAGCTTTGAGTGCTCCTGCCATGACTTACCCTTTTAAATTAGATTCCCTTATATAATTTTATCATAAAGAGGCACTGTAACAAATGCTTAATGCCTCTTTGGTGTT
Source organism: Carcharodon carcharias (assembly GCF_017639515.1). Lineage (NCBI taxonomy): Eukaryota > Metazoa > Chordata > Chondrichthyes > Lamniformes > Lamnidae > Carcharodon > Carcharodon carcharias. Next base: position 40,078,089 of record NC_054486.1, on the reverse strand, counting down.
ATACTGGCCGCAAGTTATTACACCAAAATTTCCAGACCTAGCAGCGGCAACAGACAAGAGTTCTTGCAGCTTGTGTATCGCAAACAGAAGTTATTGAATGATGAAGAAGTCTATTTTGAGTCCAGTGAGACCATGGCCAGAATTTTCCGGCCCCACTGACATTGGGTGTCACAGCAGGCGAGGGGGAGGGGCGCGAGAAGGCCAAAAATCCTCATGAAACTAGTTTGCAATCGCCCCTCCACCCGCCGCTGCACATCAGGAACCTAATTTCAATACTCTACCACCTCATTATAAGCCCTGCTTGCCGGAATCATCACCCCATGCTGGATCATGTGGGCAGGTTGCCAACGTGTTTCACAACTGTACTTAAGTGACGTGCACTTGGTGAACTGCACTCAGGGCTTCGAGGTTTGTTTGCCTACCTTGCTTCGGGCAGCACTTGCAGTCATCAGTGTCAGTCTTCGCAGGCAGGACCACATCACTTTTGAGGGGCTCATGGGCAGGTATCTACTTACCAGACTAGCTGTAAAGTGGGGGTGGCTTTTCAATGGCTGCACTTTTGCTTGGGGAAGGGGGAGAAGTGGCCTCAGGCAAGGGAAAAGGCTGCAGGGCGAGAGCTATACTGGGAAGGGGGGTATCCCAGGGTGTGTGCGGGGTCACATGTTGATCTGTGCAAGTGGCCTCAAGATGGTGAGAGCTGAGGAGGCAGTCTCCAGAGTAGATGAGTCCAGATGGATTTGGGTGTGAGAGAGTGAATGGTGATCTCCCTTGAGCCAACAGTGAGTGAGATGCCAGTGAATGTGTGATGGCCTTGTGAGTTTAGCATGATAAGGTGGTTGCCTTGCCCTGGTGGCATGGATGAGATCATTCATCCGTTTTCTGCACAGGATGGCTGACTTCTTATGTGCAGCATTGAGCACCTCTGCCACCTCCCATCAAGCCAGAGTGGTGAGAATGATGGGCCACCTGTAGCCAGAGTTGGGGTAGAGGACACCCATGACATCCGGGAGGTGTCCCAGTGTTGTGTCACTGAATTGGGAGCTGCACTCTTCTTGGCTTTTGGGGCCATGTCTTCACCAGGGCAGTCCTGGGCTGCAGCATTGAGAAGCGTGCACATGGCTGCAGTTTAAGTATGGTGCTCTGCATGAGGAAGCAGCGAGGTGGGAAAGTTGGAGGCTGCCTGCCAGCAAGACAGGCAGGTATCCTGTGGCTAAAAACAAAAAAACTGCGGGTGCTGGAAATCCAAAACAAAAACAAAAACAGAATTACTTGGAAAAACTCAGCAGGTCTGGCAGCATCGGCGGAGAAGAAAAGAGTTGACGTTTCCAGTCCTCATGACCCTTCGACAGAACTTGAGTTCGAGTCCAAGAAAGAGTTGAAATATAAGCTGGTTTAAGGTGTGTGTGTGGGGGGGCAGAGAGAGAGAGAGAGAGAGAAGTGGAATGGGGGTGTGGTTGTAGGGACAAACAAGCAGTGATAGAAGCAGATCATCAAAAGATGTCAACAACAATAGTACAAAAGAACACATAGGTGTTAAAGTTAAAGTTGGTGATATTATCTAAACGAATGTGCTAATTAAGAATGGATGGTAGGGCACTCAAGGTATAGCTCTAGTGGGGGTGGGGAGAGCATAAAAGATTTTTAAAAAATTTAAAAAAAAAAATTTTTTTTTAATTTTTTTTAAATAATGGAAATAGGTGGGAAAAGGAAAATCTTTATAATTTATTGGAAAAAAAAAGGAAGGGGGAAACAGAATGGGGGTGGGGATGGGGGAGGGAGCTCACGACCTAAAGTTGTTGAATTCAATATTCAGTCCGGAAGGCTGTAAAGTGCCTAGTCGGAAGATGAGATGTTGTTCCTCCAGTTTGCGTTGGGCTTCACTGGAACAATGCAGCAAGCCAAGGACAGACATGTGGGCAAGAGAGCAGGGTGGAGTGTTAAAATGGCAAGCGACAGGGAGGTTTGGGTCATTCTTGCGGACAGACCGCAGGTGTTCTGCAAAGCGGTCGCCCAGTTTACGTTTGGTCTCTCCAAATCTTTTATGCTCTCCCCACCCCCACTGGAGCTATACCTTGAATGCCCTACCATCCATTCTTAATTAGCACATTCGTTTAGATAATATCACCAACTTTAACTTTAACACCTATGTGTTCTATTGCACTATTGTTGTTGACATCTTTTGATGATCTGCTTCTATCACTGCTTGTTTGTCCCTACAACCACACCCCCCACTCCACTTCTCTCTCTCTCTCTCTCCGCCCCCCACAAACACACCTTAAACCAGCTTATATTTCAACTCTTTCTTGGACTCGAACTCAAGTTCTGTCGAAGGGTCATGAGGACTCGAAACGTCAACTCTTTTCTTCTCCGCCGATGCTGCCAGACCTGCTGAGTTTTTCCAGGTAATTCTGTTTTTGTTTTTGTTTAGGTATCCTGTGGCTGCCTGATTAATGAGGCGGGAATGGGACAATACAGCGTGAAAACCCATCAATGTGGCTGGCAGGTGAAAGTACATTTTTCCCGCCCACTATCACACTTTGTGCAAATCTGGGACGATTCCACTCCATGTCTGCTTTCACAATAAGTGAAGTTAACAGTAAAATTATATTATTTTACTCTTGCTAAACAGGTGCTTTTAATTGAAATTTTATGAATCTATTTCTCAAGTAATTCATTAAATATTTGAGCCCTTCTACAAGTCATTGCGAAAATCACTTCTTCACAAGATTACTACAATTTCATGTCAGGCTAAAACATTCAGTTTTCCTTTCCAAATGTTTCTGCCAAAATGAATTTAATTTCTAATTAACACTAATACAATGAAAAGCTGTTAGTTGAACTACCTGGGAATTATTAATTCCATTTAGATGTATTGATTTATGAGGGAGAACAGCAATTTTATGATAATGTAGTAATTTGCCTTGAATTTTGTTTTGAGGTTCATTCTTATATACACATGCATGGATAGCCAAAAGGCCACCCACTATGCTTCCTGCAAGAAACAATATTCAATGTAACGGTCAAGACCTTTTTCCATGTTTCCTGTGTTTTGAATTACCAGTCTATTGTCAGGAATGTCTAGGAAAATCTGTACAACTAAAATGAGTTGCATTTACCCTTAGTGGTCCTATTAAATTACCTCCAATTTTGTTTTCTTCAAAATATCCTCCACAGATGAACATTAAACATTGCATCCACTGAGGCATTGTGTCCCAAACTGTCAATACACAGATCTGCTCCTATTTGCCTTACATGAATCCCTGACCTTGTTCAGAAGCTACTAAGTATAAACAGTTTTGTTCTTCCCAGTCTACTAATAGCTCACCTACCGGATTTATGCAATGTGGGAAGTTAGTTCAGTGCAAACAATGGGCTAAAATGCCAGAGACACTGCTTGGAAACATCTTCAGGAGATTACATTGATTGGGATTTGCACCACATTTTTAATGCTGTAAGTTCTCGAGATATAACTTAAATCCTTCACAAGCATCACGAATGCAAGGTGTGCAGCCAAACTACAATCACTTGACAAGTTTCAAGGAAAAATTGTACAACCATGGTTATGGCTCCTAACTATTTATCCCTTTCCAACAGGACTTGCTCCCCAGCACCTCTTCCCCTCTGCCCCACCCCCAAGACATATTAAACAGTGGTGATTACTCTGAAGTAGTGCCAATGAGAGGTAAGCAGCATCAAAGTTAATGCAGGGAGTCATCACAGCTACACCTTTTAGCATGTAGTTCCATGCCCTCAATAGGAGTCCTAAGTTTAGAGAACATCTGTTCATAGCACTCTATTTTCTTTCTATCCAATCCAACACTTTTTGCTCTTCTCAATTTACTGAAATGTTTTCCATGTTAAATTCCAAAATCTTATCAAGGCATTTCTTCTGAAAAATACAAATAGTTGATCGTTCTCCTTTCAAGTGGCAATGACTTTGAATTTGATCTATTCTGAGTGAAGGATTTATGGTAGGCCCCTATTAATTCACTAGAAATAACAACTCTCACATTAGCTTTACTACTTTCCCAACTGTTAACTATTGTTGTAAATTCCTTTAAATCGCGACTAATAAAAAAGCCAAATATGCACCCTCTTAGGATGTGTTCAAGGTCTCCTTGGGGACTGTCTTAACAAGATACTTATTCCAAGAAATTAACTAATGCAATGATTTCCTATTTGTCTTCACTTGAAAGCACATTCTACCAGCAAAATGATGACGCTCAAACAGTAGCTTGACCCAAATAGGAAAAGTGACTTTACAAAGGCTTTCAGAAGATAGTCAGCATTTACTGACACATTTATAAAACACAACAGGTCTTAAGATAAGCTAAAATAATACAGCAATTCTCAATGAATAAATTTTGTTTACTCAAAAACTTGATAGCTAAATTCAACAAAGCTATTGAAATATAGAGCTAGAATTTTGTTCTGGGGTTGGGACACTGACATTGGGTGAATTTCCAAGACCCGATCCCGCGTTGCGTCATCATCTGATGCCTGGTGTGATCTTTAACCAGCAGGCCAATTTAGGAGGCATCAGAAGCCCCATTGTCTGAGCTGGGAGTTGTCAATGCGGGTAAGAGCAGGAGTGTGCCCTCTCAAGAGATTTTTGAAATTTGCACAGTTAAAAGGCCACAGCTGCCAGGCCGCCGGGGGGGTAGCCGCTTTACTGGATGGCCAGCAGCTGCTGCTGTGGCCCAATGGTCATTGCGGGTGTGTCCATTCCCTAGCAGTATGGACAATGGTTCCCTGCTCCCTTTCCCTTACGGTGTGCCTCAGGGAAGCCTTCTCCGTTCCTTGACGTGTTTTGGCCTTATCCGCAAGCGGACTGGAAAATTTCAGTTACTTTCTGCTGAATGGCCTTAATAAGCCATCTGATGGTAGCTAGGCTACCTGCTGCTTGTGAATGGGTGGCTGTCACCACATCCTCCACCCTTCTGGAACGAAAATGGCTGGAGGTGGGACAATAACATGAGACTGGCAAACCTGCTGGTGTCAGGAAATTATTGGCCTGTCCACCTTTGGTCCTGCTTCCTCAGCTGTTTAAAAAATTAACCTACAGTGCTCACTCTAATGCAAATGTTTTTGTATTCTATATGCTTACAATGCCTTGGTTACTCTTTTTAAAATAAAGAATCAATTACCAGGTCCTAAAAATATAAAGTCAGGATTATATTGATCATAGTTTGAGGAACATTTTTAGGAAAAGACCATTACGCTCATCAGTCCTGTTCCTATTTCATTCATCACACCCCTATAACTAGCATCTTTCCATACCCTTCAAAAACACCTAATTGTAGAAGCATATTTATTTTCCTGTTGAGCTTATTTATATTTCTATTTCAACGGTCTTTTCTGACAATCTAATCTAGAATTTGGGGATAACCTTATTAACTGTATTTGGGCAGGTTTGCTGGGGCAGCTTGCTTTTTCCTGCCTGTTTATTTTTTATGTTTGCACCTGTTGGTTTGCCCAGAATTTCCTAAAACCCAATTAATGCGGGTTGAAACACTGATTTTGCCAAATTTCCTAAGGAGCTCAATGGTTTATGCTGGATGTAAAAGTGGCATAAAACAAAACGTTTAAGTGCTGTGTCTCATTCTCAGAGCCCCTTACTCCTATTTTTCATCTACCACCATTAATCTGTGTGTGAATCTACGCTAGTGTATTGATGATGTGATTGCAGGAAACTCTCGTGAGTTCATCTTTTGCATGATCCTCAAGTAAACAAGCGGCAGAGGATTTCAGTGGAAGCATCTCAAAAGCAGCGCAAACAAGTGAGCAAATTTAGGCATGAATGGTTTCAGCTTAAAGCAGCAGTGCACTATGCAGCTTTTGTGCCCTTCTTAGGCTGAACAGTTCCAAAGAATTCTGGGCAAAATAAAATTCAATTTGATTTCTCTTCTTATTCGCACTGTTCTAATTTTTTACTTGGTGTTTAATCTCATGATTGAATGCTTCACTAGTGACCAAACTACATCAGTTTAATTTTCTTCATAATCTTGAAAACATCAATTAGAGCAGCTCAAAATTTCCTATTTACCAAACAAAACAAGCCCAATTTCTTTAATCTTTCTTCGTAACTGTAATTCCAGAAAAATCTACATTTCTCACTTCCATTCCTCATTAATGACATTAATTATTCCTGTGGTTAGGCAACCACATTCGTAGGTCCATTTTCATCATTGTACTATGCAGTACAGAATGTAGAAATAAGCCGCTTTTCATCCACATCAGTCAATAATCAATAATTGAAATATTCATTTGGGATATTCGTTCCCTTTAATGTCCAATTTTTCCAGCTGTCAGGTAGCTCACAGACTTCTTTCTTAGTTTTATAAGTGTTGCGTTTCATCTTTATATCCTCTCATCTGTGGCTTTTTCTCTATCAATAATGTTAATATAGGTTTCTTGGACATATTCCAACCTCCATGCAATCAAATAATTTAGCTGAAAATATTACAGCTAAATGGGTAAAATAATGGTGGCTGGCAAAATCAACCAAACATTGGGTGAAAGCAATCATGTAAAATATATGTAATTAAATAATAAAAAGAAACACATAACGTGGGTGGTAATTTAGGTCCAAGGACATAGCCTTTTGCTAATCTGTGCTGTGTCACTGAATGTCAGGATTTAAAGTGGAACTGATCAGCAAATATTCTGAATAAAATTGTTAAATACATTTATTAGAATAGATTTTATTTGTGTTGTTTTGTTAACTTATTAGCTTTAAGTATATCTACCAATGTTATTTTAAAATTAAAATTAAATTTCAAGGTGGGATTAAAGATAGGGTACTGTGTTAATTTGAAACACTAAATATAAAACAACTTGCATTTATTTAGTGCCTTCAACATAGTAAAATGTTCCAAGACACTTCACAGGCACTGAGGTGTAGGAGGGTATTTCAGAGCTTAGGGCCTAGATAACTGCCATTAATGGTGGGGTGATTAAAATTGGGAATGTACGAGGCCTGAATTATCAGATCTTGGAGCGTCGTGGGACTGGAGGAAATTAGAGAGATAAAGATGGTGCATAGTGGAGGAATTTGAAAACAAAGATGAAAATTTTAGGCATATAAATAATAAAAGGAGGAGTGGGGGGAATTAGGGACCAAAAATGGGATTTACACACACAGAGGTAGGGGGCATAGCTGTAGTATTAGATAAGTACTTTGTATCTGTCTTTACCAAGGAAGATGCGGTGCAGGCTATGGTGAAAGAGAAGGTAATTCAGACATTTGAAGCATTTAAAGGAAAGAGAAGCTAATTCAGACATTTGAAGCATTTAAAGTTAAGGAAGAGGTATTGGCACCAGATGAGGCACCAGGATTAGTTGAGATGCATTTAAGGATATCGAGGGAAATGACAGCAGAAATTGCAGAGGCACTGGCCTAATTTTGCAGCCTTCCTCAGGGCGCCAGAGGATCGGGGAATTGCAAGCGTTACACTTTTGTTCAAAAAAGGTTGCAGAGATAAGCACAGCAACCATATGCCAGTCAGTTTAACTTTGGTGGTGAGGAAGCTTCTGGAAACAATAATTCGGGACAAAACTAACAGTCTCTTTGGCAAATACAGGTCAATTAAGGAAAGACAGTATGGATTTGTTAGAGGCAAATCATGTTTAATTAACTTGCCAGTAACTTGCCAATGAAGGTAGTGCTACTGATGTGGTGTACGTGGACTTCCAAAAGGCATTCTATACAGTGCCACACAACAGGCTTGAAAGCAAAGTTATAGCAGATAGAATAGAAGCAGCAGTGGTAAAATTGATATAAAATTGTCTGGGTGACAGGAAACAGAGAGCAGTGGTTAATAGATGTTTTCTGAACTGGAGGAAGGTTTGTATTGGAGTTCTGCAGGGGTTTGTGTTGGGGCTTTTGTTTTTCCTGATATATGTTGATGACCTAGACCTTGGTGTACAGGATACAATTTCAAAATCTGCGGATGATATGAAACTTAGAAACATTGTGAACTGTGAAAAGTGTAGAACTTCAAAAGAGCATAGCCAAGTTGGTGGAATGGGCAGACAAGTGGAAGGTGAAATTCAATATAGAGAAGTGTGAAATCATTCATTTAGTAGGAACAACACAGAGACAAAAAGGTTTCAATTATAAAGGATATGCAGAAGCAGAGGGACCTGAGTGCATATGTCATTGAAGGTGGCAGGACAGGTTGAGGAAGCAGTTAATAAGGCATTCAGTATCCTGGGCTTTTTTAATAGGGGCATCGAGTACAAAAGCAAGGGGGTTATGTTAAACTTGTATGAAACACTGGCTCGGCCTCAGATAGAGTACTGTGTCCAGTTCTGGGCGCCACACTTTAGGAAAGACATGATGGCATTGGAGAGACTGCAGAAAAGATTTATGAGAATGGTTCCAGGGATGAGGAACTTCAGTTATGTAGATAGTTTGGAGAAGCTGGGACTATTTTCCTTGGAGAAAAGAAGGTTGTGAGGAGATTTGATGAAGGCATTCAAAGTCATGAGGGGTCTGAACAGAGTAGATAGGCAAAAGCTGTTCCCAATGGTGAAAGAACTGAGAACGCAAGGGCACAGCTTTAAGATAACTGGCAAAGGAAGCAATGGAGACATGAGGAGAATCTTTTTCACATAACCAGTGGTTAAGGTCTGGAGTGCGGTGCCTGGGATGGAGACAACTTCAATAGAGGCATTCAAGAGGGAATTGGATCGTTATCTGAAAATGAAGAATGTGCAGGGCTACGGAGAGAAGGCAGCGGGAAGGCACTAGATGTGTTACTCATTTGGAGTGCCAGCACGGATATGATGGGCTAAATGGTCTCCTTCTGTCCTGTAACAATTCCGTAATTCTGTGAGATCAAGATGGTGCTTGACTGGGAGTCAATGTAAGTCAACTAGCACAGGAGTGATATGTGAACCAGAGTTGGTGCGAGTTAAGACACAGACAGCAGAGGTTTGGATAGTCTCAAGTTGGTCTCTCAGGGAATCATGGGATATGGCGGGGAAGTGGAGTTGAAGCCCAAGATCAGCCATGATCGTACTGAATGGCAGAGCAGGCTCGAAGGGCCATATGGTCTACTTATGCTCCTATTTCTTGTGTTCAAGTTTAAGGAGGGTTGAATATGGGAGATCAACCAGGAATGTGTTGGATGCACAAGAGTGCAAAACTGGAAGAATGCATAATTCTTAGTTGGCTGTAGTTACAGTGATAGAAAGAAATAACACTGATGGAGGGCTTTGAGCACAAGGATGATAATTTTAAAATGAGATGTCAGTGAACAAACATACGTCAGCGGGTACAAGAGTGAAGAATGAATGCATCTTGGCTGCAGAGATTTGCATGAGGTCAAGTTCATGCAGGGTCGAAGATGAAAGGCTGGTAGAGTATTGGAATAGTCGAATTTGAAGGTAACAAAAGTATAGATGAAGGTTATAGCAGCAGGTGAACTGAAGCAGGAGGAGAGACTGGCAATGCTGTAGAGGTGGAAGTAGGTAATTATTGCAATTGAGAGAATAGATAGTCGGAAGGTCATTTCAAGTTCTGAACAGTGTGATCAGTCTGAGACAGTGACAAGGGAGAGGTATGGAGTTTATAACTAGGGATGAAGATAATAGCTTTGACCTTCCAGACATTTAATTAGCAAACACTGGAGCTCAGGCAGGGCTGGATCTTGGACAAGCACTCTGACAACACAGACACAATCGAGGGGTCTGGAGGTGGTGGTAAGGTAGCGCTCAATCTTGTTCAGGGTACCTGTGGAATCTGATGTCATGTCTTTAGATGCTATGGATGATGTTGCTAAGGGGCGATGTGTCAATTAAAAACAGGAGAAGGCCAAAGATAAATCCTTGAGTGACGTGGAAGTAATGTTACTGGGACAAGAAGAGAGACCACTATTGAAGATTCAGTGGTGATAACCAGATAGATAATAGTGAAAAAAGGGAAGGGTAATCCACTCAGCCGAGCAACAGAATTGAGGAATTGGAAGGAGGATAGTGCGGTCAACTGTCAAAGGCAGTTAGAAGGGTAGAGAAGGCATGAGGAAGGATGTGCACAATCACACTGGATTGTGACCTTGATTAGGGCAGTTTCAGTGTTGGCAGGGCGGAAACCCGATTGGATAGAGGAGTCAAGACATTTTATTTCTTGAGAAAGTGAGGGTGGATGACATCTGAAAGAGAGGAGGGCTGTACCAGAAAGAAGGAATCTTCACAATTTCAGCTAGCATGGGGGCCAGAGAGAGAAGCTGGGTGGTCAGCACTTAGGTGGGCACAGGGTGAAGAGAGCAGGAGATTGATTTCATAAACAAGGTGAGCTCAGGGAGGGGATGAGGAGGGATTGGTGAAAAACTACAAAGACTGTGAAGTGGATTTGGGAGGTGACAAAACGTTTAAGGAATTGTGAAGGAAGGTAGTTTGGAGACAGAGCGATAGTTTATGAGGACAGAGGAGTCAAGTGTGGATTTTTTGAGGAGGGGAATTACAGTTGCTTGGAAGGGGCAGTAACTGAGTAACATGGACATTATCAGTAATGACAATCAGGTAGGAAAGCCAGGTGGTCTGCTGCCTTGTGGAACTAGAATTAAAGGGAGTTGGTTTTACATACAAGATGAATTCGGGGGATAGTAGAGAAACTAGAGCTGGGGACAGGGGTATGCAATAAATGAAGTAAGTGCAATTCCTTGGTGGGGGAGTTATCAAAAATATTTTTGCTTTGCATTCCTGTGAAGTGTTTCCAGCAGTTGGACATGGATACACATATTTACACAGATGTGGACAATCTAGTTATTCCACCAGTAGAATATTTTATGTATATTGTAACTAACAAAAATAACATTACTTGTAAATGCATTTATGTCTTTTCATGTTTTGAGTTTACTAACTCAATTTTGATGGGTAATGCACCATCAGTTTTTATTAAATCTCCGAGGACCTAAGGATTTAAATGGCATATTTCAGTATTCTGATTAATTCTAGCGTAACAAACATCTGAAATGATACTCTGAAAAAATACCCTTCTCATAGTATTATTCACAAAGTCCTCCAGCAAAGTTCTGTCTAACGAGGGAATTGGCCATAGAATGCTGCAATTCCTCCAAGCAATAGCTGTGGGGAAAATTTGCATGCATTAGCCACTAAAATCAGAATAAATTAAATGCCAATCTTGATAAAATAGATGTAATGGAGCTGCTCTGAATGTTCAGCCAGCTCTGTGGAACCTTTAATAGCCAATATATTTACTGAAGAGTCTTTCTATCTTAATACATTCCATAATTAGAATTAGTTTCAAAGACCATGAAACTGCTAGATTCCTCTACTAAAATAAAGGAAGCACTCTTGTGCAACATCTACCCTGTTTCTGTATGCATTTATTCTGCATCCTAATTCTGGACACGTAGAGCTAATAGTCTGAACAAGGTTAGTGTTTGCACATAAGTGCTGAAATAACTTGCCCTGTTAAATAATGCAGATATTCAGTAAAAGTTGGCTCAACAAAAGTAGTTTCGACACGTCTGCAATTACGTTTGCAAAGGTTATGCAAAGATTTTAAAAATGCATAAAATTATAGTTTTTCCTGAGACAGAAAGAACGCTCAACAAAATTTTCTATAAAATCCCTTTTAAATTACCTTAAATCATATGGATTATGACTGTAATAGCTTTCCTGTTTCAATGGTGTATTACAAAAAAATGTCCCAATTAGGGGAAAACAAAGATTTTCTGCTGGGAAAACAAAGATTTTCTGCTCCAAAAATATTTCTAACCTAGACTGGTCATAGCTGACTGCAATCAACTATGGTGCTTCACTCAGTGTTTTTAGCAAGCTTGGTCTAATCATAGTAGCTACAACTTCTTAAATTCCTACAATTGTACAAGACAAACTAACATTTTATTGCTTATTTGATTGGTTTATGGACTAAATCATGAAGTTTTCTTAGCACTCCACTAACAATAAGAAAACGCTATACGAATTTATAAATCAATTTTCCCAAAATAGCTGCATTTTGATATCAATTCCAAAGTCTGAAATATTGTTGCTGTAATGCACCAGTTGTACTGGATGAAGGATAAAGGCTGGCCAGATTACTGAAGTATAAATAGAATACTGGACCATGAATAGTATAAGACATATGATACATATGAGAAGCATACCCAATTGCCTAAATATACAAGTTCTTATAGCCCAATTCAGAATTAGTTTGCGACCTGGACTGAGGTTTGATTGCTGTAACTTAAAAGGAACAGTGTTCGGCCATCACCAATGGGGATCTGCAGTCCTGAAGTTTAAAGCTCCAAACAAAAGAGCTGTTCTACCTGTGAAAACCTTGCAGGAATTTCTGACATTAAATAACCAGTTTATTGTTTTTTTTTATTCCTATGTGCATTGTTTTGTTCGCTGGATTATAGATAAATAGAATTTCCAGGTTTATATATTCACCCAAACAAATAAAAGAAAATAGCAATTGAAAACACTCGCGAAATTATGTGAACGACTTACTTGGCCTGCTTTGTGGTAGTTGCTGGCTTTTAAAATGGTAGATTTGGAAACAATGTGGGAACTAATTCTGCATTTTCTGCTGGTGAATTATTCTATGCTGGTATTTTTGCTGCTACCAACTTGTTTACTTGAGCTATCGATCGCGTTAATCGATTAAATAGTTATTTGAGCCAACCATAATATCTTTCTGATACAAACTGTCATGAAATCAATTATTTCTGTATCTGTGTGCGTTAAGTTAACAGACTATGGTGACTGTTACATTTAAGGTACAGGATGTTCCACCACTTGTTACATTTGTTCCTGCCCAGTAACAAGACTGGGACCGTCTTGGAGTGTTGGGATAGATCACCAGATTAGTTCAAGGATCAGTGAACAGCAATTCTTGGGGAGTCAGTTTTTAGTCAGTCAGTTTTAATCAGAAAAGTAGTGCCTCAGAGAGAGAGGGGCAAGTGAGGGGGACAGAGAGAGGTCCAAAAAGGAAGTTTCAGGTAAAGGACAAAGACAGGGGACAGAAACAGGTCCCAGTTAAGAGAAAAGAAAGGCGCAGAGAAACAGGTTCCAAATTAAAGAAGGGGCTATGGGGAGCAGACTTTAAGTGAAGTGGGCTCTGGAGAAGCCCTGATAATAAAGATCAGAGAAGGCAGCCCAAGGTTATATATTAATGATCTAGATTGTGATGTGCAGGGCATGATTTCAAAATTTGCACATGAAAATAAGATTGGAAATGTTGTCAACTGTGATGAGGATAGTCTTGAACTTCAAAAAGACATAGACATGCTGGTGGATTGGGCAGACAAGTGGCAGATGAAGTTCAATGCAGAGATGTGCAAGGTGATCCATTTTGGCAGGAAGAACATTAGTATAAACTAAAGGGAGAGGGTCTAAAGGAGGTGCAGGAGCAGAGGCACTTCAGTGTATATGTACATAGATCATTGAAGATGGCAGGGCATGTTAATAAAGCACACAATATCTTAGGCTTTATTAAAAGGTCATTGAGTACTAGAGTAAGGAAGTTATGTTGAACACAGGACTACTTGCATGCTAACCAGCATAAGCAGCAAGTGATGAACAGGGCTAAGCGATCCCACAACTAATGGATCAAGTCTAAGCTCTGCAGTCCTGCCACATCCAATCGTGAAAGGTGGTGGACATTTAAACAACTCACTGGAGGAGAAGGCTCCACAAATATCCCCATCCTCAATGATGGAGGAGCCTAGCACATCAGTGCAAAATATAAGGCTGAAGCATTTGCAACAATCTTCAGCCAGAAGTGCCGAGTGGATGATCCATCTCGGTCTCCTTTGGAGATCCCCAGCATCACAGGTGCCAGTCTTCAGCCAACTCGATTCACCCCACATGATATCAAGAAATGCCGGAAGGCGCTGGATACTGCAAAGGCTATGGGCCTTGACGATATTCCGGCATCAGTACTGAAGACGTGCTCCAGAACTTGCCACACTCCTAGCCAAGCAGTTCCAGTACAGCTACAAAACTGGCATCTACCTGGCTATGTGGAAAATTGCCCAGGTATGTCCTGTACACAAAAAGCAAGACAAATCCAACCCAGCCAGTTACCGCCCCATCAGTCTACTTTCGATCATCAGTAAAGTAATGGAAGGGGTCATCAACATTTATCAAGTGTCACTTGCTTAGCAATAACCTGCTCACTGATGCCTAGTCTGGGTTCTGCCAGGACCACTCAGCTCCTGACTTCATTACAGCCTTGGTTCAAACATGGACAAAAGGGCTGAACTCGCGAGGTGAGGTAAGAATGAGTGCCCTTGACATCAAGGCAGCATTTGACTGAGTGTGGCATCAAAGAGCCCTAGCAAAACTGGAGTCAGTGGGAATCAGGGGGAAACCTCTTCGCTAGTTGGAGTTATACCAAAGGAAGGTGGTTGTGGCTCAGCTCCAGGACATTACTGCAGGAGCTCCTCAAACTAGAGTCCTCAGCCCAACTATCTTCAGCTGCTTCACCAGTGGCCTTCCTTCCATCACAAGGTCAGAAGTGAGGATGTTCGCTGATGATTGCGCAATGTTCAGCACCATTCATGACTCCTCAGATACTGAAGCAGTCCATGTCTAAATGCAGCAAGACCTGGACAACTCCCAGTTGACAAGTGGCAAGTAACATTCGTGCCACACAAGTGTCAGGCAATGACCATCTCCAACAAGAGAGAATCCAACCATTGCCCCTTGGTGTTCAATGGCATTACCATCACTGAAACCCTCACTATCAATATCCTGGGGGTTGCCATTGACCAGAAACTGAACTGGGCTAGTCATATAAATACAGTGGCTACAAGAGCAAGTCAGAGGCTAGGAATCATGCGACGAGCAACACCCCAAGCCTGTCCACCATCTATAAGGCACAAGTTAGGAGTGTGATGAAATGCTCCCCACTTGCCTGGATGAGTGCAGCTGCCACAACACTCAAGAAGCTTGACACAGCAAGGACGAAGCAGCCCGCTTGGTTGGTACCACATCCACAAACATTCACTCCCTCCACCACCGACGCACTGTAGCAGCAGTGTGTACCATCTGCAAGATGCACTGCAGATATTCACCAAGGCTCCTTCGGCAACACCTTCCAAACCCATGACCACTGCCATCTAGAAGGACAAGGGCAGCAGGTAAATGAGAACACTACCACCTGGTCCCCTCCAAGTCACCCACCATCCTGACTTGGAAATATATCACGGTTCCTTCACTGTTGCTGGGCAAAAATCCTGGAGCTCCCTTCTTAACATAGAAACATAGAAGCTAGGAGCAGGAGTAGGTCATTCGGCCCTTCGAGCCTGCTCTGTCATTCATTATGATCATGGCTGATCATCCAACTCAATAGCCTGCTCCTGCTTTCTCCCCATACCCTTTGATCCCTTTCCGAACAACACTGTGGGTATACCTGCCACCACATGGACTGCAGCAGTTCAAGAAGGCAGCTCACCACCACCTTCTCAAGGACAACTAGGGATGGACAATAAATGCTGGCCCAGCCAGTGAAGCCCACATCCAGTGAAGAAATAAAATAAAAAATTCAAGATTGTGAGTGTTATGGACAGGGTAAATAGTGAGAAACTGTTCCCACTCAAGACAGCATCCAGAACTAGAGGGCACAGATTCAAAGTAATTGGAAAAAGGAGTGAACGTGTTTTGAGGAAAAATCTTTTCACCCAGAGGGTGTTTGGAGTCTGTAATGAACTTCCTGAAAGGGTGGTGGAGGCAGGTTTGATCGAGGTATTCAAAAGGGAATTGGTTTGCTACCTGAAAAAAAATAATGTGCAAGGTTACAGGGATAAGGCAGAGGAGAGGGACTAGATGGAACGCTCTTTCAGAGAGCCAGCTTAGACTCGATAGGCCGAATGGCCTCCTTCTGCACAGTAAAGATTCTGTGATTCTGGTCAGTGACTCCATGCTACGGGCCACTGGGGCAAAGGTACCTCTTTGGAGCAGTGGTGTTCTGCTTGGCACGACTGAAGATCTGAAATAGTGCTTGTAAGTTGATGCCCAAGTGTACTCGGAAATCCAGGGGAACAGAATCTTGGAAGGCGAGGCTGAAGCCCTGCAATGTGGGACATTGTTGAAGCAGTCCGAGTCAGAGCAATCTTTGGAGAGAATTCCAAGGTGAGATCTTGGAAGGTGAAGATTGGAAATCCTCATAAGAGAGATGGAGTTCCAGGGAGATTGGTTGACTCAGTGCAACTAATAGCTGGGTGGGTTGTTGAAAAATCCAAGGAATCTGTTATTGTCACGTTTGGCATTTATTGTGTAGTGTGCTGTGTTCAAACTTAGTGGGCCTCTTAATTCACACGTACATCACATTCTAACATTCAGGGTGAGTATAAGATAGATATTGCAAATTGTTTTATCTTTCTTAACTTGTATAGTAACATTTGTTTGTTCAAAACCCGTGGAATCTTGAGGCTTTCTTCACTTAGTAAGTGCCTTGAATCTCAAACTTTGTCGACTTTAAACAAAATATTATTGGTCCCTAACTGGATCTCACCAACAACCCGGGCTCTGGCCAAGGATTGCAACAATACTCTTTGGAGTGTAACACATTTGAGCTGTGATCCGTAGAAAGGTGTGTTACAATGGTCAGGCTAGATGCAAAACAATTATATAGATATATTTGATAATTCTATTCCAGTTCAAGTACTCCAATAATGCCAATATGGCTGCACTAAGTGAAATGAAACAGAATTGAAATGTTATGTATCAACTTTAGATTTCTACATTGCTTACATTAGCTAAGGAGAAAGATTTTGTTTTAAAGCTGTAGTATACCACATAGCATACCACAGCGACCCAGAGGCATCAATGCACAAACATTGCAAGAAAAACAGTCTCATTCCTAAAATTAGTATTCAGGTGCAGCAATGTATTAGTAGAGGTCAGCTCAAATGCACAAACTACATATCATTTCACTTGGGAACAATGCCAAACAGGTGCAAGGCATTACTGTACAAACAGGTGCAAGGCATTACTGTACAGACAGTCCCTCACATATCAAGGCATAGTATTAAACTAATAGAAAGCTTAAATTGCCTTACTTTAATTTTAACTGAAATATTCATCAGTAACAAGAAGATGCAAATTTAAGTTATTTTAAGTAATGGCAATACTAGAGTCTGGATATTCTGTGGCAAGTGGTTCACCTTCTGACAACTGTGTACCCTACAATAACTCTCTACCATCTAGAGGTGTGTGAAGGAATGCTCTCCACTTGTCTGGATGGATGCACTCAAGAAGCTCGACACCAGCATGGACAAAGCAGTCCACTTGACCACAGTGCATTCACCTTCTTGAACATCCACTCCCTCCACTACCAGCACAAAGTGACAACATCTATAGGATGGCAAGGTTTCCTTCCACAACACCTTCCAAATCCTCTATGACATAGATGGGCATGGGCAGCAGTTGCATGGAAACACCAACACCTGCAAATTCTCTCCATGTTACACATAATCCTGACTTGCAGATTCCTTCATTGTTACTGGGTCAAAATCCTGAAACTGTCTTCCGAAAAGCCCAGGAAGCAATGATGAGAAAGGTCGCAAGGTTGATTCCTATTGTTAGAAGACTTAAGTGGGAGGAAAGTTGAGACAGTTGCCAAACAAAAATGGAAACAAGTTACCCTCAAACACCCAGAAAAGCAGATAAAAATACAGCCTTGCAACACCGTTCGGATAACTTAAGGCACCTTTGTTGTTTGCCAGTTGTTGGCTGGACTGAAGTGACTTCAGTAAATCCATATCAACCTCTACTTTACAGAATATGAGTCCAATAGCTGCGAAATAGTGACTCAAATCAACACCTTGAAGAACTGTCGGCGTGACATCAGTCGTCTCAATTTCTCTGCTCCTCTCACCCACTCTAACCTGTCTCTCTATGAACCTGCTGCACACTGTTCTCTCAGATCCAACCCTGACATTGTCATTAAACCTGCTGACAAGTGTGGTGCTGTTGTTGTCTGGCGCACTGGCCTCTACCTCGCAGAGGCTGAGCGTCAACTCGCAAACATTTCCTCCTAACTCCCCCTGGACCATGACCCCACCACTGAACATCAAGCCATTGTTTCCAGGACTGTTACTGACCTCATCTTCTCTGGAGATCTTCCTTCCACAGCTTCCAACTTCATAGTCTCCCAACCTCGGATGGCCTGCTTCTACCTCCTACCCAAAATCCACAAACAGGACTGTCCCGGCAGACCGATCATGTCAGCCTGTTCCTGCCCCACGGAACTCATATCTTGACTCCATTCTCTCTCCCCTTGTCCAGTCCCTTCCCACCTACATCCGTGATTCCTCTGACACCCTACATTATATCAACAATTTCCAGTTCCCTGGCCCCAACCGCCTCCTCTTCACCACGGACGTCGAATCCCTCCACACCTCCATCCCCCACCGGGATGGTCTGATGGCTCTCCGCTTCTTCCTCGAACAGAGGCCCGAACAATCCCCATCCACCACTACTCTCCTCCATCTGGCTGAACTTGTTCACTCACTGAACAATTTCTCCTTAAACTTCTCTCACTTCCTTCAAATAAAAGGTGTGGCTATGGGTACCCGCATGGGCCCCAGTTATGTCTGTCTCTTTATGGGGTATGTGGAACATTCCTTGTTCCAGTCCTACTCTGGCCCCCTCCCATAACTTTTCTCCGGTACATCCATGATTGCTTCAGTGCTGCTTCATGCTCTCGTCTGGACCTGGAAAAATTTATCAATTTTGCTTCCAATTTCCACCCATCCATCATTTTCACATGGTCCATCTCTGACACTTGCCTTCCCTTCCTTGACCTCTCTGTCTCTATTTCTGGTGATAGACTGTCCACCAATATTCATTACAAGCCTACCAACTCCCACAGCTACCTCGACTACAGCTCCTCACACCCCGCTTCCTGTAAGGACTCCATTCCATTCTCTAAGTTCCTTCGCCTCCGTCGCATCTGTTCTGATGACGCCACTTTCAAAAACAGTTCCTCTGGCATCTTCCTTAACCGAGGTTTTCCACCTATGGTGGTTGACAGAGCCCTCAACTGTGTCCGGCCCATCTACCGCGCATCCGCCCTCACACCTTCCTCTTCCTCCCAGAACTATGACCCTTGTCCTCACTTATCACCCCACTAGCCTCCGCATTCAAAGAATCATCCTCCGCCTTTTCTGCCAACTCCAGCACGATGCCACCATCAAACACATCTTCCCTTCACCCCCCCAGCGGTATTCCGCAGGGTTCATTCCCTCCGGGACACCTTGGTCCACTCCTCCATCACCCCCTACACCTCAATCCCCTCCCATGCAACCCCAGAAGGTGCAACACTTTCCCCTTTACTTCCCCTCTTCTCACCGTCCAAGGGCCCAAACACTCCTTTCAAGTGAAGCAGCATTTCACTTGCACTTCCCTCAATTTAATCTACTGCAATCGCTGCTCCCAATGCGGTTTCCTCTACATTGGAGAGACCAAACGCAGACTGGTGACCGCTTTGTGGATCACCTTCGGTCTGTCCGCAAGCACTACCCAGACCCCCCTGTCGCTTGCCATTTCAACACTCCACCCTGCTCTCATGCCCACATGTCTGTCCGTGGCCTGCTGCAATGTTTCAGTGAAGCTCAATGCAAACTGGAGGAACAGCACCTCATCTTCCGACTAGGCACTTTACAGCCTTCTGGACTGAATATTGAGTTCAACAATTTTAGATCATGAACTCTCTCCTCCATCCCCACCCCCTTTCCGATCCCCCTTTTTTCCAATAATTTATACAGATTTTTCTTTTCCCACCTATTTCCATTATTTTTAAATGTGTTTCCATCCATTGTTTTATCTCTACCTTTTAGCCTATTTCAATCCCTTCCCCCACCCCAACCACACTAGGGCTATTTGTAACTTGCTCGTCCTGCTTTCTACCCTTAATGTCACCTATTAGCACATTCCTTAGATAATATCACCACCTTCAATACTTCTTTGTCCTTTTGGGCGGTCTGTGACATATTTTGGCTATCTCCACCTATCACACTGACCCTGTATCCAGCTCTACTTGTCCCACCCACCCCCCTCCCCTCCAAACCAGCTTATATTTCACCTCTTTTCTATTTTTCCTTAGTTCTGTTGAAGAGTTGTATGGACTGGAAACATTAACTGTGTTCCTCTCCGCAGATGCTGTCAGACCTGCTGAGTTTTTCCAGGTATTTTTATTTTTGTTTTGGATTTCCGGCATCCGCAGTTTTTTGCTTTTACCTTGAAGAGCTGTCATTGTTTGACCTCATTTTATTCATTGTTTGGGTCATTCCTTTATTGATCATGCCATAAGAGTGGAACTTGTGATGCATCAGCATTTTTATTGTACCCACCCTACACAAAGGAGTGTTTTGGACAGGTTGTTTCAGCAGGCAACAAGACACAGATCACATCTGCATTCCAAAGCTGGGAGTGAGTCGGGGAGCCTGATTAAATTTTTAAATCTAATCAAGTTTGGTTTTAGTTATGTGGCCCAAGATAACTTTGATTCTAATGTGTAATTGTTCTGTGCTTAGAATAACTAACCTTTGATACCCACCTGTTGCTTTAAAACCAAATTCTTCACTCCTTCCATCACAAATTGCGATCCAGTATTCATTACACGTGAAAGCAGGCTGAAAAAAATAAACAACTTTATAATGTACTCATTCTCCATCAATTTGTCAATCAAAACTTTGTTAGGCTACCAATTATATCAGTTATTTGCAGAACAAAGGCATACATTGAGATTTTCACATTTGCAAATGTTACTGATATAACTTTTTGTTAGCTTAGGAAAATTCTGAAATGTCTTAGGACTTATTTTCTTACTTGTGATCAGCAAAAAACAAAAGATCTGTTGTAATCCAGGAGCTGCTTTCAATTATACAACTAGAGGTTGCTCTATAGAATTCTCAGCAGTACAAACATTCCAACCACTGATATTCATCTGGTTACTTCATATTTTGAAAGGCAGCCACAGCGTAATGAGTTAAGCCTTTTGGTGTGTTGTTATGAAAGTAATATAACTTTACTTTTTATTGCACGTAAAAACTACTTAATATATATTGATCCCAAGGTTGTGAAAGCCGCTATAAAAAAGCAAGTTTTTTTTCTAATAGAAGTTTTATCAGTGGACAAAAAACTTGTTAATTCATAGTTTCCTTGCTGTTACAAAATCAGGTGCATAGGCCAACTCACCATATTCCATGGCACATAAAAATAACATTGGTTTGGAGACCTATTAGTGACCCACACAACCTCATCAGACAAACAAAGGAAAATTTAATTGATCCCACACTTTCAGTGGCTTTCTTGTTGGATTCTTTATTCATCTGAAACCACGCAGCACGTGGATGTCATACAGTTGTTTCTCAAAAACTGGTAAATTTGTGAATTGCTGGCATTTAAAAAAAATGTATTGCTCAATATGTGGTGCACCAATTTTTGTCACTGTTTGGGCTCAATTTCTTCTGAATTTCACAACTTTTACTTCCATCTCCGTTTCTTATGACAATTTGCATGCAGCTGCTATCACACTTGTAGCAATCAAAATGGACAAATGGTCGATTCCTTTACGGATCACAATGGCACTCCTAGATTTTGAGGCTGAAGAATAGTCTTGAAGGGACAAAAAATGCTGGTGTATTTATAAATTGAGTGTTCTATATGCACCCACTATTACCTTACAATTGCATTCAGTGGCTCAGAAGGGTGTATTTTAACATCAGGCAGTAAACAGATCGTAATAATCAGCCAACCATTTATCATTTCTGTTGGCTTGAAATGAAATTGGGGTGAGATGTAAAATAGGTGACCAATCTGCTGCTGCCTGGTGGCAAAAGTGAGAATTCACCCCAGAAATTCTTCCTATGTTGTGTCCATGAAAGCTACTGGATTGTTGGAAAGACACTTTAGGGAAGGGAATCTGCTGGCCTGGCCTACTTGTGGCTCCAGACCTATACAATGGACAGAATTTTCTGCCTGCTGGGTAGGCAGGCCAGACCCAATCTCCGGCGGGTGTGGAGACAGTCCCCACCCGAGAAGCGGGCCCCGCTGCCATTTTACGTGGACGGGCTATGCGCTCCCTGTGCAGGCAGGGAGAGGGGGGATTCCCCAAAAGCGAGAGTGCGCTCTTAGACGCGTGCGCACGAAAGAGCGCACAACTCTCTGAGGCTAAGTGTTGTCTCAGGGAGATCGCTGACAGTTTTAAAAACGTTAAAAATAGAAAAAAAAATCTTTAACATGCCCCCCTCATGTAACAATGTCACATGAGATGGGACATGTTCATAAATTACACTAAAACTTTATTAAATTTTTAAAATCCCTACATGAAACCTCATCCCACCGGTGGATGAGGTTTCGTGTTTTTTCTATCCCCCGCCAGGGCTCCAGGCCTGCCTGCCAACCTTAAGGTTGGACGGGCAGGTCTTTTAATTGTTTCAACGATCCTGTCAATGGCCTCAGTTGGCCATTGACAGGTTGGCTGGCCCACAGCTGATTTGGCTGTGCCCCCCGCCTTCCTGAAAATTTAAATGGGGTGGGATGACGGGGGTTCCTCCCGACGTCATCCCACGTCACTTCACACGTCGGCGAGCGGGCCCCGCCCCCTGCTCGCTGACCGCAAAATTCAGCCCAACGTGTTTGACTCTTAAATACCCTCTGAAATGGCCGAGCAAGCCATTCAGTTGTACCAAACTGCGAAAGAAAAGTAGAATAAAACTAAAACCAAACAGGCCAGAAACAATAACAGCACACCCTGCCCAGTTTACCCTGCAAAGTCCACCTTACAAACATCTGGGATCTTCTGCCATTACTGGGAGAGTGTTGCACAGGCTAGCCAAACAACAGCCTGACCTAGTCATGTTCACAAATCATAGCTTACAGCCAAAGTCCCAGACAACTCCATTACCATCTCAGTTTATGTTCCTTTTCCACCTATTCATGGAACATGGACATCGTTGGCTAGGTCAACGACGTCCATCCCTAGTTGCCCTTGAGAAGGTGGTGTTAAGCTGCCTTCTTGAACCACTGCAGTACATGTGGTGTAGATACACCCACAGTGCTGTTAGGGAGGGAGTTCCAAGATTTTGACCCAGCGACAGTGAAGGAATGGCGATATGTTTCCAAGTCAGGATGGTGAGTGGCTTGGAGGGGAACTTCCAGGTGGTGGTATTCGAATGTGTCTGCTGCCTTTTTCCTTCTAGATGGTATTGGTCATGGGTTTGGAAGGTACTGTCTAAGAAACCATGTGAGTTCCTGCAGCGCATCTTGTAGTTGGTACACACTGCACTGCATTGTGCAACGATTGTGGAGGGTGTGAATGTTTGTGGATAGGGTGCCAATCAAGTCAGCTGCTTTGTTCTGGATGGTGTCAAGCTTCTTGAGTGTTGTGGGGGCTGCACTCATCCAGGCAAGTGGAGAGTATTCCTTTACACTCCTGACTTGTGCGCTTTGTAGATGGCAGACATTCTTTGGGGAGTCAGGAGGTGAGCTACTTATTGCAGGGTTCCTAGCCCCTGACCTGCTCTTGGAGGCACAGTATTTATATGGTTAGTCCAGTTCAGTTTCTGGTCAATGGTAAGCCCCAGGATGTTGATTGTGGGGGATCCAGCAATGGTAATGTCAATGAATGCCAAAGGGATACGGTTAGATTCTCTCTTGTTGGAGATAATTATTGTCTGCCACTTGTGTGACATGACTTGTCAGCCAAGCCTGGATATTGTCTAGGTCTTGCTGAATTTGGACTTGGACTGCTTCAGTATCTGAGTCGTCGCGAATGGTGCTGTACATGCAGTCATCAACAAACATCCCCACTTCTGACCTTATGATGGAAGGAAGGTCATTAATGAAGCAGCTGAAGATAGTTGGGCCTAGGACACTACCCTGAGGAACTCCTGAAGTGATGTCCTGGAACTGAGATGATTGACCTCCAACCACCACAATCATTTTCCTTTGCGCTAGGTAGGGTTCCAACCAGCAGAGAGCTTTCCACTAATTCTCATTAACTCCAGTTTTGCTAGGGTTCCTTGATGCCATACTTGGTTAAATGCTGCCTTGATGTCAAGGCCAGTCTTTCACCTCGCCCCTGGAGCTTAGCTCTTTTATCCATGTTTGAACCAAGGCTGTAATGAAGTCAGGAGCTGAGTGACCCTGGCGGAACCCAAAATGAGAGTCAGTGAGCAGGTTATTGCTAAGCAAGTGCCACTTTATAGCACTGTTGGTGACACCATCCATCAATTTATTGATGATCGAGAACAGATGTCCCACTGGCAGGGCAGAAGTGGTGGCACACTGATATATTGTCAGGAGAGAGTTGTCATGGGAGTCCCAGACATTGATGCCAGACCTCATGGGCATCACGGCAAACATGGGCAAGGAAACCTGCTGATTACCACTTATCGCCCTCCCTCAGCAATTTTTTTTAAAAATTCATTCATGGGATGTGGGCATCGCTGGCTGGGCCAGCATTTATTGCCCATCCCTAGTTGCCCTTGAGAAGGTGGTGGTGAGCTGCCTTCTTGAACTGCTGCGGTCCATGTGGTGCAGGTACAACCACAGTGCCGTTAGGAAGGGGGTTCCAGGTTTTTAACCCAGCTACAGTGAAGGAACGGCGATATATTTCCAAGGGAGGATAGTGAGTGACTTGGAGGGGAGCTTCCAGGTGGTGGTATTCCCATCTATCTGCTGCCCTTGTCCTTCTAGAAGTTGTGATAATGGGTTTGGGAGGTGCTGTCAAAGAAGCCTTGGTGAATTCCTGCAGTTCATCTTATAGATGGTACACGCTGCTACTGTGCGTCAGTGGTAGAGGGAGTGAATGTTTGTGGATGTGGTACCAACCAAGCGGGCTGCTTCGTCCTTGCTGGTGTCAAGCTTCTTGAATGTTGTGGCAGCTGCACTCATCCAGGCAAGTGGGGGGTATTCCATCACACTCCTGGCTTATGCCTTGTAGATGGTGGACAGGATTTGGGGAGTCAGGAGGTAGGTTACTCATCGCACAATTCCTAGCCTTTGACCTGCTCTTGTAGCCACAGTATTTATATGGCTAGTCCAGT
Organism: Carcharodon carcharias; assembly: GCF_017639515.1. Taxonomy (NCBI): domain Eukaryota; kingdom Metazoa; phylum Chordata; class Chondrichthyes; order Lamniformes; family Lamnidae; genus Carcharodon; species Carcharodon carcharias. The sequence continues at coordinate 40,053,055 of NC_054486.1, read as the reverse complement.
TCAGTTTCTGGTCAATGGTAACCCCCAGGATATTGATAGTGAAGGATTCAGTGATGGTAATGCCATTGAACGTCAAGGGGTGATGGTTGGATTCTCTCTTGTTGGAGATGGGGAAATGGTCATTGCCTGACACTTGTGTGGCACGAATGTTATTTGCCACTTGTCAAGCCAAGCCTGTCCAGGTCCTGCTGCATTTGGACATGGACTGCTTTAGTATTTGAGGAGTTGCAAATGATGCAAATCAGTACTCTTCCATGTTGAACACCACTCGAAAGGAGCACAGGGAGCAGCAAGGACACAGATGCATTCAGTGGGAGACTTCAAGAATGCCTTGGTAGCACAACAACTGACCGAGCTGGCAGAGTCCTAAAGGACATTATCTGCCAGGCTGGGCTTGCATCAGGTGGTGAATGAATCTACAAGAAGGAAAAACTTACTTGGCCTCACTCACCAATCTACCGATTGCAGATGCATCTGTACATGACAGTACTGGTAAGAGTGACCAATGCACAGTCCTAGTGGAGACAAGTCCCATCTTTATATCAAGGACAATGTCCATTGTGATGTGTGGCACCCTGCTAAATGGGATAGATTCAGAGCAGATCCAGAAGCTCACAACTAGGCATCCATGAGGTGCAGTGGGCCATCAGCAGCAAAACTGCATTTAACCACATTCTACTCATGGCCCCTTATATCCCTCACTCTACTATTACCAAGTCCATTACCAACCCTGGTTCAATGAGGAGTGGAGGACAGCATGCTAGGAGCAGCACCAGGCACACCTAAAATAAATGCCAACCTGGTGAAGCTACAATACAGGACCACATGCATGCCAAATAGTGGAAGCATAATGCGATAGACATAGCTAAGTTATCCGGCAACCAATGGATAAGAGATCAAGGCTCTGCACTCTTGCCACATCCAGTCAGGACTAGTGTTGGACAATTAAATACCTAACCGGAGAAAGAGGCTCAATAAAGATCCCAATCCTTAGTGATGGGGGAGCCCAGTATATCACTGCCCAGCACAAGACAAGATTGGCATGTTTGCAAAAATCTTCAGCCAGAAGTGCCAAGTGGATGATCTATTTCAGCCTCCTTCTGACGTCCCCAGCATCACAGGTGCCAGTCTTCAACCAATTCAATTCACTAATATAGCAAAGGCTATGGGGCTGACAACATCTGAGCAGGGTACTGTAGACTTGTGCTACAGGACAAGCCATGCTTCTAGCCAGGCTGTTCTCGTACACCTATGACACTAGCATCTACTTACTAATGTGGAAAATTGCCAAATATGTTCTGTACACAAAAATCAGGACAGGTCAAATCCTGCCAATTATAAGCTCCCCCCACCCCAAACCATCAGTCTACTCCCAACTATGGAACTTGTTATAGATAGTACTATCAAGTGCACCGGCACAGAAATAACAGATGCTCAGTTTGGATTTCCTCAAGGTCATTTGGCTCCTGACATATTATAGCCTTGGTCCAAATATGGACAAAAGAGCTGAATTCCAGAGACGAGGTGAGGGTGACTGCCCTTGACATCAGGGCAGCATTTGACCAAGAGTAGATTCAAGGAGACCTTGCAAAATTGAAGTCAATGGGAATCAGGGGGAAAACTCTCCAGTGGCTGGAGTCATACCTAGCACAAAACCACCTCGGTTGTGGTTATTGGAAGCCAATCACCTTAGTCCCAGGACATCGCTACAGGAGTTCTTCAGGGTAGTGTCCTAGGCCCAACCATCTTTAGCTGCTTCATGAATGGCCTTCCCTACTGCAAATTCCTCTCCAAGTCACAAACCATTCTTACCTGGAACTATATCACTGTTCCTTTACTGTCGCTGGGTCAAAATCCTGGAATTGGTTTTCTAACAACACTGTGGGTGCACCCATATCAGATTGACTAGCAGTGCAAGGCAACTCAACACCACTTTTTCAAGGGAAATCAGAAACGGGCAGCAAAGGCTGGCCTTGCCACTGACGCTCACATCCAATGTAAGAGTAAGAAAAACCTGTCCTTGGTTTTGTATATAGAGATACAGAAAATAAATGGAAAGAAGTAATGGTAAACTTGTTCAAGACCTTATTTAGACCACATCTGGAATGTTGAACAAAGCTCTCAGCATACCATTGTGTGAATGATACAAAAACAATGGAAAACAATGGAATAGGTGCAACGTTGCTTTATTAAGGTGCTTCCAAGACGAATGCAGAAGTTCTGCAGAAATACATGAGAAGTTGGATCTTATCTCATCATAGTGGACAAAGTTGAGGCATGACCTGTCATCTTAGTGGAGAAAGTTGAGGCATGGCCTGGTAGAGGTCTTCAAGTTTATGAAGGGTTATGATCAAGTAAGTACTGATGGCTTGTCTCCTTTAGTGGGTGAGATGTTATGAGTAAGCACTAACACAAGGATTAAAAGGGGAGGTTAGAAAAATTTCTTCACATAAGGTACACTCAGTGTCCCATATTGTTGTTGAAGCAGAGTCCACAAGTGTCTTTAAAAAAGAATTAGAGAGTGTCTCAAAAAAGATGAAAATGAAAAGATTATGAGAACTGATGGAAGAGTTGGTTTTGACTAGGTGGCTCATAAAGAAAAATGCTAGTCAAAAATTAATGGGCCAAATCACCCATTCTATTCTGCAGCATTCTATAAACGAAGCAGTTGCGCACTGGACCTATCACCTATCTTGCACAAACAAATGTTACCAAATCACTGGTAAACTTCGTGTTTCCTAACCAGGCAAAGTTGCTGTCCTAAATAGATATATTTTAAAAGAATCACACTTTTTTTTGAAACCAGTAAGATTGCACTAGAATTCTTTTGTTGTAACACCATATACCTTATTGATTTTGGTCCACTGCCTCCGAAGTTAGCAGGAGCTGAAGCCATTTTGGCAAATGCTCTGTCAATAAAGATAAATTAAATGATTAAAGAGTGGTTACAAACCCCTGATAATCTCCCCAGAGCTGCAAATATATAGAATGGAGAATACTGATTAACCCCTTTAACAAGCTGAACAAATATTGTGATCAATTACCTTCATGGGTGAGGGAGAAATCTCTTAAAAGCTTTACCAGGAGCTATTCACTTTCCTTGGATTTTCCATTGCCCCATGACAATGAAAAATGTAAACCAGATATATTCTTACTTGCATTTGTTCATTATTGTATCAGAAACTAACATATCGTTACAAAATTGCTGGAAGAACATTGCTTTGCATTTTCACCCAAAGTCAATATACAGAATTGTAGATTACTTGGTGTAGGTATAGTATATTTTATTCTCCAACTAATATTCAATCTTCACATGTAAATAGGAAATCCCTTCGACTCATGGCTTGGGGGCAGATAAATGATAGATGAAAGTTAGGGTTGTGGCCCCTTTAGATTTTCAATCAAGTCAGGTGATTTTCCCCTCCCCATTCTCAGCCTCATTCTAAACAGATCTGCTTTTAGTGTTTATTACACAGGTTGGCTTATAATATTCACATAGGGGTCTTCTCAAAATAATTTTCTTGTTACTTTCATACTCAGAATTAATTTTCATGAGGTTCTTTGGTAATCTTGTTCTTTGCTAGTTTTTAACATTAGCTTCAGTTTCGAAACTTTTAAACTCAAGAGGTGCTTGATCAATAGTGGTGTTTTTTTCTCTTGGAGTTTGAGCTTCAGATTCAGTTACTTGTTCATTTCCATACCTGGTATCAAAATATCTCTCAATTCTGGCATCCTCAATTAGCAATTTCTTAAAAACAAAACTGATCTAGCTTATGTTCAAAGTTGTAATATATAATTTTTGGATATGATTCGTGTTTGAGTTTTGATTGTGTGGTTTATACTTGTGTTGCTGGTAATTTGCTGTTCCCTTGATAATAAAACTATTCTCAGTGTTGTTCTTACTTACTTCCATCGTTTGATGTAATTCAAAGGAGCCAGATTGCATCCAGCATCAGTCAGCGCTTTTTTGTATTGTTCTAAGTCAACCTGTTGGCATAAATAATTTTATTTAGGAAAAAAAGACATACAATAAACTCTGGAGTTCCAAAGTGCTCGCTGATTTGCTTTACAAAATATAAGAGAAAGGATATTGCAAGAAATAAACTCTAAACTTTTCAGTCATGTTATTGCATTGACTGATAAAAGCATTATTAAATTAAGCTTTGGAACCAATTTTGAACTGGAGAATGCAAAAGAGCAAAATGGAATTAAGAACTATTTCTCCCAGAACTCAATTGCTTTGAAGGGGAAAACAGATACAGCTAGGATGTCCAATGCCACAAAGGTGCACATGCTTCCTCACATCATCTTCCCCACCACCCTGACCAGTCACAGTAAATAGCCAGCCAACACTGAGCTTATATATTAAGAGCGTCTGTGGGTGAGATCTTGGAAGGCTACTGTTGCCTATAGAAATTTACCTAGCAGCTTCTTGATCATTTAGAAGTGTTGTCAAGCAAGGAAACATGACTTGATTTACATTAACAGTTAATAGAGAAAAACAATTCAAGTGTTATCAGTGAGTGAACAGATACATTAAAATATATTGATAATGGTCCGCATCTTTCCTCCTTTAAGTCCCAGGAACGCAGGCTTAAAAGGACATGGCAAACAACTGATTTAGTTATTAGATCATCTGCTAAAACTGCTCACCATTCCAGGATCATCCTGGAATGCAAACATAATTCCTAGCTTCTTTCCTCGACTGCAAATCTTCTTAAACCCCTCTCCCCATGACCCCTCCACTCTCACCTCCAACAATAAGTGCAAGGAGCTCATGGATGTCTTTGTCATTATGATCAAGACAATCCCATCAGCTGCTTCTGCTGTGTTCCTCCCTTCCACAAGCTACCTGGTCAAACTTCCTTTAATGCTCCTCCCTGCCCTAAGCCCTGAACTCGCATCTTTCTCAAGTTTTCCCCCTATGGCCTTTCTGAACTCATCTTGTCCATGAGACCCACCTTCAGTTCCCTCGATCCTATTCCCACTAAACTCTGATCACCCAAGCTCTTCTCCTGGTCTCCATATTAGCAGATATTGTAAACCGTTTTCTCTCTTCAGGTGTTTACTCTCTCTCTCTTCTCTAAATCTGCCTCTCAAAGCTCTCTCCCTAAAAAAAACTCTTGACCTGGCCATCCTCGCAAACTACCATCTCATCTCCAACCTGCTTTTCTTCGCCAAAGTCCTTGACTATGTTGACACCTCCCAAATCCTTTCCCATCTTTTCTAAAACTCCATGTTTTAATCCCTCCAATCAGATTTCCGCACTTCTCAGTATCGAAATAACTCTCTTCAAAGTCACAAATGACACCTGTAGGAGATGTGAGCCTTATTTTTTTTGTATTTTTTAAATATTGTGTGAGGGTCATGAATTCCTTTTTGTGGACATTTTGTATTTTGTATTAGTTCCTGGTAGATGAAGGGTTAATTACAGTTGAGAGAGCACTGCCTGCATGGCTTGAGATAATTGGAACCAAATGTATGGGAACCACATGTATAGATGGATTGTTTATGTTTGGGTCGTGACTATGGCTCAAGGCTCGTGACAGTGGGTCGTGATCACAATGTAAAGTTAATGTAAGTGTCGACAGACAGAACAAGATCAGGAAGATCAGGACGTGACAACGCAGGAACAACTGCCCGGTTACAGGGGATAAAAGACTCAGAAAAGATCGTTGCACAGATTCTGAAGACGACAGAGGAAGTGAAAGAACAACAGAAGCCACGACAAGCTGTTTTTAGCCGCTGGAGTCAGTGTGAATCAAGGATTGGATCTTGGATATCGACTGCCATCATTTGTTAAGTATAACTTTTCTTGCTTAATAAATTGCCCTGACATCACGACACCCAAGTGTATTCATGTCTGAATTTTGTCTGGTCTCTGAACCTCTTACACATCTTATGTGATAGTGACAAAAGAAAACTTTCCCTCGTTGTCCTCTCAGCCTGTCTGCAGCCTTTGACCTGGTTGACCACACCATCTTTCTCCAACACCTCTCCACTGTCTAGCTGTTCCCATCAAGTCACATTCTTATCTGTCTAATTGTAGCCAGAGAATCACAAGCAATGGTTTCTCTTCCTGCTCCTGCACTGTTACCTCTAGTATGCCCCAAGAATCTATCCTTGGCCTATCTTCATTCTCAATCACATGCTGGCCCAATGCGACATCATCTGAAGGCACAGCATTAGTTTTTACATGTATTGTGAAGTCACCCAGCCCTACCTCACCACCACCTCCCTCGATTCCTCAACTGCTGCTAAATTTTCAAACTGCTTATCCAACATCCAGCACTGGGTGTACAGAAACTTCCTCCAATTAAACATTGGGAAGACCTAAGCCACTGTTTTCAGTCCCCAATCCAAAATCCATTTCCTAGCTGCCAACTCCATCCATTTCCCTGGAAACAGTCTAAGACTCAACCAGTCTGTTCGCAACTTGGATATCATATTTGATTCGAAGATAAGCTTCCAAACTCATATTCATACCATCACTAAGACAGACTATTTCCACCTAAGTAACTCCTGGCTTTACCTGTCTCACCTCATCTGCTGCTGAAACCCACATTCATGCCCGCTAACTCTAAACTTGGCTATTCCAACACACTCCTGGCTGGTCTCCCACATTCTACCCTTTGTAAACTTGAGGTCATTCAAAACTCTGCTGCCTATGTTACTCTGTCAGCGCTGTGATCGCAGACCTACATTGGCTCCCGATCAAGTAATGTCTTGTTTTTAAAATTCTCACCTTGTTTTCAAATCCCTCCAAGGCCTTGCCCCTCCCTATCTCTGTAATCTTCTCCGGTCCCACAGCCCTCCGAGATATCTTTGCTCCTTTATTTCTGGTTGCTTATGCATCCCCAATTTTAATTGCTCTACCGTTGATGGCTGTGTCTTCGGTTGCCTAGGCACCAAACTCTGGAATACTCTCCCTACCTCGCTTCCTTTGATGCGACTGTTCTGATGATGCCACTTTCAAAAACAGTTCCTCTGACATGTCTTCCTTCTTCCTTAACTGAGGTTTTCCACCCACGGTGGTTGACAGGGCCCTCAACTGTGTCCGGTCCATCTCCCACACATCCGCCCTCACAACTTCCTCTCCCTCCCAGAACCATGATAGGGTCCCCCTTGTCCTCACTTATCACTCCACCAGCCTCCATATTCAAAGGATCATCCTCCGCCTTTTACGCCAACTCCAGCATGATGCCACCATCAAACACATCTTCCCTTCACTCCCCCCAGCGGCATTCCACAGGGATCGTTCCCTCCGGGACACCCTGGTCCACTCCTCCATCACCCCCTACACCTCAACCCCCTCCCACGGCATTTTCCCATGCAACCCCAGAAGGTGCAACACCTGCCCCTTTACTTCCCCTCTTTTCATCGTCCAAGGGCCCAAACACTCCTTTCAAGTGAAGCAGCATTTCACTTGCACTTCCCTCAATTTAGTCTACTGCATTCGCTGCTCCCAATGCAGTTTCCTCTACATTGGAGAGACCAAACGCAGACTGGGTGACGGCTTTGCGGAACACCTTCGGTCTGTCCGCAAGCATGACCCAGACCTCCCTGTCGCTTGCCACACACCATCCTGCTCTCATGCCCACGTCAGTCCTTGGCCTGCTGCAATGTTCCAGTGAAGCTCAACGCAAACTGGAGAAACAGCACCTCATCTTCCGACTAGGTACTTTATAGCCTTCCGGACTGAATATTGAGTTCAACAATTTTAGATCGTGAACTCCTCCATCCCCACCCCCTTTCCGATCCCCTTTTTCCCAATAATTTATATAGATGTTTCTTTTCCCACCTATTTCCATTATTTTTAAATGTATTTCCATCCATTGTTTTATTTCTACCTTTTAACCTATTTCGATCCATTCCCCCCACCCCACCCCCACTACGGCTATCTGTACCTTGCTCGTCCTGCTCTCTACCCTTAATGTCACCTATTAGCACATTCCTTAGATAATATCACCAGCTTCAACACCTCTTTGTCCTTTAGTCTATGACATCTTTTGGCTATCTCCACCTATCAATGACCCTCCATCCAGCTTTACTTGTCCCACCTCCACCCCCCACTTAAACCAGTTTATATTTCACCTCTCTTCTATTTTTCCTTAGTTCTGTTGAAGAATCATACAGACTCGAAACGTTAACTGTGTTCCTCTCTGCAGATGCTGTCAGACCTGCTGAGTTTTTCCAGGTATTTTTATTTTTGTTTTGGATTTCCAGCAACCGCAGTTTTTTGCTTTTATCTTAATATCTCCTTATGTGGCTCGGTGTCATACTTCGTTTTATAATGCTCCTGTGAAACAGTTTGGGACATTTTATTAGGTTAAAGGTGCTATACAAATATAGGTTGCTGTTGTAATGCACCAATATTAACACATAAAGATAACAACAAGGGCATATTTTAGTACCAGTATGACTTTGGATTTATACTAACTATACAAGATTCAATCTGCAATGAAACTTATAGTAGGAACCATAACACTCCTTTGGAACAATAATGTGACGTCCAGCAACCCATGCACATCAGTTCACCATATCATTAGACATTGAGGACCAAGACAAACTCTGTGCCCAATGTACCTACTGTGGCACAATGTGGTGCGCAGGGGCAATGTGTGCTAGGAGCCAGTACATAGACTGTGTGCAAAGCTTATTCATGCTTTCCTTTTTTATTTAAATGAAGGTTCTCCCTATAATGTACTTAAATGCTCAGAGCCTATATACCATTAAGGCACAAGATGAACTCTGGATCAATGAGGATTCTAGGAGACCATGCAAGAACATGGTTGGATCTAGAATACTAGCCTGAGCAATTCTTACACTCATGCCCTGGGGCTGAGATCATTGGCCTCGAACAACAATCCTCTTCCTTTGCACTAGGTATGACTCCAAGCAGTGGAGAGTTTACCCTCTGATTTCTGTTGACTTCAATTTTTCTAGGTCTCCTTGATGCCACACTCAGTCAAATATTGCTTTGATTTCAAAGGCAGTCACTCCCACCTCACAACTGGAATTCAGCTCTTTTGTCCACCTTTGAACCAAGGCAAAGCTATAAAAAGTCAATTAGTGAAGTTACAACATAGGATTACGTGTATGTTAAACAGCAGAAGTAGCATATCACAGTGAGAGAATAGATCCCACAACCAACAGATCATATCAAAGCTCTTCAGTCTTGCCACATCCAGTGGAAATTGCCTACTTATGAGTTGTCCACAGAAAAGCAGGACAAATCAAATCCAGCTAACTACTACTCCATCAGCCTACTGTCAATCATCAGCAAAGTGATGTAGATGTCATCAACAGTGCTATCAAGTGGCACATAATCAGCAATAGCCTGCTCGCTGACCCTGAGCTTGGGTTCCACCATAGCCACTTGGCTCCTGACCTCATTACAGCCTTGGTTCAAATATGGACAAAAGAGCTGAATTCTAGATCTGAGGTGAGAGTGGCTGCCCTTGATATCAAGGCAGCATTTGACTGAGTGTGGCATCAAAGAGAGCTAACAAAATTAATGTTAATGGGAATCGGGGTAAACTCCCCACTGGTTGGAGTCAGACCTAGCACAAAGGAAGATGATTGCTGTTGTTGGATGCTTTCCTCCTCATAAAGTCAGAAGTAGGAACATTTGCTGATGATTACAAAGCGTTCCGTGCTATCTGCAACTACTTAGATACTGAAGCATCCAAGTCAGTGTGCAGCAAGTTTTAGATAACATTCAGGCTTGAGTTGACAAGTAGCAAGAAACATTAATACCATGCAATGGCCATCTCCAACAAGAGAGAATCTAATAATCTTTCAACATTGAGCAACATTAAAATCCCTAATCCTCTAGCACCAATATCAGGGGGTTACCATTGACCAGAACCATAATTAGACCAGCTATATAAATACAGTGGCTATAAGAGCAGGTCAGAGGCTGAGGATTCAACAGCGAGTAACTCACTCCCTGAATCCCCAAAGCTTGTAGTGAGAGAATAGATCCCACAACCAACAGATCATATCAAAGCTCTGCAGTCTTGTCACATCCAGTGGAAATTGCCTACTTATGAGTTGTCCACAGAAAAGCAGCACAAATCAAATCCAGCTAACTACTAAGCAGTCAGGAGTGTAATGGAATACTCTCCAATTGTATGGATTATCTAGCAATACTCAAGAAGCTCAGCACCATGGAAGACAGAGCAACTTGATTGGCACCCCATCAACCACATTGAAACAGTTACTCCCTCTACTAATGGCGGTAAGGATGTACCATCTACAAGGTGTGCTGCAGCAACTTACCAAGCCTCCTTCGGACAGCACCTTCCAAAACTGTAATCTCCAATACCTGGAAGGACAACATCAGCAGGCACAAGGGAACACCATCACCTGCAGTTCCCCTCCAAGTCACACACCATCCTGACTTGGAATGATATCACCATTCCTTCACTGCCGCTGGGTCAAAAGCCTGGAACTCCTTCCCTAAAAGCACTGTGGGTGTACCAAAATCAAATGGACTACAGCAGTTCTAGGCAGGGGCTCACCACCACCTTCTGAAGGGCATTTAGTGTTGGGCAATATATGCTGCCCTTGCCCATGACATTCACATCCCACGAATTAATAAAATAAGCTCCATGAACATGGAGGCCAGGGCATCAATTTTCAAAGAGAAAGGTACTCTTAATCATGACAAAAACTCCAGGCTAGTCACTTCAACTCCTTCATCCGATTTGGAAGGCAAAATTCTAAAACGAGACATCAGTGATCCTTCTGTAATCAGTTTTCATGAACAGTTCAATCAGAAAAAGGTTGATATTGCTGCTGACATCAATACATTCAAGATCTTACTTAGGTGTTGCTCTAGATGTATCTAGAACAGATACTATTGACGCAAAAAGTTTAGTTCACAGACAATACTAGTACTAGGAATTTCCAAATTCGTGGTAGAGAATTTAATGCAATACTGTTCTGAGATACCATGTCACCCTACAAACAAACTAAACTAACAGCTCAATAAAGATAGCTGCAGCCTCAAAAGATTTATAAATCAAGACTAAATGAAAGATAGCAGGCAACAAAGGAAAATACCTTTTTTTAAATTCCATTAGCCATCACTATATTTTATTTGAAAACTACGAACTCTTAAAAAGAAAATTCTATCAATATCATCACACATAAATCAGATCTGCTAGATTTCAATGATTTCAAAGTTAATTTTCAATAACATTTTTAAATACAGAAATGGAAAATTTAACAAAAAAATACACTTTAGCTAATCTACCAATTTAAAAAATAATGGGATAATTAAACTGCAATTGCTGCTTTCAACTGAAACCATCTTGAACTTTAGCTGGCTCGAAATATCTTAATTTAGCGGTCATAAATCATAATTATGTAGTACAATAAATGTGAATTTATGGGCCCAAGTCTTCTGAGCAGCGGCTATGATGACCCATTTGCTGCTGCACTTGAAGATTGGTCCATCTCGACGCTGCTGTTCATTTCTTCAGAGGGGTTAGTCGGGTGTAGGCGGGGGTTCAGGTAGTAGCCAGGTGGGGGGATAGTCGGGTTGAGTCTGGGGGGTGTCAGTTGTGGAGTTCCCCAAGTGTTAGACTAGGTTTTAATCTGTTTAACATTTCCTGGGTAACTATTCAGCTAAGTGCCACAGATCACTCCCAAGTCACTGACGCTGGCTCAGGGTCGGAGACATTCGTGGAGGGTCCTGGGGAGGAGGGAAATTGTCCATCAGAAGTTTAAACTTCCTGGGCAATTCCCATATAGATCTAACCATTAGGACTTCCACAGGGACAGAATTACCTGGAAAAACTCGGCAGGTCTGGCAGCATCGGCGGAGAAGAAAAGAGTTGACGTTTCGAGTCCTCATGACCCTTCGACAGAACTTGAGGTCGAGTCCAAGAAAGAGTTGAAATATAAGCTGGTTTAAGGTGTGTGGGCGGGGGGTGGGGGGGGGGGGGGCGCGGAGAGAGAGAGAGAGAAGTGGAGGGGGTTGGTGTGGTTGTAGGGACAAACAAGCAGTGATAGAAGCAGATCATCAAAAGATGTCAACAACAATAGAACAAAAGAATACATAGGTGTTAAAGTTGGTGATATTATCTAAACGAATGTGCTAATTAAGAATGGATGGTAGGGCACTCAAGGTATAGCTCTAGTGGGGGTGGGGAGAGCATAAAAGATTTTAAAATATTTAAAAATAATGGAAATAGGTGGGAAAAGAAAAATCTATATAATTTATTGGAAAAAAAAGGAAGGGGGAAACAGAAAGGGGGTGGGGATGGGGGAGGGAGCTCAAGACCTAAAGTTGTTGAATTCAATATTCTGTCCGGAAGGCTGTAAAGTGCCTAGTCGGAAGATGAGGTGTTGTTCCTCCAAGACTTTTTAAAAATGGACATGAAACCTCATCCCGTTAGTGGATGAGGTTTCATGCTTTATCAGAAGCCCGCTGGGGCTCCTGGCCTGCCCACCAGCCTTAAGGTCTTTAATTATCTTAATTAGCTTGTCAATGGCCTTAATTGGCCATTGACAGGTCGGTGGGCGGACAGCTGATTTCGCTGTCCGCCCGCCTTCCTAAAAATTTAAAGAGACCGGGATGACATTGGGGGTTTCTCTCGATTTTATCCCGCGTCATTTTCCCGTCGGCGAGTGGGCCCCGCCCCCAAACTGCCAACAGGAAAATTCAAAATAGCTTCAGAATATTGATTTACTTTTTTGTATGTCCTGGAATTAAAATTTCAATTTTTAATTAGGAAATCACCTTACAAGCCTGAATTTCAATACACTTTAAATGATGATGTGTTATGCTACTCAATAACTTCCAAAGTGTTTAATCTGCAGAAATATTATTTCTGAACAAAGGAAAGAGGTTTCTGGGACATTATATAATAGTTCTCAACATGCAACCATATTTGATATGTTTCTAAATACACAGCAAGCACAATTCCGAGGAAGCCTTTTGGAAGGTGCAGGCCATGTGCAAATATCTTTCTTTCCCTCTACAAATTTGTGGTAAGTATCGCCATCAGCTCATCAAAACTCCGCTTCCAACTCTTAGATCATTGTTACTTTTCTACTTAAGGTTTGCCTTATACATTTAGCTTCATTTTGCAAATTTTACAAACAAAGGAAACAGGAGCAGAAGTAGGCCATTCGGCCCCACGAGCCTTCTACACCATTCAATAAGATCATGGCTAATCTATTTGTGTTTCAAATTCCACATTTCCATCTAATCCTGATAACATTTGATTCCCTTGTCTAACAAAAATCTAACTACCCCCGCCTTAAAAATATTCAACAACCCCACCTCCACCACATTCTGAGGCAGAGAGTTCCAAAGTTGCACAACCTTCAGAGAAAAAAATTCTCCTAATCTCTGTCCTAAAAGGGCAACACCTAATTTTAAAGCAGTGCCCAGCTCTGGACTCACCCACCAGAGGAAACATCCTTTCCACGTCCACCTTGTCAATACTGCTCAGGATCTTATATACTTCAATCAAGTCACCCCTCACTCTTCTAAACTCCAGTGGAAACAAGCCCAGCCTATCCCACCTATCCTCAAAAGGCAAACTGCTCATCCCAGGTATTAATTGAGTAAACTTCCTCTGAACCTCCTCCAATGCATTTACATCCTTCCTTAAATAAGGAAACCAAAACTGCACACAGCATTTGAGATGTGGTCCCACCAATGTCCTAAAGCATAACATGCTTACTTTTATGTTCAATTACTCACCTAATATGCCATTTCCCTTCTTAATTACTTGCTGTACCTGCATACTAACTTTTTGTGACTCATGTACTAGAACACCTAGGCCCCTCTGTACCTTGGAATTCTGCAGTGTTCTCTGTTTAAGTAATACTCTGCTTTTTTATTCTTCCTGCCAAAGTGAACAACTTCAACAGGAGGAAAATGTAACTGGGCTAGTAAGTTTGCAGACGACACACTAAGGTTGGAGGAGTTGCAGATAGTGAAGAGGATTGTCAAAGGATACAACAGGATATATGTCGGGTGGAGACTTGGGCGGAGAAATGGCGGATGGAGCTTAATCCGGACAAATGCGAGGTAATGCATTTTGGAAGGTCTAATACAGGTAGGAATTATACATAAATGGCAGAACCCTTAAGTGCATCGACCGGCAGAGGGATCTGGGTGTACAGGTCCACAGGTCAATGAAAGTGGCAACGCAGGTGGATAAGGTAGTCAGGAAGGCATATGGCATACTTGCCTTCATTAGCAAGGGTATTAAGTATAAAAGCTGGGAAGTCACGAGCAGCTGTATAGAACCTTGGTTAGGCCACACTTGGAATACTGTGTGCAATTCTGGCCGCCACATTACCAGAAGGATAGGGAGGCGTTGGAGAGGGTGCAGAGGAGGTTTGCCAGGATGCTGCCTGATCTGGAGGTTATTAGCTATGAGGAGAGGTTGGAGAAACTCGGATTGTTCTCACTAGAGCGACGGAGATTGAGGGGCGACTTGATAGAAGTTTACAAAATTATGAGCGGCATGGACAGAGTAGATAGTCAGAAGCTTTTTCCCAGAGTGGAAGAGTCAATTACTAGGGGATATAGATTTAAGTTGAGAGGAGAAAATTATAGAGGAGATGTGCGGGGCAAGTTTTTTTACGCAGAGGGTAGTGAGTGTCTGGAATGCGCTGCCAGAGGAGGTGGTGGAAGCAGGTACGATAGTGGTGTTTAAGAAGCAGCTTGACAAATACATGAATAGGATGGGAATAGAGGGATACGGATCCCGGAAGTGCAAAATGTTTCAGTTGATGGGCAATTTGATCAGCGCAGGCTTGGAGGGCAGAAGGGCCTGTTCATGTGCTGTACTTTTCTTTGTTCTTTGTTCATATTTTCCCACATTATACTCCATCTGCCAGATTTGGCCCACTCATTCAACCTATCTATATCCATCTGTAACCTCATGTCCTCTTCACAACATACTTTCCTACCTGTCTTTATATTACCTACAAATTTGGCTACCCTCATCTAAGTCACTGATATAAATTGTAAGAAGTTGAGGCCCCAGTACAGATCCCTGCGAGACTCCACTCATCACATCCTGCCAATCAGACAAAGTCCCATGTATGCACACATTGTTTTCTGCCAGCCTGCTAATATGTTGCCCCCTACACCATGAGCCTTTAATTTCCGCAATAACCTTTGATGTAGCACCTTATCAAATGCCTTCTGGAAATGCACGTCTACTGGCTCCCCTTTATCAACAGCACGTTATACACCTTCAAAGAACTCCAATAAATTGGTTAAACATGATTTCCCTTTCACAAAACCATGCTGACTCTTCCCAATTACCTTGAGTTTCACTAAGTGCCCAGCTATAACCTGCTTAATGATCGATTCTAACACCTTCCCCATGACAATTGTCAAGCTAACTGGCCTATAGTTTTCTCTTTTCTGCCTCCCTTCCTTCTTGAATAGAGCAGTTGTATTTGCTACTTTCCAGTCTGATGGAACTGTTCCGGAATCTAGGAAATTTTGGAAAATTAACACCATCGCACCTACTGCCACATTAGCTACCTCTTTTAAGACCCTAGGATGAAGTCCATTAGGACCTGGAGATTTGTCAGCCCACAGCTCCATCAGTTTGCTCAGTACTGCTTCCCTCGTGCTTGTAATTTCACCAAATTCCCCTCTCCCTTCCCCTTCTGATTTACAGCTGTTCCTGGAATGTTTTTTTACATCCTCTATAGTGAAGATACAAGCAAAATATTTGTTCATCTCATTCGCCAATTCCTTATTATCTAATATTAACTCCTCCATCATCACTCTCTGGAGGATTAACACCCATTTTACTTACTCATTTCCTTTTTAAATACCTGTAGAAACTCTTGCTATCCATTTTTACACTTCCATCTAGCTTCCTCTCATGCTCTTAATTTCTTTCGCCTGATTAACCCTTGAATCATTCTCTGCCATTCTTTATATCTTGACCAATCATCTGACCTGCCACTCATCTTTGCACAGTTGTATGCTTTTTCCTTAAGTTTGATGCTTTCCTTAAGTTTGATGCTTTCCTTAAGTTCTTCAGTTAACAGATGGTGGATCCTCCCTTTAGAATTTTTCTTTATCGTAGGAATATGCTTATTCTGAGTACTCTAAAACATCCCCTTAAATGTCACCCACTGCTTCTCTATTGATCTATCTTCTTGCCTAGTTTCCCAGTTCACTTCAACTTCAGTTTTCATGCCCATAGCTGTCCTTATTTAAGTTTAAAATACTAGTCCTAGACCCACACTTCTCCTTGTTGAACTGGACGTAAAATTCAATCGTATTGTGGTCCCTGCTTCCTAGGGGTACCTTCACTCTAAGGTCATTAATTAATCCTAAAACATTATACCAGACCAAGTCTAACATAACTTGCTCTCTAGTCGGTTCCAGAATATGCCGCGCTAAGAAGCTACCTCGAAAGCATTCTATGAACTCCTCATCCAGACTACTACTGCCACTCTAATTTTTCCACTTTATATGTAGATTAAAATCACCCATGATTATTGCTGTCCCTTTCTCACAAGCACCCAATATTTCTTCTCCACCCATACCGATTCAACATCCTGATCTCCTGAACTTAGGTCATCTCTAAGCATTGCACCAATGCCATCCTGGATCAACAGTGCTACACCCCACCTTTACCTAGCTTCCTATTCTTCTTGAATGCCATATACTCTCCCAATATTCAGGACCCAATTCTTGTCATCCCGCAGTCTCTCCGTAATGGCTATCAGATCATATTTATTTACTTCAATGTGCACTATCAATTCATTTACTTTGTTATGAATGTTACGTGCATTCAGATACAGAGCCTTTAGAATTGTCTTTTTGTTGTCTTTGTAACATCTAGGCAGCGAATTTCCGTTCCATGTCGGACGTGTTCGGTGGTGTGAGCAGACAATTTGGCATGATCAGTTTCACAATGGCATGTAAATCAGTCATCGCCGTCATTGTTGTCTTCTAGGACCTCCTCACCCTCATTACCGTCGATATCTCCAGCTCCTCAACCTCCTCCTCAGCCAGCTCCTCTCCCTGTTGCTGTGCCAGGTTGTAAAGGGTGCAGCAGGTGACGACAATGCGCGACATCCTCTGTGGACTACATTGCAGTGCTCCACCATGCCGATCCAGTCACCAGAACCTCATTTTCAGCATTCCAATGGCTTGCTCCACCAAGTTGCGAGTTGCAGCATGAGCCTTGTTATGCTTTCACTCTGCTGCAGTCTTATGCTGCTTCATCAGCCACGTCCTCTGCAGGTAGCCCTTGACCCGGGGAGTCATCCCTGCAGCCTCTGTGGGCCCTGGGAGACGTCAAGATCTGTGACCGAATGAGGATGTAGAAGTCGTCGGAAACCTGTTGGATACGTTTCTGGCGATTGCACACCAGCTACATATTCAATTAATGGAAGCCCTTGTGATTGACATAGTTGACTGCTTGTTGCAACAGAGATCTGAGTGCAATCAATCACACCCCGCAACTGTGGGAAACCCAAGATTTGGGCAAATCCAATCGCTTTTGCATCTTGGCTCTCTTGGTCCTGGGAAAAATGCACAAAGTTGTGTGCCCTCGCGAAGGTGGCATCCGTGACCTCATGGATGCATTTGTGGTTGGAGGCTTGTGATATCCCACAGAGGTGACCTGAGGAGCTCTGAAAGGAGCCACTGGCGTAGAAATTGAACACTGCAAAAATTGAGGGCCACAGTCACTTTCACAGCCACTGGCAGTGGATACCCTCCATGTCCCCGTGGCGCCAAATCCTGAAGTAGCTGGACCAGTTCCCTAGACATTCGCAGTCTTCAGCAACACTGGTTCTCAGTCATCTTCAGGAATGAAAGGCAGCGTCTATATGCCCTGAGTCTAGCTAGGCCTGACCAGCGACATCTCGCTGTGACTCTTCAGCGACGTGTGCTTGAGCCCCAGCCGCCCCATCTTCCTGAGGATGTTGTTCCTCCCTCTGAGCAGCCAGGCACCTCCGTCGCTCTCTTCTCTGTTGAGTTCGCTCTTGGTACTCCATGAGGCATACAGCGAGCTCACCTGTTGTACCCCTCCTGCAGGATGTGAGAGATGCGTGAGCTAGTTTGGGTGTACCAAGAACCTCTCGGTTATGTCTGAAGGCCCCTTAACACATCCTGGAGACTGCTGGCTGCCATTTGGACAGCCAGAGATTAGTGCGCTGCATGGCTATCCACCTCCGCCCCACTCCACCTGACCAATTGGCGGCAGCTTTGCCCATTGGACTGCATACTGTGCTCTCAGCTCAGGTACAGACAATCTCCTAATCTGCACTACAAGGCTGCACTGTTGGCTTTAACCAAGGAAGGGGCTGGTCCAAACCTGATGATAACTTCTAAGGGGCTATGAGCACCTCCACCAAGTGATCACTCCACGGCCAGCTTTAGCAAGGAGATTGTGCAACGTGCCCAATCGTCCAACTGTTCTGCAGTCCACTAAAATGCTCATTAATCTGTTGTCTGTGCCTGAGGGATGAAAAGTTCTGGAGCACTTTGTGGCACTTTCATGCCACTACATTGCATGAATGGGCAGATAAGCTAAAGACCTGGCTCCAAACACATCACTGTGGCTGTGTCTGAATTGTCCCAGCTGTAGAGGAATGGATATAGTTTCCCAAATGCATGGCTGCTTCCCTCCACTCCAACCCTTACCTTCTTGTGCACTGCCTTCAACCACAGGACAGCCCTAGCACCAACCCAACCCCCACTCCCAACATGCCTCAAGTCCAAAAGGCGACTCTGGCTAGTGTTGCACAACATTACTGTGCATTCACCTCTGAGTTCCCCTCGAAGTGCAGCCTGCTAAGTGTATGCCTTATATACACTGTTACGAAACACGTTGGCGTGATTGGGGTGGACGATCTAGCAGTATTGTTCCGGTGGGCTGGCCTTACAATGACATGCGGATGTATTGCAATGAAGTTCCCAACGTCTGATGATAGGAAACATGCCTGCCATCAACAGGCTGAGCGGAAAATCGCAAACTCGTTTCACAACGTTGTGAAACTGATTTCTGGCCTTCTTGCCATATAGTCCGCTCATGGCACCAAACATGCCCAACATCAGTGGGTACGGAAAGTTCCGCCCATTGCTTCTTCCTGCAATGTGGATGATCTATAAGTGATAGGGCCGTAATAGCAAACAGCACTAAAACAGCCTGGCGTTCTGGGTTTTGAATTTTTCCACAAAGGTTACTGGGTTGTGGTCAGTATATACTGAGGTCTTCCTGTATCCTTGGCAGACATATACTTCAGAGTTTAAGAGACAGTAATAGTCCCAGGGTTTCCTTCTCCACAATGCACTCTCTCTTTTGGTATAAATTTAACTTTCTTAAGGAGTACCCCAATGACCTCTTTATGTGCAATCCATCATGTTGGAGGTCATTAGCATCAATAGCTAAGATAAAAACAAAATATTGCGGATGCTGGAAATCTGAAATAAAAACAAAAATAGCTGGAAAAGCTCAGCAGGTCTGACAGCATCTATGGAAAGGAAGACAGAGTTAACGTTTCGAGTCCGTATGACTCTTCATACTCGAAACATTAACTCTGTCTTCATCTCCACAGATACTGTCAGACCTGCTGAGTTTTTCCAGCTATTTTTGTTTTTGTTAGCATCAATAGCTACTTTGAAGGGCTTATTGAAGTTTGGGGTGGCCAGCATCAGTTTATTGATTAAGATGGCTTCCAACCTCTTAAAAGCTGCTCGGCACTCCCCTGACTACCTCTGTTTTTGTCTGTAACAAATCCATCAGTGGGGCGTCTATAGTGCTGAAGTTTGGGACAAACTTGCAGTAGAAGCCACACATCACCAAAACCCACATGATTTCTCGTTTAGTCTTGGGGGTGGGGCAAGTCCATCAACGCCTGCACTTTTGCTATTTTTGGCTATACCTGTCCCTGACCGACTTTATCCCTAGGTTACCCGTGCTTTTCCAAACTTGCTCTTTGCAAGATTTACTACTAAATCAGCTGACTGTAATCTTCCAAAAATGGCTTCCAGCAGTTCCAAGTGGTCCTTCCAGTCATCACTGGATACTAGTGAGTCATCATGATACACTCCACCCTGATCATTACATTCACCTTTCTGTCATCAATGCAAAGCCTAGTTGAACCATCGGCACTAGCATGACTGGGAAACTCCAGCTACTTTGACTGGGTTCAATCAGACTGTTTTCCAACATGTACTGGATTACTGCTTTCATCTGGGCCAGTTTCTCAGGACCTAGGTGATAAGGATGCTGTTTTAAGAGAGAGATCTCTCCTACATCCACATCGTGTATGGCGAGGGCTCTGCATCCTGGTTTTCCCCTACAGGTTCCTTTAAACACAGTCAGCAGCCCTGTCAGGTCTCCTCTCTGTTCTGTGTTTAAATAGGAGACCGTGGTGTCTAATCTCCCCAACAGTTCAGTGTTAGCTAACCAGGCAATTGTCCAGGCTTCACTCTGCCTCATCCTCACAATCCCTCCTTACTACCTTACAGACCTGCGCTTGCTTATCCTCCACCCGGCTGTGGTACTGTTTCAGCATGTTGATATGGTACAGCCTGTTTTTTTTTCTGGACTATCAATTAAATAACTCACCTCACCAATCCTCTTTGCTACGATATATGAGCCACTGAGCCGGGCTTTCAGTGGTTCACCCTGGTTGAAATGTTCGGGTCTTGGCATGCTTGACTGCTCATCATTTCATGACTATCTATCAAGTTTTAAGATGCTCCTGGGCCATGTTAATGGCTCTCAGAAGCCGCTCCCAGAACACAGATATGCAGTCTAACATAGAAGATGCATCCCATTGCTCCAAGAACCTTTCCTTGATTAGTTTCAGGGGACCTCTTACCTCGTGTCCATAAACTAATTCAAAGGGACTAAGCCAGTGGACTCATAGGGCAAATTCCAGGTGGCAAATGGCAGGGGGGTGGGAGGAGAGGAGAGAGGGCTGCCCTGCGGTTGAAGGTAGTGCACAAGGTGGTGAGGGGTGGTGGAGTGCAGGAAAAGTCTTTGTCCCAGTCATGAAGGTACTCGTAGCAGTGTGCCCTGATCATTGTCTTGAGGGTCTGATTGTACCGTTCTAAAGCCTCTTCTGACTGTGGCTGATGGCTGAGGACTTTCGCTGCATTATAGCTAGATTACTCATGAGTTCATAGAAAATTCTGGATATGAAATTGGTGCCCTGATCTGAGGTATCAGTGGGGAAACATTTTGCAGATCACAATTCCTTTAGATTCAAGGTTGTTATGGAAAAGGACAAGGATAGGCCAGAAATCAGAGTTCTAAATTGGGGGAAGGCCGATTTTAATAAGATCAGATATGATTTGGCCAGAGTGGACTGGGAGCAGCTACTCTTAGGTAAATCTGCGCCAGAGCAATGGGACTCAGTCAAGAAGGAAATAGGGAGAGTACAGGACCAACATATTCCAGTAAAGATAAAGGGTGGGACCAACAAATCCAGGATGTCAAGGGATATACAGGATTGGATAAAGAGAATAAGGGAGGCTTATGACAGATACCAAGGGCTCAAAACAGCGGAAGCCCTAGATGAGTATAGAATCTGTAGGGGGGGGGGGGGGGGGGGGGGGGGGGCTTATAAAGGAAAATAAAGGAAAATCCAAAGTTATTTTACAAGTACATTAAGGGTAAGAGGATAACAAGGGAAAGAGTAGGGCCCATTAAGGACCATAGTGGTAATTTGTGTGTGGAGCTGGAAGACATAGGTAGGGTTCTAAATGTATACTTTGTGTTGGTGTTCACGTGTGAGAGGGATGATGTGTGTATGGAAATCAGGCAGAAGGACTGTGATATAATCAAAGAAATTAACATAGAAAGGGAGGAGGTTCCAAGTGGTCTGGATGAAATATATCCCAGGCAGTTGAGTGAGGCAAGGAAGGAGATAGCAGGGGTGCTGGCAATAATTTTCAATACCTCTCTGGCCACAGGAGAGGTGCCAGAGGACTGGAGGGCAGCCAATGTGGTACCGTTATTCAAGAAGGAAGGAAAGGATAAACCAGGGAACTATAGGCCAGTCAGTCTAACCTCAGTGGTGGAGAAACTATTGGAAGCAATTCTGAAGGACAGAATTAATCTACACTTGGAGAGACAGGGATTAATCAAGGACAGTCAGCATGGTTTTGTTAAGGCGTCTGACCAATTTGATTGAATTTTTCGAAGAGGTGACCAGGTATGTAGATGAGGGCAAAGCATTTGACGTAGTCTACTTGGACTTCAGCAAGGCTTTTGATAAGGTCCCGCATGGGAGACTGATAATGAAGGTAAGAGCCCATGGGATCCAAGGTAAATTGGCAAATTGGATCCAGAATTGGCTGAGTGGCAGGAAGCAGGGGCTGATGGTTGAGGGGCGTTTTTGTGACTGGATGCCTGTGTCCAGTGGGATTCCAGGGATTGGTGTTGGGTCCCTTGCTGTTTGTGGTATATATAAACGACTTAGACTTGAATGATCAGTAAGTTCACGAATGACATGAAAATTGGTGGAGTGGTAAATAGTGAGGAGGATAGCCTTAGATTACAGGAAGATATAGACGGGCTGATCAGTGGCAAATGGAATTTAATCTGGATAAGTGTGAAGTGATGCACTGGGGCAGGACAAACAGGACATGGGAGTACATGATAAATAGTAGCACCCTGGGAAGTACTGAGGATCAGAGGGACCTTGGTGTGCATGTCCACCCGTCCCTTAAGGCAGCAGGACAGGTAGATAAGGTGGTTAAGAAGGCCTATGGGATACTTGCCTTTATTAGCCGAAGCATAGAATATAAGAGCAGGGAGGTTATGCTGGAACTGTATAAAACATTGTTTGAGCCACAGTTAGAATATTGCATGCAGTTCTGGAATCCGCATTATAGGAAGGATGTGATTGCATTAGAAAGAGTGCAGAGGAGATTTACCAGGATGTTGTCTGGGTTGGAGAGTTTTAGCTATGAGAGGAGATTGGATAGATTGGGGTTATTTTCCCTGGAGCATAGGAGATTGAGTGGGGACATGATTGAGGTGCATAAGACTATGAGGGGCATAGATAGGGTAGACAGGAAGGAACCTTTCCCCTTGGTGGAGGGATCAATAACCACAGGGCATAGATTTAAGGTAAGGGGCAAGAGGTTTAGAGGGAATGTAAGGAAGAAATTTTTCACCCAGAGAGTGGTGGGAATCTGGAACTCACTGCCTGAAAGGGTGGTAGAGGCAGAAATCCTCATAACATTTGAGAAGTATTTGGATGTGCACTTGCGATGCCACGGCATACAAGGCTATGGGCCTAGTCCTGGAAAATGGGATTAGAATAGTTAGATACTTGTTTGATCGGCACAGACTTGATGGGCCGAAGGGCGTTTTTCTGTGATGTAGACCTCTATGACTCTATAACCAGATGGCAGAGTCATCCATTTGTGGTGCCAATTTAGCCATTGACAGCTTGTTTGGCCATCCACCGGCTCACTGCACAGGCAGGGAAAATGCCCAGATACTTTTCCTGTAACTGCTCTGACTCCTTGACCTCACCTAGTCTCTCTAAAACTTCCTGGGAAGCCATTATCTTCATTCCCACCGAATTATTTCTGGGGAGCAAGGCAACCCCGCCCACAGATAAACTATGGACAATCCCCAAAGTTACCAGGCCAGACATCAGGTCGCACTCCAGGTGCACCCGATACAAAGATATGGGTATATACTCTCCCCTGAAACTGTTCAACTGGCGTTCAATGCACTCCCTGGTGGAAAGGTCATGCCTTTCCCTAGCAAAAAGGTTTGAGTGGCCTCTGTATCCTTAAATATGACTACGGGTTTACCTATCTCACTTGAGGAGTAAGGAGTCACTTTTCCACTCTCAGAGATCTTGTTTAACTGATCAGCAACCAGACTGGTGCTTTAACCAGGACTTACTACTACAGCCGGGGCCATAGCTTGGTCTGCAGCACTGACCTGGTGTACCCTCCTACAAGCTTTCCACATAACTTTCAGGAATCAGTGCAAAGGTGTCCTATCTTGTTCCAATTGGAGCAAATAAGTAATGAGGGCTCAGGAGAAGCCCAGGAGATATGAGGAGGCAGTAGAAGATTGCCGATTCTGAAGTGCAAGCTATTGGTGCAAAGGTAACCCTTTGAAGCAGTAGTGTCCTGCTCAGTGCAGCTGGAGAGCTGAAATTGTGCTTGTGAGCTGGTGCTGGAGTGCAAACTCAGGGATCCAGGGGAATGGAGTCTCAGGCGAAGAGATTGAAACCCCACAAGTGAGCCATTACTGAGACAGTCCAAGTCGGAGTGACTTTTGAAGAGAATTCCAAGGCTACATCTTCGAAGGTGAAGACTGGAATCCCTCATGAAAGACAGAGTTTCAATGAGATTGGTTGACTGACAGCGTTTACTGATGACTAGGTGGGTTGCTGAGAAATCCAAGGGATCTGTGTTGGCACATTTGCCATTTATTGTGCAGTGTATTCGACCACAGTTTGCCTGTAATTTTAGGGTCACAACAAAACATTAACTATCTTCTGATTTTGTAAAATGGTGAGTTTTGTAAATTCAGAACTTGTCACAAATATTGGCCCCATTGTTTTTAATTTCTTAACCAGCCATAAGAAGAAAAATCCAACAGCCACAGAGTAACAAAGGTTAAGGAGACACGTAATAGAGGTATTTAGGTATATAGAAGGGTTTCCATTATTCTAACAGTAATTCACCTTTTTGCATAATAATGTCAGTGGATTAAAATTTTTCCAGCTGCTGAATAATCAAATACAACTGACCTCTGAAGGTGGCTGTGGTGAACTGATGTAGGAAATGATAAACAGCCTCATTTTGTCTTCAGGGGTACCTCCTATAAAAATGAAAGCAAAACATTTTTCAGCATAGAAGAATGATGGGGACTTTGCCAAAAAATCTGTATTGCACATAAATGAATTTGCCTGTGCATTAGGAGTAATTGCTTAAATATATATTGAGATTCAAATGCCTAGGCAATTTTATTTTTCACTAATTCATAATTGCTAAGTATTTTTCTACCTCTCCAGGCTAATTAATCAATTTAAGGCAAAGAAAAGAAAAGCAAATACTTTAATGCACTTCAGAATCCCAAAGTAAATTCCTAGAATTATATTATTAGCAACTGTAGTATTTACTATTTAGGGCTTGAAAAACATTTAATGACATGCCAGTGTTGGCTAGACAATACAGTGGTGCTGTGCACTGTAAAACCAACATTGGCTGCTGCTGAAAGGAAGGATATAGTTCATTCCCTGACTCTACTGACTTCCTAATATCAGCCGTGCTGTTATAGGAAGGCAAAGGGAAGAATCTGATAGGTATATTCAGGAGCTCTGATGCACTTGCTTGTTCACCCTCTCAAAAGACATGCATATCTTAGAAGAATTGGAAAAAAGGGAATCTGTAAGGTAATAAAATGTTGGGAGTTAATGAAAAAGGAGTATATACGTACTTTCTTCAGAGCAAAGTTTAAATTTCTTGAGTTCCGTAGTTAAAACATTTCTATAGCATTTACTGCAAATAATTTTGTAATTCTGCATTATTTAAATAAAATATCAATTAAAATGTTATGAAAAATGCTGAGAATAAGTATTTACATCTGATTTAGATCAGATTTTAATTTTAAATTTAATTGTTACCATCAGGATCAGAGATCATATCCAGTAGGGATTTGTCCAACGTGGACTTGCTCATCAATTTTTCTTCGTATTCAAAATAAACATCCAACTTTCGAGCCTATCAGGAAAATTAACATTATCATCTTTAGAATTTCTAGAAGATCTGCTACGTGAAAATAATTTTGTGCCAGGTAAAGGTCACAAAAAACTTAACTACAACCTGGGTGATAATGATGCCAGGAGGGGGAGTTTTACAGATTAAGCAGAACCACAAAGATCTTTCTCAAAAAATATAATATTGAATATGGATTGATTGAGTGCAGGAAAAGGAAACATGAAAACAGAAAAAATGGCAAGAAGAAACTGGAAGCAAAAGTGCAATTTTTATTCAAAATTTGAAAGCATCTACAAAGTTAACATAGAAAATAAGAGGAGTAGGGGGAAATGGTGGCATAGTCTTCTCATCACTGGACTAATATTCCAGAGACCCAGGGTAATGCTCTGGGGACTTGGGTTCAAATCCCACCATGGCAGATGTTGAAATTTGAATCCGATAAAATTCGACAAGAAACCATTGTTGATTGTTGCAAAAACCCATCTGGTTCACTAATATCCTTTAGGGAAGGAAATCTGCTGTCTTTACCTAGTCTGGTCTACATGTGACTCCAGACCCACAGCCATGTGGTTGACATTAATAAATTTCCTCTGAACAAGGGTAATTAGGGGTGGGCAATAAATGCTGGCCTAGCCAGCGATGCCCACATCCCATGAACAAATAAAAAAAAATTCGACCCTTCGAGCCTGCTCTGCCATTCAATGGGTGATCCTCTATCTCAATACCGTACTCATGTGTTATCCCCATACCCCTTGGCGCCTTTAGAGTCCAGAAGTCTATCCATTTTCTTAAATATATTCAGTAACTTGGCCTCCACTTGGCCTTTTGTGGTGCCACCCTCTGAGTGAAGAAGCTTCTCCTTTTCTCACTACTAAATGGTCTACCCCATATCCTGAGACTGTGACCCCTTGTTCTAGGCCCCCCAGCCAGAGGAAGTGTCCTCCCTGCATCCAGTCTGTCCATCCATGTCAGAATTTTATACGTTTCGATGAGATCTCCTCTCGTTCTTCTAAACACCAGTCAATACAGGCCTAGCCAGCCCAATCTCTTCTCATAACACATGTTCGGTAGAGGGGTTCAAATTCAAACAGTGGAACTTAAGACTCCCACTACTCAGAAATGCTAGAAAATGATAGAAACAAATGGAGATTATTGAGGTATAGGAATGACACTGTGTTGCCAAAAGGCTAAGAATAGATCAGCTTACATAAGTAAACAGCTGCTCATCAGGAAGCCCAGGGAACACATTGTGTTTAGCCTGGCTGCACATAAGTCTTTAAACTGTATCAGATGGTGTTGCTTTTTTTTGGGATATGATATTTAACAGATTTTCTCGCAAACAGCATTTTGTTGACCAAAGACAGCTCAGGATCCAAATGATTGAAAGAAGTTGAAGAAGCAGTCAAAAGTAATTCCAACAACAACTTGCATTACCACCTTTAACATGATAAACTGTCCCAAGGCATTTTGGAGGAATGTTATAAAACAAAACTTGACATCAAGACCACAATGACATTTTAGGCCGGATGACCAAAAGCTTGGTTCAAAGGGTAGCTTTTAAGGGCCATCTTAAAAGAGAAAAGAGAGGGCAAGGTTTAAGGAGGGAATTCCAGAGCATTCAGCCTGGGAAGCTGAAGAGACAACCACTGATATTAGTGACCATAGTTTGCCATTGTGAGATTTGAACTCTTGATCTTGGGGTTACAAACCCAGTACCATAACCACTTGGCTATTTAGGCCAAGCTTACAACCACTGATGGTGGAGCAATTAAAATCAGTGTTGCACAGGGGCCAAAATTAGAGGAGTGCATAATATCTTGA